>NC_090444.1:427691911-427994941 GCF_031143425.1 Pleurodeles waltl
AGAGCATCGTAGTGTAGCCCTGAAATACTTGAGCATATCAAGACCCACAATATTGTCTGGTGTATTTGGAGAAAGCAAAAATGGACATGGAGCAGTAAATTTATCAACATGGAATGCAAGTGGTTGTGACAATGAGCTAGAGGAAGGTGTTCCATCGAAACCTATCGATGTAATGGTTAAGCCAGACAGGGGAGCCCTTGGAATCAATTGTTTAGACAAGGCGCTACGAGTAGCTCCTTTATCAACCAGAAACTGATTAGTAGAACCCAAAACATGTGCTGTAACATAGGGACCCCTCTGATCTACTGGAACTTCAACTGATTCCTTACCCCATCCTAGGCAATCCTATGCATAAGCAGAATCTTGGAAATCAGGCTGCACATGGTTAGACATCTGGTATTTGTTCCGTCTATCAAAAGTGTTAAACTTGCCCTCGTACATTAGCATCAACCCTAGCATGATCATTTGTGCTTCTTCTAGGTCCTGAATATCCTGAGCGATTTCTCATTTGTCCCCGACCACGTGAACACTGCTGAACACGTAGTGCTGGACAATCGGCAGCCCAATGCCCAAATTTCTTACAATATGCACACTGATCAACAGACAAATTTGAACGAGTGTAAGAAGAACCATAAGATCCACGTCCACCTCTATCACTTCCTCTAAAAGGCGGACCATAAGCTTGAGCCAACATAACCTTCGCCTTTAATTCTTTAATCTTTTTATCCTTGCTACCTTTTGCTTCTAATTCCTGACGTTCATAATACTGAGCCATAGTCAAAAGAGAAACCGGAGTAGAGGTAGTCCATGAACTTTCACTAGCTTTTAGACGACTAGCTATTCCTGGTAACAGATTTGCGACATATTTATCGACAAACAAATGTCTGCCTGTATCATCTGACAATAACTGGCCGCTAAAATCGTGAAATGCTTCTTCAAAGCGTGTAAAGAAATCAGAGACCGATTCATCTGCCTTTTGCTTACAAGACGCTAAAACAGTCCAATCTATCTTTTTAGGGGGAATAATAGTTTTTAACTAAACTAATATGGCTGCAGGAAGATCTAGAATCAACTGATATGGCTTATTCGCAGGTTCCCTACCCCCGTACATCTGTTCTAATTCTTTCCATGACGCCCCAAAAACTGCACGATCATCAATTTTACGAAAAGTTCTCCACATATCTGGCAGTAATATCAATCTGAAAAATAAATAAATGTCAGCCAAAGTCATGCGAAGGAGACGCCGCGAACAGAGAAAGAAGACCCGCAAGTCCTGGAGAGACGCGAAGAAGGGGGAAGTCGAAACCCCGAGACGAGCACCTGCTGCCACGACCCTGGAGGGTCGTGGCTTACTAAGGTACGGTCCTTGTTACAAGGACAGGGAAAACACTGTATTATTTATAAAACGCAAGGGGGAGGAGGAGGAGAAACGGAGGGGAGGGAGGAAAAAGAGCATGTGTGAAGGCAGACCCAGAGGGGAAAAGATATAAAGGAAGAAACTCTACGAGGGCCAGCACTAGCGAGGAATCGATTTCACTAGTTTTGTTTTCCTGCCCTGACACAACCTCACTACGGGCTATCTCTAACCACACCTACCCCTTTCTTCCACAATTCCCCCCCTGCATGACTACACATAAAACTACCCCCAGAAAATAGCGAAAAGACTTACCTTCGTTTCCTGCTGTGTTTTGTGTTTCCGGTTTCACCTGGGAGGTCCCGAGAACTGCCACCCTCAGAAGACCTAGGGAAGAGGACAGAGACAAGAGAAGAAGAAGAAATTAACCGAACGGGCCATCATCACTCAGTGCTAGTTATTACATCACCATTCATTATACAATAAAAACCCTTTTTGCACCCTACGTACGTCTCCGAGTCCTCAGTACCGCCGAACCCCCACCACAATAACCCTTAGCATCAACAGAAGTTTTATCATCACTTGTACCCAATCCTTTAGGAGGAACATACAAAGGCGCGGCCTCCCGCATTGGTTTCGCGTGAACTATCATAGTCTTATCTGTTCCGAAGATGGAAGCTTGCACCCCATCGGTCTGAGATGTCCGTGCAACTACGTCCACAGCCTTTTTCTCCTCTTGCAAACGGACTGCCGCAACACATAATTTTACCAAACGCCTGATTGCATCAGGCACCTGGGAGAAAACAAAAAGACCATCACGCATTTGCTTATGATCAGCTGCTACATCATCGGGCTCTAACTCATCAGAATATTTCCGATATAGTTCAATAACTTCTGAGCCAAATGCCTCAGTAAAATATAGCTGCTCCTTTTCCGTCCACCCTTTCATGTTGCCTAAAAGTTCAGAAGCAGAGACAATGCTACGAATTGTTTTACGAGCAATAGATCTAAGCTCAGACGCACGGTTAGCAGGCAACATAGAGCGAATGTCTTGCATCATCTGTTGCTCCGAACTGGAGGCCTTAACTAACTCATGAGGGGCAGAAGGAACGACATACGGAGGTGGAGTGCGATCTAATAACAATAAATCATCATGTGGTTTATTAAGGATAGGATAGAGAGGTTGCCTAACGGTGTATTGGCCAGTTACCAGTAATTTACGTTCTTTCTCTTCTAGCTCCTTTAAGTCATTTATTTCTTTCTTTCTCATTTCCAATGCTTTCACATATACATTCTTCCGCTGCTCTTTCTCAAGCAAGGCTTGCTCACGCTTCACTCGTCCACGCACTTCTTTCTCCCACATTCGTACACAGTCAAACATATCTTGCCTAGACTTTCGCTTACACATACATTGTTCAACATACTCAATCTTTCGCAAATCAAATGACCCATGCATAGGCCAACCTAACTCAGGATCCGCACGAGTGTATTTATTCCATAATGTGCTGTACATTATAGAAGAAAGACCATGTTTAACATACATATCTCTATTGGGCGTCTCCTCTAGGGGTGCCGGTTGTGATTCTTCCAGTCTCAAATTGGTACCATTACAAAAGCAACACATCCTACGAAGTGCGCTGAAAACAGGCATGCCAAAAAATAGTGCAGAATATGCAATATTATAATCAAAGTAGCACTTAAGGTGCCGTTCAAATCAAAATTAAATTGGAGAAAATTCTCCTCATTACCTGCCTATATAAATTGCAATTTATATATCAATTCAAAGGACACAAATTGACTAGTCACCAAAACACGAGAGCCACAGTAAGTAGTGCTAAACTACATCACCAAACAAAGGCACTTACCAATCACAGGATGTCCAGGTTCCAACTGCCAAGTTCTAAAATCGACCAAATGGTCACTGCATGACGAATGAACAGAAAGGATCTCAGTCGAGGACCGGCGCCACCTGGATGGTCAAATCAGAAAGAAGGGAAAAACGCTGTGGTTGCCAAGACTCGTGTCTCCTCAGGCATTGATCTTCCGCAGCGAGATCCCAATCCTTTGTCGCGACCAATCCGTTGGGCATCCGAGTCGCTGATGAGTCCCTGTTCAGGCGGCAATTTGTTGAAGTAAGCCTCAGCAAGGCCTACTAGTGCAAGGGGTTCACCTTTCTCTGCACAAAGTCCTCAGACCATGTAGGAAGAAGTTGGCACAGAAACTGAAATAAAAGACAAAGGGGGTGATTCTAACCCCGGCGGTCGGCGGAGAGGCGGCGGTCGGACCGCGAACAGACCGGCGGTCCAAAAAATGGCATTCTGACCGCGGCGGTCACCGCCGCGATCGACCGCCACTTTCCCACTCCGACCGCCACGGCGGTCATGACCGCCGGGCTGGAGTTTGCGCACTTCGGCCCGGCGGTCGACCCAAGACCGCCAACCGCATCATGACCCTGCTTACCGCCGCGGTTTTTGGCGGTCGGGAACCGCCATGCGAACCATGGCGGTAGGCACTATCGGGCCAGGGAATTCCATCCCTGGCACTGATAGGGGTCTCCCCCACCCCCCACTACCCCCCACAAGTCCCCCCCCACACCCTCCACCCCCTGCCACCCCCCAGAGATGTTACAAACCCCCTGCCCCCCCCACCCCGACATGCACATACACGCACCCCGACATGCACGCACCCCCAACATGCACATATGCACACCCCCTACACACACACATACACAACGGGGGCACATACCCGCACACATACATGCCAACATGCGCACCCGCCGAACTACACACATTGCCCATAGGCCCAGCAGCACCCCCCGCCTGCATGCACGCACTCACACACCCCCTCTACACACCCCCATGCACGCACACATCACACAACACCCCCCCCACCCCCTCCCCTCACGGACGATCAACTTACCTTGCGTTGGTCCTCCGGGAGGCGACGGGAGCCATAGGGACGTGACCGCCAACAGAAGACCGCCAACAGAAGACCGCCACACAGAAATGTGGGTCGTAATTCTGTGGGCGGTGTTCTGCTGGCGTGGCGGTGGAGGTTGACCAGTCTCCACTTTCCCGCCGACCGCCAGTGTGGCTGCTGGCGGTTTTCCGGCGGAACGCTCCCAGCGGTCGGAATACGCGCCGCGGCATACCGCCGCGGTCGGCGGTCTTTACCGCGGCGGTAACTCGGCGGTCTTGCGAAAAGACCGCCAAGGTCAGAATCACCCCCAAAGTTTATTAACCTCATGAGGTGGTACTACAGTTCAAACAGCACCCTTCGGTAATGTTTGAAGTAGCACACTGAACTGAGAGAGCATGGTCCTTTTATACCCACGCAGGGGCTAAAAGGAGGTGGTACAATTATAGAAGCAAGACTTGCATACATGTAAGGTCATGTGGAAATGCACAGTCGGCAGGTAGGAGGGGCTGACAGTTTTCAAGGACTAACAGCTGCAGACCTTACTGAGCATGTGCGAAAGTGGGAGATGCTAAATATAACTTGTCACTAGGCAGATTTTCAAGAGTAGTTAACAGAAAGGTAGGACAGAGCACATGGTGAGCACATGGCAGCATGTGGCAGAGGAAATGGCTGCCATGAATATAAAATGGATTCCGCGAAATGTCCACAATAGTTACTAAATACAAGATGTCTTCTGCTAATGCTTAATCTAATCGCTGCTAAACTACAACAGCATGTGCTGGGTTTGTGTTTAATGTTTGCATTACAAATTGCACTAACCGTCTGCATATTGCCGTCATCTCAGCATATAAGCGGCGGACTTCAGCTGCTGTTAAATTGCCTGCAGCTGGGTTTGGTGTATAAGTGGCCAGTAAAGGCCAGGTAGGACCATCATTACTTAGAGGACCTAACCTAACGGGTAAAATTGTGTGGGATAGGGCGCCATCAAGCCAATTATTATGGGGGTCATTATGAATATGGCGGTAAACACCGTCGACCGCCATGGTGACGGTGAACAGAAGACCGCCATTGGCGGTAAACAGAAACCCACCATATAAAGATGCAAAAATCAGAATCCTCCAAAAAAGTCCCAGCCACCAGTCACCGCCAAGACCTTGTCGGTGGAAATGCAGGACCTCCCACTCCGCCACCACTGAGTACACAAACTCCCCGCCCTCCAAATAATGATGCACAAATCACCACGGCGGTCAGAGGAAGCCGAACGACCATTGGCGGTACAGACCGTCACAGCCAGTAAGTGAACCCAATAGTAAGAAATGCATACATTGGCAAGTCTGAAACCCACTCACCTGACACACATCCACAACACTATAAAACACTCACAGACATACCCCACAATCCTTTGCAACGACATTAGGACAACTGATACAGAGAACCCCAGAAGCAGACACCACAATACACAATACATACACCCAACCACACAAGAGCACCCTCACCTAGATTCACACAACACACCCCCCAAACACCCACGCTTCACAGAAAGGCAGCTAAGGACCATAGTGGACGGGATACTGAAGGTCGAGCCACAATTATTTGGGGCACAGGTCCAGCACACACCCATTGCTAGGAAGATGGAGCTATGGCAGACAATAGTGAACAAGGTCAGTGCAGTGGGACACCATCCACGCACGAGGGACGATATATCCGCAAGGGATGGAACGACCTGCGCAGGAAGGTGAGGTCCACGGCATCGCGGCACAACATTGCAGTCCAGAAGACTGGGGGAGGACCTCCACCAACACCACCCGACTAAACTCACTGGGAGGAAAAGGTACTGGCCATCCTGCACCCTGAGGGACTCACTGGACTCACTGAAGGAATGGACTCGGGTAAGTCATCTACAAATACCCCATATCCATCACACCTGTAATGTATGCACCACCCCACCACTCCAACAGCCACCAGGATCACTACCCCACCCAGGCCACATTCACAACATCCAGTCACCTAGCATGCCCACAAACCCACTAACAGGCCCACATCCCTCCCCCTGTGCACAGCCACCTACCCCTGCAAGGAATCACAAAGGCACTACACCACCCACAATGCACCTCCACATCCTAAGCAAAATGCAATGGCAAACTCACAAAGGCACCCTGCATGGCCCAAAAGTGGAAAAAACTGCACAAAACAGCCCAGACCTGTGCACCCCGTCTGATCATGCCATTGTAACAGACATGTTCATTCCCCCCAACAGGCACCACCACCCATGCCACCTTGACGAACAGGACAAGGAGTGGCAGTGCCCCACAGGGAGACAAAGGCACCACCCAGGACACTGGAGATGGAACCCTGGACATTGACGAACACCCTGGCCCCTCTCACAGTCCTGGACTGTCACCATCCAGCAGCCCCACCCAGGACACCACTGACACCCCTACCACCCTGCAAACAACATCAGCCCAGGGCAACCAGCCCCACACCTGTGTATCCAGGCCACGGACTAGTGGAACACATGGAGAGAGGCCACAGTCACCCCCTACCAACAGGCAGGAAGACGATGGCCTCAGTACAAGTGGTACCGCCAGACCTGTGCAGGGGACACAGGCACAAGGGGCTAGGCCTAGTGGGAGGGCATCACTGGCCCAGGAGGGAGGCCACAGGATGGAGGCTGCAGCCCAGGACGTGATATTTGTGGTCCTGGGAGCATACCACCTTACCCAGGACAGATTGGCCCAGATAGTTTCCACCCTGGAGCAGAGTCAAAGGATGCAGGTAGCACACCACCAAGAGGACAGGGAGCAGTGGAAACTGCACAATGCCACCATGGCCTCCATAGCAGGTGCGCTGCTGCACCTTGTCCCAACACAGCCTGAGGCCCCCACAAACCAGGAAACCCTAGCTACAGGCCAAGATACAAACCTGGCAACAACATCAGCAGCAGCAACAGGACTTGTGCCACCATCTCAGGACACACAGAAGACCTGCATCTCAACCCGTACAGGCCAACACCAAGCACCCAAACGGTCCCTCAGGCTCAGATATGGGACAGAAACACCTGCTAAGACCAAGGCCCCCTCAAAGAAGTGACTCTGGCAAGAACTGCCCTCCAAGTGTGCCACTGAACCAACATCCACACTGTGTAAAAACAACCCCAAAAACTGGAAATGATAGATGGACATACTACTACTGCCAACAAACGCTGCGACCATGTAGCCATATTGGACAACCACCAGTAGCCCACTCCCATCACTGTAAACTGCACAATGTAATCCCTGCACCAAATTAAACACCAGTTCACCAATTACAATGTCCCCTGTCATTATGTCGAAACAAATGGAAGTATGGATGCAATTGTCTTATAAATCATCTATTCTTATCTGAGTATCAACCCCACGCATAACATGTGGTTGTGCCAACAGAATTGTCAAACAATTTTACCATAATGTTAGATGTCTTATGCAAACCTGGTCACAGTGACAATGTCTATAGAGCTAACACCCCCTAGATGAAAAGGCACACTGACAGTATGCTGCACAGACAGCAATCTAATCGAATAGTCCCACATAGTTACTGGAAGTAGAGTTGTATCAGTTGGTTCCTGGAATGTACATCTTCCCCTTCCTCATCATCACCTTCACTCTCATTCCCTCTCTGAGGAAGCTGGTCTGGATATACAGCACCCTCCTCCTCCATGAGGGGGATAGAATTCCTCACAGCCATGTTGTGCAGCATGCAGCAGGCCACCACTATTCTACACAGCTTTTCAGGCTCATTGGCCAGAGATCCGCCAGAGATATATAGGCAACGGAATCTAGCCTTCAGGAGACCTATTGTGCGCTGTATCACCCTCCTAGTCCATCCATGGGCCTCATTGTAATTCCTCTCTGCATCTGTCCTAGGATTCCTCACTGGTCTCAGGAGCCAACGCATGTTGTGGTAGCCAGAATCACCTGAGAAAGGGGGCAAAACAGGACTGTCACTGACAACCCTCAGTGGCAGACAGCCTGGCTATCTGCTATGTGCCAAAAAGTGTCAGACACATCTACCTATGATCCATCCTCTGTCCCCTTGTAGTTGTTCCATCTTGTGTGGCACACTACTGTTCCTCAGAACAAAGGAATCATGGACTGATCCAGGGAACATGACATTCACATGTGAAGTGTACTGGTCTGCAGTACACACCAATTGAATGTTCATGGAGTGAAAGTTCTTCCTGTTTCTGTACACCTGTTCACTAACTCTTGGGGGGATGAGAGTAATGTGGGTTCCATCAATGGCACCTATCACATGGGGTATGTTGGCAAAGGCACAGAAGTCCGACTTGATGGCAGGGAGTTCAGTACTTTGGGGAAACCTCACAGAGGACTGCAGGTGTCATACAAATGCATTCAGGAATATGGACAGTATAATGCTAAACATTGGCTGTGAAAAACCTGCACCCATGCCCGTTGTCACTTGAAATTAGCCCGTGTCCAGGAAATGGAGTGCAGGAGCACCTGTACTTCAGTAGAGATGGCATGCTGATTATGATTAGCCGGTCTCAGTGCTGGATCCAGTAATGCACAAAGTTCATGAATAGTAACACGAGTGAGTCTGTAACTGATAATGATGTGACGCTCCACTATGGTCTGCAAATCAAAAAGTGGTCTGTACACCGATGGGGCCCTCCCTCGCCACAAGGGTCTGTACCTAAGAGGAGTATAGAACACATGTGAGGAACACACATACATCTGCCCACAATGCTTCCTATTCAGCACAGCTGGCATGACTGTTGACGACACATATGCATAATAGGTGTGACACTGTAGTAACATCTCCTTGATGATACATCAGGACTGTTCAGGTGAGTAAATGTATATTTGTCCATGCCTACGGGTGTTTGGGGACAATAGGGCCTACATGGGGCAGATGAGGATTTAACAACTGCTTAGTTAAGGCCAAAATGTCAGCCCCCTGTAATCTCAAAATGTTGTAGTGGAAGTGACCTCATACCGCTAGCGGTTGACATAATAGCGTAAGGCGGTGTTTACCGCCGTGCGCCAATTCATTGGTTAACATGGTTGTGAATGGGTATTATTAGCTATCATAATTGCCGCCGGCGGTGAAGGTGCACACGGCCACGGTGCATGCGCTAACTCGTCACCCCAACTTCACTTGACTCCCGGATCTCATGCATGCAGGTACTCCACTGAGTGTGCTGCTGTGTCCTGCCTCTGGTCATAGAAATGGCATGTGTGGTAGGGGAAAAGGGCCCCGGCCTACACCAGCGAGGAATTAGAGAAGCTCGTGGACGGGGTCCTGCCCCCGTACGCCAAGCTCTACGGTCGACCAGAGGTACAGGTTATTAGGAGGATTGGGGGCATGGATGTGTGTAATGGTGGTAGATGGCTGAAAACATGTGTGCACGTTTGACACTGTATAGTCCAGGGCTCCTGACATGCTGCGTGTGTGTGTGCTGTTATGCTGTTATAAATGTCCGTCCCATAGTGGACGTATAGCCAGCTGTATGCAATGGCCATTGTCTGACCTCTGTGTTCCTCTTTCTGTGAGTCCCATGTAGTTCAGCGCCCATCAGAAGAGGGGACTATGGCAGGCCATTGCCAGGGAGGTGTGGACCCTGGGGGTCTACAACCGGCAGAGCACCCATTGCAGGAAGCAGTGGGAGGACCTGCGGCGCTGGGCGAGGAAGATCTGCGAGGCCCAGCTGGGGAAGTCCTCCCAATGAGGAAGGGGTGCCCGTCAGGCTCTGACCCCCGTTATGCAACGCGTTCTGGCTGTGGCGTACCCGGACCTGGATGGGCGCTTGAAGGCTGCACAGCAGTCACAAGGGGGTGGGTACAGAAACCATAGTATGGCTCCTTGATGGATGTGTGAGTGTGTGGTGGTATGTATGTTGTTTAGTTGCAGGGACTCTGACTGATGTCCATCTACATAATGGCCCCCGTGGGGAGTAGGGTTATAAGGGTCAGGTCTGTAGTACTTCAGGCCCTTCAGTGCTGTGGGGGATGGCTGTAGAGCAGGATTGTGGCCACTAGTCAGGGGCATAGCCATGTGTATAGCGGCAAATGCTGCATGGTCTAAAAGTTGCAGGGTGGCTGTATGTGTGAACCACTTATGTACTTCCATTCAGCTATTTACATTTGTCTCTCCTGTTTTGTCTCCCCAGCCCTGTTCTCTTGTGTTGCCTGTGTACATCAGCATCATCTGGCGAGGGAGCTGAGGCACCGGCGAGTGGGGACGCAGCGGCCCACGGTTCCACAGAGGCAGAGTCGTCCGACGCCAAGGGGACAAGTGGGTTGGAGTGCGAGGGGGTTACCACGGGGGAGGCAATTACCACTGGAGGTAGTGACTCTGGTACCTCCTCCTATGGGAGCTTCCTTGTGGACCCGAGTGGGCCCATCCATTCTGTGTCATCTTCCACCACCCCCCATACCATCACCGCCCTCCCATTTGCTCCCCACCAAGTTGCCCGTGCCTGCTCACTCAGAAGGGTGGGCGTCTCCTTCGCCCCAGGCACCTCTTCCCCTGCCCCAGTCAGCAGCGGAGGAGGCTATTGACCTCCTGAGAACCATCTCTGTAGGGCAGACAACCATCGCCAATGCCATCCAGGGGCTAGCATCAGAGGTGCAGCAGACCAATGCCTATCTGGATGGCATTCATGGTGCCTAGAGAGATCTTTTCAGGATGTAGCCTCCTCTTTGATGGCAACCGGTGTCCCTGGTCATTCTGTCCCCCTCCAACAACCTCTACCCCTTCGAGCACCCGACTCCCTTCACCCGTCCAAAGCACACATTCTGACACGCAGGCACACACCTCAACACACAAGAAGCACACTTCAAAACACAAGCACCACACCTCCCACTACAGGCACACACACAGCCAACATACACAGGCACACACACCAATATCCACTTCCCCCAGTGTGTATGCATCTTCTGCCTCCCTGTCTGTCCCCTCTACATGCACACCCACAGGCACTGCACCCTCATTCAATGTTGCTGACCCTATTCTTGCAGTCACCACAAAATCAGACATCCATTCATGCACCCCAGACACCACACCTTCACTCACCACAACGACTTTAGTTGACACATGCAGCACACTCACCAAACTTGAAGACACACAGACAACATAAATTTACACTGCCAGCCTGTATTGTCCCACTGTATCTACCCCACTCCTCCCAAGACACTCAAACGCACCAAGACACCCACCATCACACATCCACCACACCTCAGCATACTGTCCAGTTATCTGCAGCCACGTCACGCACACCTACACCTGTCACAACCACTCCCTCTACCTCCACTCCCACACCTTCCTCCAGGTCCATCCCAATTGCCCCTAAATAACTTTTCCTATCCTGTGTTGACCTATTCGAACCCACTGGCCCACCCCGTCTCGTCCCTAAATGGGCTCACCTCCTTGCCCTGTCCACTCCTCCCACGTCACAGCCCGACCCTGTCCTCCCTTCCCATTCTTGTGCAACCTCCCCTGTGAGCAAGAGACCCCGTGCTGGCCCTGGAACATCTGCCTGACCCCAGGCCAAGTCTGCTCCTTCTGCTTCAAGGTCCAGATCCAAGCCCCCTCCACCTTCCAAACGTGAGGACAAGCCCCCCCCCAGTCGTAAGTCCCCACCCCCACCACCCCCTGCCCCTGTTCCCTAAGGTGCCTGGATGCGCCATTTTTGGCCCTATGAAGTGAAGTACCTTTGCACATGTGGGAGTCAAGTTGGGGCCAATTTGGCCCATCGGACTACGTACTCTGGACTGGCCATTGGCCCTATGTTGCACTTATGTTGCTCATTGAGCTGAATTAAAAATCATGTGTGGCCAGTGTTGTTTATGGCACACTCAGGATCTGTGGCTCATTGTTTCTTTGGTTGGGGGTGTTGGGCACATGTGTGTACTTTGAGCAGGTTGGATTTGCCTTGTGTTGGGTAAGTACCTCTTGCTGTGGGGTGTATGGCTTGTGCTGTTGTGAAGGGTGTGGGGGTGTTGCGGGGTGGGTGGAGTGGGTGGGTATGTAACTGTGCCCTTTCTTCCCTTGTTTAGTAGGTTGCGGTACTTACCGTCGTCGGCTTCGTCAGTGGTCTCGGTCATGGAGGTATATGGCAAGGAGCAGGGCTGGCATTATCTGCAACTCTGTATCCATTTCTGCTTCGGCGTGTTGTGTGTGCCTCCAGTGAGTGTTTCCTTTTATTTGGTTCGTTTCCGCCTGCCTCTGCATGGCGGTGGTTCACGCCCCGGAACTGACGACGGTCTAGTGCTTCATTATTTGAAGGGCAGGTAGGGCCTTTCCGTCGGCCTGTGGGTGGGCTCTGCCGTCGTTGTCGACACTGCTCTGCTGGCGGTGAATGGTTTTCAGGCTGCCTGTTTTTAAGGTGGTTCATAATTTGGCGGTCCAGATTGCACGACTGTGTGGTGTTTACCGCCGTGTTCACAATGAGGGCCTATGTTCTTGATAAGAAAAAGGTATTTCTAAATATGCATATGCTCTGTATTGTGCAGGTACATTTGCAACTGTATAGTGATGAAATGTATTTGTGTTCCCATCAACTGCTGGAAATGTGACCCAAGAACGGAATAGTTCTGTTCTATAAGCTGCATCTGCGTCAACAACAAATGTGGCTGGACTCCCCCTGGGCCATTAGGCCATGTGCCAGTAAATGTGCAGTAAGGGGTGGTCTCATATTGACTGTGATTGCTACCTGTTGTGGATTCGCCATGTTAAATGGTCAATTTGTTCAAAGAGGGCACATCAAATAGGGATTATCCTTTTAGGGTTCAAGCTTGAACAACCTCCAGCGTCAGATAGGTGTTCCCTACTTAGCTGAGGAGGAAATCTTCAATACCACGGACGTCTCTGTTTATAGTACTGAGGTGTCTTTGTATGTAGTGGGAAAGAGATACTCGAGAGGACCTGAAAATTAGAACCTGACCAAACGTTGGAGGCGCCATGTTGCGTAGGCTCTCATTTTTCTAATGAGACTACTGGATTTGAGCGGCAGAAGAGCCTGCAGTGTGGGAGACTGAGTCTGTCCCACTACAGGTGACACCTGTCGCCCCAATCTGGGTTTTGCTCCGGCTAACTAGCAGTGCCTCATCTCTACCCAAGAGCAGGGATGATTGGGCAACCGAGCACATGACACAATAGATTTCTCAGGGAAATTGTGGTAACTCAGGTCACATCCGTTTCTCTCAGTTACATTAGTCTCACATACACAATGACAAACAGAGGCAGTATACGTTTCAATAAGGTTTTAATGAAGCAACCGCATCTTAGATAGCAAAACATCTACCGCAATAACCAGAATGATACAGCATGACAGAATTAGAATTGTGACAGGGAGAGTAAAGCATAGAAATAACACTACCATGTTGTCACTAAAGTCATCCTTTAGTGACCTACCTAGGCTATATTAGAGCACATCATATTAAGCTCTAGTTCTGCTCTTCAGGTTCCCCTGGGAAGACATCATCCCCCATACCTGAGCAAAGGCCTGAAGCCTGCATAAGCAGCAGTAGCGGAGCGTTCAGCATTCAGCATACAGTTGTGATCCTCTTGCTGGAATCTCCCTCTAACGTGTAAGGGACAGAGAAGTGTTTTTATGATAAAACAGCTGATGTTCTGAGAAAATGTCCCTATGTAAGAATGTGTGTTTTCCTATGAATACCAGAGGCAAAACTTTTACCACGTTCACCGGCAACCTATCTTACTGCAGCCTTGATAGAAGCACAGTGTGAACAAGAATGTCTTGTTTGAGAACGTAGTGCTGGCCCAAGCAAGAACAGCTAGATAGAAGTAAATAAAAACAAGACGGCAAAAGTGGCTATTGCTAAATTAATAAAGCGAAGCTTAATAAACTATATCTAGGTTAAAGTGCACAGTGGCAGGCCTAGTGTGCTAAAATAACATGCATGGAGCTATAACTAAAATGGCTACACCACAGAGTAAGATAGGAAAATGCCAATTTTCTAAGAGTAGAATTTTTGAAATTGTCATTTAAAATCCAATTTCACCATGGAAGAGGATTATTCATTACAATTCCAAAGACACAAGAAAATAGTTGAAAACCTTCTCTCATTTGGAAATTATCACTTAATGGTAATAATGTAACTCCAGTGTTATCCAATGGGAAAGGGAGGCCTTGCAATAGTGAAAAAAAGAATTTACGGTGTTTTCACTACCAGGACATGTAAAACTAAAAAGTACATGTCCAGCTTTTTTAACACATTGGACCTTGCCGTCAGGGCTGTTCAGGGCCCACCCTAGGTATGACCTATGGGTATTAAAAAGGAAGGTGTGGGCCTGGCAGAAGGTTTATTTTTCCAAGTTCTGGCAGACCTGAGATATGTTTAAAGGGCTTCCTAAGTGGGTGCACATTCAATGCTGCAGGCACACTAGTAGCATTTAACTTACAGGCCCTGTGCACGGATAGTGCCATTTTACTAGGGGCTTACAATTCAATTAAATATGGCAATTGGGTATTGTAGGAAAGTGCCCTTTTGAAATGGTCACCCCCACTTTTTGCTCACTAGTCCTGAGGTTTATTGACTGAGGTCCACTTGGTCCCTGCTAAACAGGTCGCCAGTGCTCTTTCCCTGAACACAGGTAACAATGTGCACTATTGGCACTTTGCTCTACCTGTGTAAGTCCCTAGTAAGTGGTACCCCTGGTACCTAGGGCATGGGTAGGGGAGAGGGTCCGTGGTGGCTGTAGCACATATTGTGCTACCCTCTGGGACTTCCCTAAAAACAAGTTGCACACAGCTGCCTTTACAGTCTGTGTGTCCTTGTGCAAGCCAGGCAAAAACACAACATGGCAGACCCATTGTGTACCATGTCACCAGCACTGTATCTAAATATATCTAAGTCACCCCTACAGCCGGCCTGGGAGTCCTAAGGCACGGTGCATTATATTGATGTATGGTCCTATCTACACAAGCAGATATGGCCCTGAGATGCCCAGCCCCATTGCTGAGCATTGCAAGTGATCAAGGAAGCCATCTTAAGGTATGTGCTGTACACTTTTCACCTGTGACCCAGTCACATAATGGCTTTACTGAACCCTATAGTGTTTGGTATCAAACACTTCACCTTAATAAATCCAGGCTGATGCTAGACTCTGATTTATTATGATATGCACCCAGAGGGCACTTTAGAGGTGCCCCTTGAACCCCACTAGTCTCTGAATATGTTGGATAACTGGTCTCAACCAGCCTGCCACCACAGACAGGTTTCTGACCCCCTGGATATAAGAGCCCTCGCTCTCAGAGGCCAGAAACAAAGCCTGCTCCAGAAAGGTATGGTGTCACCTACTCCAGCAGGGTGGCTAGCAGATCTGCAAACCAAGGACAGGGACTTCAAAGCCTATGCCACCTTTGGCATGCAACCCCGGCAACCCCTGGCTCCCCCAGTCTAAGGAGTAGCCAACCTCTGCTCTGAGGCCCATTTGGCACCAGGACAGGTGGGAGAGTTAGTTAGTGTAGGAAAGTGAAGTATTATGTGGTGTAGGGTATAGTCCTCACCATGTAATACTCTCAGAATACTAAAAATACCCCAAAGATGGCTCTTAAGAGTCACACTAGTAACTCCTTAGCTCAGTCCTGGTAGTGTGACAAAGGGCAGTCAGGCTTTACTTAGAGGAACATGTGTTAAGCATTTCAGAGCACCAACATGGACGATAAGTAATTGACACAACTCAAAAGAAATCCAACTCCAATTTATAAAAATAGAGCTTATTTTTATCTTAATTTAGACACCAAAATGAACAGAATTGAATCAGTATAAGTGGAGTTATAGATTTAAAAGCAAAATTAAATCACAGCAAAACTTGCATTCAAATGTTGCATTGAAGTCTATGGAGAAAAATCACTAGTTGCAAAACAGTACTTAGAAAGCAATTTGCATAGAAGCCCGTGAAAGTTAAGGTTGTGTGGTCTCTAGGACCAGATCATGACAGTCAGTGCAGTTTTCCCTGCCCCGTGGCGTCCGGGTGGAGAGTTATCCTGGCTGTCCATGGGGCCTGAACAGGACTTGTGCCTAAGTAAATGGAGGGAGCCACTGTTGACAAAAGACTACTTGGAAGTCCATTTGCTAGGAACCCTTACAGGATTATGGTTGTGTGGGTCCTGGGACCAGGCCACAACAATCAGTTCACTTCTTTCTGGTCTGCAGCATATAGGTGCAGATGTTTCCTGGCTGTCCATGGTGCTGAATGGCATTCGGGCTGGTGCTGATTACACAACAGTGCTGACAAAGGGGTGTAAAATCTCAGCTGGGGCTCGGTTGCAGATGTCTGTTGCAGTCTGCATGGTGTGCCCTGACCTTGCAGCATCAAGTGTGAGGGTCAGTTACCGGACTGGCAACCAAGAAGCCTTGGTAAAGGTGCAGAAATACTTTGGGAACCTCTCGAGGTCCGGGGGAGCAGTGTAGTGGCCTGAAACTTGGAGGCATGCAGTACTGCATCTTCCCGAAGACACTTGACCACCTGGCTTTCGTCGATCTCACAGTGGGCTGAATGGACCGTGAAACTTCAGATCCTGCAAATGTTTTTACCTGCAATTTGCAGGGGACTAGTGCCACTAGTCCAGGGGAGTCTGAGGGTTCTTCTGGTTTCCACAAGGGCCTCTCTGGTCGGGAGTATCCCTCTTTTGCCTTTGTGCAGTGGGCAAAGTCTGGTTGTTGGTGATGCAGAGCTCCTACTGGTCCTTCTTTGAAGTTATTCAATCAGAAGTGAGGTTCTGGTGTCAGGGGTGTCTCTTAAATCCTGGATTAGGGGAGTTATGGGTGTCTAGACTAGTTGTCAATTGGCAACTAGCTCCTACAGCTAATCCGCCCCTTAGGTGACCACATCCGGTGGGGTTGGTCCCCTTTAGCTACCCTGTAGCCTCTATTCTGCCACTCGTAACTTGGCAGTGCACAGACTAGCTGCTCACCCTAAAGGTATCGCCAGCCTGCTGAGGGTATGCACTATCCTGCATACCTAATGTCCCACCGAACCGCAAGCAAACATGCCTGGGGGCAGGGTGAGGGCTTTTTCCTCCACTGAAGGACAGCACAGATGGCCATCAGGAGTGGTGAAGCCTTTGAAGCTCACCACCTTGATGACTCTATTTACTAGCCCGGCTGGGGAGCAAGAGATATGACCTCCTTCCTGCCTCAGCCTTTGTCTCTGACTCCTGGGAGTGCCCACGCTGCCTGACAAGAGGTCAGAAATCTTTCTTGGTGGCAGAAAGTACAGGAAAAACCATGGGCTGACCAGCCAGAGCACAAAGAAGGGTGGAAAGCAGGTGGGCAGGCTCTAGTGTGCCACCTGGGTACAGGCCAGCCATCCCTCGACACCAGACTGGTGTTGGGGGAGAGAAATCAAGTTGTTTGAAACCAAACTTGACATATCTAGGTGGTACCATAATTGAGCTAGCAGCACGGGTCTGCCCGGGTTTAAGTCCTATGTTATCCTATGGACCACACTGCACTTATAGAATACCTTAATGGAAAGGACACTATAGAGACATATAAGCTTGTGCTTACATGCCTGCACCTTAAATATAATACACCCTGCCTCCTGGGCTGCAGAGGCCTTCCTTAGGGGTGTCTGACATCTATGTAAGACTGTGCTACTCATGGTGAGGGCACAGTCAAACTCGATGACCTGCCATCAGCAATTTGTGTGGGTCACCTAGGGTGGCACAAACTTGTGCTGCAGCCCTGGGGACCCCTTTACCACCTGTGCCTTGTATATCCTGGGTGCCATTTACTAGGTGGTTATAAGGAAGTAAAGTCTTTGCCAGTTAGGGAATTACCAAGTCAATAATCTATTTAGAGATAGAACATTGACACTGGAACCTGGTTCGCAGGTTCCAGTGCACTGTCAGAGTCAACAAACCAGCATCTAGTGGTCCAAATGGGGGCAAAAAGTGGGGGGGGGATCTGAAACAAGCCTGGTTTGCTTAGCCAGTAGGCATGTACCACCTTTGGGCCAGCCACACCCATATTGTGGACTACCCGAAGTGGACACTCGAAGATGGGATTCAACATCTTGTTTTTGGTTGGAACTAGGCCTTCTATGATAGGGATATTCCCAATCTCCATAGGAATTGGTCATATAAGGGTTGTAGGCAACCCAAGGGTAAGGAGGCATTGGTTACTACCCTACACTCCCCTAAACCCTCCTAAGTTGAGTATTTAGGTGGCTTGCTAACACCAGAAGAACAGATTCACTGGACTAAAGCAGAAGGACCCATAGAGCCGTGAAAAGCAGGAACTGAGGAGCAGCAACTGACTTGGCCCCAGCCCGCTGGCCTGCCGGATGTCCTCAACAGTTACTCCAAAGACGACTCATCCTGCAGCTGTTCTGCCTCCAAAACCCTGGGAGGATTGCCAGTACTTTGAAAAGTAACCAGGATCTCTCGTGGGGTAGTGCAGCTGCTTACCTGCATCCTGCAGGCACCAAAGAAGGCTCATGAGGGCTCCGAATTGCAAAAAAACGAACATAGTAAAGCACCATTGCACCTGTGCCACCTAGTCTGACTTAATGTGGGCCAATGGTGCCGCTGTGGTCCCCAGGCCCTCCAGATCCGAAGCTCACCTTGGGTTTGCCAACAATGGGCTTACCGACGACGCCTGCTGTCTCTTTGACAAAGCTCCCTCTACTGTGACTGCTCCAGTGATGAAAGCTCAATGCCTCAGGATACCTCTGCCCCAGCCGCCCTGAACCAAGCAGAAGAAGACCAAATGTGTCCCTATGTCCATGAGCATCATGAGAGCTGAGCCCCCTGTTGTTTCATCCAGACTATCTCCCCAATCCCTACGTGCAGTCTCTTTCTTCCAGGGCCGTTTCCCAATTAAACCAATGGGAGACCCATCGCCAAAAAGCATCTCTGCACCCAGATGCCCCTGAACCTCCCGAGGTGACCTGTTGGTGGTGCCTTGGACCTTGTCCCGTACTCACCTTAACTCCAGAAGTTTGGTCCTGTAAGTCGCTGCTGAGTAGATATATGCAATACATGTGTTTTTCTCCATAGAAGTCTGTGAGTTTAACACATGCTTAGCACTACCCTCCAATAAGCCTAGTTGCCCGCCCACACTACTGCAAAAGAGAGATTTTGGGATTGCCACTTTTAACCCTGTAAACCAATAAGTGTTGCCTGTTATAGCTGCATTGTGAACCCCTACATTTGGTACACTACTTAGATAGCCAGCTTCCTACATTAGTGATTCAGCAGTGGGATAGAAGATTTTGAATTGGCTGATACCATACTGTCAATGGGTGTTTCTACGAAGGATCTTGCTACTGACTTTAGCTTCCAAAAATATTTTCCTAATATTTTTGATTTTTCTAAATTTCTGATCAGACTTGTTGGACCTTGTTTAAAGATCCCCCAACTGTATTAGAAGTCTTAAGAGGGTTTCTAGCTAATTAGGCCTGTAAAAAACACCTGGCATCTTTTTTTCTAGGTTACTAAATAGGTCCCAACTACTACAAACGGATGTCTGGCACAGAATTACAGTCTTGGAACTCAACCTGACTGCTTACCTGCAGCTGTAGATGAAGCATCAAAGAACCTCTGTAAGGCCAGCAAAATTAAAGCTGGCTCAAACCGTACCAATACCAAGCTCCAGGAGATACTTGCAGAATTTGATACCCTCCACATAAATTATGATCCAGACACCACCCCAGAGGGTAAGGTAGACAGTGATCAAGAAAGTGGGGATAGCCCCCACAACTGGACAGGGAAGATGATGAGGTACCCTTTCACCTTTACCCTAACACTGTGCCCAGAGGGCCTCCTCCAACTTAGGATAGGGCAGGTTCCTCCAGGCATAGAGAGGAGCTAGATGATGTGGAGGTCATCATTGAAAGACTAATCAGAAGAGCAGCATTTGAATCCAAAATCTTGGCTATAGAGACAGAAAGAGCTGAAATGGAGTTAGAACCCCTGAGTGGTGGCAGCAAAATAACTCAAGAGAACTAAGAGACGTTTGTTCCCAACTTCCCCAAAGGGGTTGTCCCAAAATTTGTTGACGGTGATGACATCACAAAATGGGTTACAGCCTTTGAGAGGGCCTGTAAAATGAGAAAGATTAAAGGCACTGAGACTCCCTAGTTTGGGAGTTTTTCTAAGGCAAGTGCAGGGATAGACTAATGACACTGAGGGAGTAAGAACATGAGTCCTATGACCACATGAAGGATACCCTGATTGAGGGCTTTGGACTCACAACTGAGGAGTACAGGATTAAGTTCAGGGAGACTCACAAAAACCTTGAGTCAGTACTGGGTAGATTTTATAGACTTTTCAGTTAAAACACTGGGAGACTTGTTGAAAGGGAATAAGGTGTGTGAGTATGAAGGGCTCTATACTTTGATTATGAAGGAACATCTGTTGAGTAACTGTACCTCAGAAAAATTGCACCATTACCTAGTGGACTTAGGGCTGCTCTCTCTCCAGGAGCTGGGAAAGAAGGCAGTCCACTGGACCAAAACAAAGGTGTCCAGGAAGACTCCTGGTAGGGGTGACCAAAGGAAAGGGGTAAAGACAGTGGACACCAAGGGGAAAACCCCAAAGAGTCTTCCAAAGCCCCCCAAAAATCTTCTCAGGATGGTGGGCGTGAGGCTCTTCCAAATAAAAGGGTGGGTACCAGGGTGAGAACTGGGATCCCAAAAAGGCATATTGTTTTAATTGTAAGGCCAATGGACACTGGACTGGGAACTCTGCTTGCCCCAAAAAGCCCCCCTCTACTGCACTCTCAGCTACTGCTGGGGTGGTGAGTCTCCATATGGGGTCCTTGGTGGAATCTGACCTGGTAAGGGAACACACAGAAGCAACCTTAGTCTCAGAGGGTAGAGTGGATGTAGCTACCCTGGGTGTCTGGTCCAGTAACCGAAACAAATACAGACAAAAGCCACATATCAATGATGTTGAGGTTGAAACAAACACTGAGGGATACAGGTGCAAGTGTCACTATGCTGACTGAAAAACTGATATCCCCAGACCAATATATAGCTCGAAAAACGCACCTAGTTATCAATGCTGACAACATTGTCAAAGTCCATCCCATGGCGACCATGGAGTGGAGATGGCTTACTGCCCAAAAGAAGGAGATTGTGTCCTCTGCAATTCCAGTAGTGCACCTGTTAGGGAATGATCTGGAGATCTCAGCATGGGCTGAGGTAGAGATGAAAACTCATGCATCAATGCTGGGAATACCTGCATGGGTGTGTGTAAAGACCAGAGCACAGCCCAGGGTGGAAAAGAGGCATTGAAGACTGGAATAATAGCCCACCCCTCCTAAAAGAAAGGCAAGAAGTCTGGAAAACATACTTCTGAGAAGAACTATCTGCCCTTGAGAGAACAGAGCCTCAGGATCTTGGGCCTTACACGGCAGAGCTCCTAGCCCCATGGGGACCCTCTAGGGAAGATCTTTGCAGGGACAAATGACCTGTCCCACTCTTGAAAGCCTGAGACAGAAAGCTGCTGATCAGGAAAAGGGAGGTGTCAGTGGCTCCTAAAGAACTTATTGGGAGGAGGGACTCTTTTATACTGAGACCAGAGACCCCACACCTGGTGCTACTAGGACAGTGGTAGTGCCTCAGCAGTACAGGGAGTTCTTACTTACTTTGACCGATGACATCCCCCTAGCTGGGCATCTTAGCCAGGCCAAACCTTGGAGTAGTTTGGTAAACCACTTCTACTGGCCAGGCATGTCCCAAAAACTGAAGGAGTTTTGCAACTCCTGTGTCACCTGCCAGGCCAGTTGCAAGACAGGTCCCCCTTAATTCCACTTCAAGTGGTCAGGGTTTCCTTTGAAAGAGTAGGGGTTGACATTGTTGGTCCCCTGGACCGTCAGACAGCATCAGGGAATAGATGTATACTTGTGGTAGTGGAACATGCCACCAGGTACCCTGAGGCAATTCCCCTTAGAACTGCCACTGCCCCTTGCAGTTGCCACAGACTTCGTCAGTATCTTTACTACGGTGGGCTTTCCTAAGGAGGTGGTTTTAGACAGAGGTTCAGACTTCATGTCTGCTTACCTCACAGCTATGTGGAAGGAATGTGGTGTGGCGTATAAGTTCACAACCCCAAACCAACCCTTAACAAATGGTGTAGTAGAAAGGTTCAGCCAAACCATGAAAGGTATAATCATGGGGCTTCCTGAAAAACTCGGAAGGAGATGGGATGTCCTTTTGCCATGCCTGCTTTTTGCCTACAGAGAAGTTCCTCAAAGGGAGTGGGCTTTAGTCCCTTTGAACTTTTGTTAGGCCATCCTGTTAGAGGACCACTGACACTGCTGAGGAAAGGTGGAACAGACCTCTCAAAGAGCCCAAACAAGACATAGGCCCTCATTCTGACCTTGGCGGGCGGCGGAGGCCGCCCGCCAAAGTCCCGCCGTCAGGTTACCGTTCCGCGGTCGAAAGACCGCGGCGGTAATTCTGACTTTCCCGCTGGGCTGGCGGGCGGTCGCCTTCAGACCGCCCGCCAGCCCAGCGGGAAAGAGGCTTCCACGATGAAGCCGGCTCGGAATCGAGCCGGCGGAGTGGAAGCTGTGCGACGGGTGCAGTTGCACCCGTCGCGTATTTCACTGTCTGCGCAGCAGACAGTGAAATACATGTAGGGGCCCTCTTACAGGGGCCCCTGCAATGCCCATGCCAGTGGCATGGGCAGTGCAGGGGCCCCCAGGGGCCCCGCGACCCCCCCTACCGCCATCCGGATCCCGGCGGTCAGACCGCCGGGATCTGGATGGTGGTAGGGGGGGTCGGAATCCCCGCGGCGGTGCAGCAAGCTGCGCCGCCGTGGAGGATTCAATGGGGCGGCGGTACACTGGCGGGAGCCCGCCAGTGGTGCCGGTCCGACCGCGGCTTTACCGCCGCGGTCGGAATCCCCATTGGAGCACCGCCGGCCTGTCGGCGGTGCTCCCGCGGTCCTCCGCCCTGGCGGTCTTTGACCGCCAGGGTCAGAATGAGGGCCATAGTGGACTATGTGCTTGGCCTGTGCTCAATGATAGCTGGGTACATGGAAAAGCTAACAAAAACCTTAAGGCAAGCCAAGAGCTCCAGATGCACTGGCTTGACCAAAAGGCTGCACTGGTGGAGTACCAACCAGGGCAGAAGGTATAGATGATGGAGCTTGTGGCTCCCAGAGTCCTCCAGGACAAATGGAATGGGCCTACCCTATCCTTGAGAGAAAAGGGAAGGTCATTTATCTGGTAGACCTTGGCACTCCCAGGAGCCCTCACAGAGTCATCCATGTAAACCCCCTTATAACCTACTATGACATGGCTGATATGGGAGCACGGATTGAGGCAGCAAGATGGCAGTCATATTTTGAAACTGCTCCCACTACGGACCCACGATCCACCAGCACCCGCCACCATCTGTACATGCTGGACCCTGCACAGAATGGGACCGGCATGCGTAGTCTGAGCGGCATCTGATGAGCTGCTCCTCAGGGCTGGTGATGGGTCGAGAGGCGAGTGCTGAGCCCAACATACTATGATGCTACTGAGGCCTGCAGCGCAACACATTGGAATGGGTGCAGCCTGCAAAACACAGTTCTCTGCTGCATTGGCCCGTACACAAGGAGCGAATCGCTCTACTAATTGCGGCAAAAACCTGATGTGAGACTCCAGGACCCCAGAAGCTGCCAAGAGCCAGCACCAGCCTGTACTCGGTGACGTCCCGGCCCTCCTGTGCATCACCACGGTCACCAGAACTGAGGTGAGTGAATCCGCCCATTCCCGGCATGGCTCCGACGCGAGGAAAAGTGAGTGCGAGCAGCTGACATGCATTGCTGACTCTGCAACTGCTCCCAGTATGCTGCGATGGGCCGAGAGGCCTCTGGGAAACCTTATTGGCTGGGAGAGGCCAGAACTGATTACGTGCCCCCAGTGCATTGTGTTAATACTTTCCTTGTATGCAGTGGCGGCTGGTAACTTTTGAAAGTAGTGGGGCATAAAAGTTGTTGAGTGGTGTGATGAAGTGAGTGAAGTGAACAAGTCCAGTTGTCAACAAAGGGATTGCTAGGGGATCTCCCCACAGGAGAATTTTTTGAAAAATAGAGAACGAAAAGGTGCAAATATTTTTATGTTGAATTTAGTTAAAAAGCATTACATTAAAAAGGCAACTCTGAAGGTGCATTCCTGAAATGTATATGAACCTGAAAGAGTATTGTAATTAGAAAACATCAACATCATTGCAAGAACTTCAAGCAAAACCAATGACACAGTTTGTTCTTTTTTAACCCAACGATGAAAGCTCACTCCTCTGCTCTAAAGAATGTAAACTAAAGCAGATATCAGAGACACCATTTTTTGGTCTGGCATTAGCCTAGACTGAATTCAACAAAAATATATGTATAATGTATTTAATGGGGCTATATCAGAGACACCATTTTTTGGTCTGGCATTAGCCTAGACTGAATTCAACAAAAATATATGTATAATGTATTTAATGGGGCTTTCTGCCATCCTTCTTCATTCATTGGTCTGTTATTGTATCATTCACGTTTTTCTACCACCCTCCCCCCCCCATGAGGCAGCATAGGGCAGTAGGTTCACCCAGTTACCTATTGGGTAACTTCAGTGTAAGCGTTCTGCCCTTTCACAAAGAGCACATCTACTCACAACGTTGTTTACGTCAGTGACACACACAGACTGCTATGTTAATGAGGATTTTTGAGATCAAAAAAATAGTTTTGCTTTTAGCTACTTTTCTGTTTTCTCTGACTGGCAAGAGACCAGCATCCTCACCAAAATAAAGGTGTACAAAACCCATGATAAACCAAACTGACAAAGCCAAAAGGTTGACAGTAACTGCCAAATCTATTGGCTTTGACAATTATTGTTATTATTTAATTGCAAGCTTTGTTAGTGAAAATATAAAATGCAATTAGCTCAGGTGGGTATTTGGTGATGCAGGCATTCAGTGGTTGCTTGCTTTTCCTTGAAACTATAAGGCACAGGTTTAAAGAAGCATGTATGCACGCCTTATCCCTATGTCCCCAGCAGAGTGAAAAAAATGGGATACACTCCTATTCTGAACACTATGTTAATCCAGTGAGTATGTCTGCAGAAATGTGAAAACACGTACGTGCCTTTTTTAGATGGACCTATTGTAAGAAAGCACTAGAGTATGACTGCAGTCAGATTGTGAGCAGTGCTTAATTTGTGCTTGTTGTTTCAGTTGCTGAGCACCGGCAGTTATTTTTTAGGGCCGAGGCTTATTCTTCTGCCTCAAGCATTTGCTGCGAGCAAAAGACACATATGGAAAAGACGGTGGAAGGGAAAAATAAAAAAGCTCTACAAAGGGAGAAAGCTGCAAGTGTGAGCTGAAGGGGCAGGGAGTGGCTTTATTTGGATTGAGGAGGCCCGAGATAGCTTCAGGATTACGCCGCCTCAGTATTTCGTATTCACACATTTAATTGCAGCAGCCGCATTTTTAAGAGGAGGGCTTTGCGCACCGGCACCTTTTTCTTTACAAATAAAGCACTGGTTGTATGGACTTATACAACAGTCACACAGAGCAAGAAAGAAATGCTATTTGTCAGATTCACTACACCTTACATTAGAGACTATCAAACTTCGGTAACATGCTTTGTTTACTATAACTCGTGCATTGTGGTGTAGCTTTTGGAATTGGAGTGTGCGAATTCTTGCATCCCCCAATAGCCACAATTTAATTACTATGTTTGAAGCACAGCAGCCTAGAAGCCATACAAGTGCTGCTAATGTGCTTTACATCACTACTCCATAAACAACATGTTCATTTTGTTCCTGTGCAAATAAAGATTCACCGAAGCTACAGACAAACTCTTCAGTTTAGTGAACGGATATTACATTGAGTTTTTCCTCACCTAAATGAATCTATATCTAATTTTTAACATATTTTCACAAAATGGAATAAAACTTTGGTGTATTTCTAAATATCGTTTATATACATGTCAATTTAGTTATTCTTTTAATCAACATAGAGCAACCATGAAATGCCTCTAGCAAGGTATAGCAAAAAAACTGGAAGTTATTCATAGGTAATTAAATATAACTACTTAATAGAACCGCTGGCTACAACTCTAGACCGCCATTACAGAATTAAACAAACCAGGACTAGCTCCATTTTATATTCAAAATATTACAGCCTTAAAAGTTCTAGAAAATGCACCAGATTAAAAGGACACATGTGACCCAATCAACATATTACGCGACAAGCAGAAATATAAGTTAATGCCTGAACGTTTTCAGGACTCTGTAAATACACATTGATCGCATGGTCTCTTTTTACACTCTATCCTTCATGAGCTCTCTTCTTTTATGATCTATTATACCTTCCTTCAGTACACACTTTCCCTCTCCTTTCCCTCCCCCTGCCTGAATAAACTATACAGCGCCTAGATGAACAGTCTTCAGGCGCAGGTCACGCTAAAATAAAACATTAACCATCTCCTATAGATCCAGAAATTAACCTTGACACCGTTAGATTAACCTTTTCACACAGTGATGTACAATCATACGTTAACTCATGAAGGGACCGTGTGTCTAAAGAAAAATCCCAGTTTGCTTCAGTATTATTATAGTATGTAAGTGCGTGCTCCCGGCATATGAGGGACTTTATCTAATCATTAATCAAACTGTTCCTCTACGTAATAAACCCGTTTCGTAGACAACGAGCTGGTTAATGGTTAGATAAAGCCCCTCATATGGCTGAATGCAGGTCAGAGAAAATGCATTTTAAAAGGTCTGCATCTATTTCAATAAACACGATTGTATTGTAACCCATTTTTCTGATAATACAATTTAAACAATAGAACCTCACGTTAGGGCTGCTGAATGTCTCGTTGGGCCTGGCTTGTGCACGCTCGCTCAGTGCCCAGAAACAAGCAAGCTACTCTTCTACTGCAGTACTTTTATCAACAAACATCCCGCACAGTGTTGTCAGCCGTGATGCGCGAAAGCAAAGAGCATACTGCCAGACATAAAAGACGCATGGCCAATCACTGTGTAGCACCAAAATAAAGCCGTATAGTGATTGGCCATGCTCTGTAATTATTCTGCCCCCGTGCTTCCTCCTGTGCCAACCCGCACAACCAATCCAGGTGACACTCTCATACTGGTTATGACTGTAAACACTATGACAGCGTGGCCAGGATTAGAGAGGACAGGTGACTTTCATGCTCCTTGGGAGACTAGGAGGCTGTGCCTGTGTTCCCCCAGCTCCCTAATACACCGTGAGTTTAAGATGCTTCAGGTGCGCATGTCAGGTTGGACAGAGTAAGACACCCATCAAACCCGACATGAGCACTACACTTGATCGTTACTGTCCATTACACTCACTGCCCTGCCAATAAACAGGATTGGCCACACCATTAAAGACACCCGTTCTGGCACAATGGAGAGAGCACTGCATGTGCAGTGGCCACTGACATTCTGGGATGGGGGGAGGGCAAGAGCAATGCCAAATTATTTCACTTCAATATATAAATGTATTTTAAAATTACAAGATTAACGTGATGAGATAACTCGAAGGCAGGGGGTCAGTGCCCCCGTGCCCTAAAAGAGAAACCGCCCCTGCTTGTATGGCAGGATAAGGACGTGGCCTGGCCATTAGCGTTTACTGTTATTCCAGGTTGGTGGCAGGACTTTGCCCCCGTTCTCCCTTCTCACCCACCAGAAAGCCCCATGTATTTTCTCAAGTCCCTATCAAGAAGCGGGAACGCCTTTATGAGAGAGGGTCTGGACTACTCCAGCCACAGGCCCCAGCAAATAGAAAAGCGACCTTAATTATGTTTACTAACACCTGTGCAGCACTGTGATGATACCCCAGCTGCTGCTATTGTGCCTCAGGCCTACGACATTAAGTTGACCCCTGACACAACCTGGACTGCTAGTGCCACCCTCAGGACTACCCGGCAAGACAAGGAGGGTTGAGGCAAGCCCCCACATCACTCCTCACGGAGTGTCCCATAGAACAACGAAGGCACATGGCTCTTGTTGAGTCTTGGGCCCCCCTCCTTTACAGCCAGCCCAGTCACCCTGACTGCACCTGCAACACTGTCCCCACCCCTTTTGGTGGGTCCAGGGGCTTGGCGGGTCTGGAGAGACATGGCAAGACTGGTTGCCGAGATTAAACCATGCCAAAATGTGGCAGCGCAGGCGCAGGTTGACGTGCAGTTGCATCAAAGACTTCTGCAGCCCTGGACTCACACAGAGGCGAAACTTGATAGACTACTAGCAGCCATTGTGGACATTAAACAAGAACTGTGTGGAAGAGTAGATGCAGTGGTAGCTGAAATGGGACTACTGAGAGATGACCACTGTAAACTTTCCTCCAGAGTCACTACAACCTCTGACCCCATCAGTCAGACTTGGAATATGTTGTCTGCTCACTCAGAGATAAGGTATGGGAGCTCGGACATAGGGCGGATGATTCAGAGGGGTGATCTCGCCGCAACAATCTTCAAGTGGTCGGATTCCCTGAAGTCAGCAGAGGGAGCGGACCCAGTACAGTGCTTTGACATCTGGCTGCCACAAGTGGTGGTACCCACACTGCTGTCTCCAAACTATCTAGTGGAACACTCCCATAGGGTCCTCACTTGCAGGCCTCCGATGAGGTCACTCCCACGCCCAGTAGTGGGGCGAAGAATTATAGGGACATGGAAACTATCCTATGTGCACTGAAATCCGGAGGCCCATTTCAATATGAGAATGCCCAGACTACACAATGGCAGTACAGTGTACAGCATGCTCCATTCTGGGGGTGAAGAATAAACTCTGCCAAGCCAGTCTCTTGTATTTTGTGCTATTACCTGCTAATTTGAAAGTGACAGCCAATAATACCAGCTATTTTTTCACTGAACCGACAGACACCTGGGACTGGGTGAAACAGCGGTGCTATAATATGGATGTACAGACATCGCCAAATCAGCACATGGAACCTGATTGGCCGAGACAATGAAGGAGAGGGAGACCGAGAAATAAGGAGCCCACCCACCACAGCGGAGCTACAACACCGGAACAGGCCAAGGAGGACCAGCCTTCTCCTGGTAAGCTGAATGGCAATCTCCAACAACTTCAGCGTTGTGGGATACGGCATCAGAGGGGGTCTCCCACTCTTCCATGGGGAGTACTGAATCCTTGTTTCTCCCAGTGGTCACTCCACAGACGGCTGACACTTTGTTGTAAGCTCCCCTCTGTGACAGCATCTACTGTCTGGAGTAAATTCCTCCCCTCCATTGAGTGGGCACAAAGAGAACCCAACATACCCCTCCCTCAGAATTTCCTACTTCCTGGACTCCCTAGGTCCTGATCTCTGCCTAAGGGGAACTCCCACGGGGCCTCACCTGGAGCTCGTGGTACGCCCATCTCCTTGTGTAACTTGAATGTTGAATTATCTTATTTCCCTCTTCACTGCAAACATGGGTTCTTTATTCATCTTTGGGCTTGCTCCTTGAAGTACTTGTAACACTACTCTAGTCTGGGACCGACCCTTCTATTGTTTTTCTTCCCTCCCAAGGAGTACTACACAGGGGTGTATGCTACAGAGCCTTCCCTCTTATGGGGCTCTGGATAACGATTTTGGCAGCGGCCTCTTCTGCGCCACCCTAGGTTGGGAGTTGTGGGATTTTTTGGTTTGTTTGTATAACAGGTCATATTGGTTGCTCCAACTGCACTCTCCTACCTCCCCTTGGCACAGCACATACAGATGCAGCCACCAGACCCCTTCACAACTGTACTCACTTCCCCTGCTCCTCTTCTTGCACCCCTCCCCCCAGATTAAGCAAACATGCCTAGAATAGATATTATGAGATGGAACATCAGGGGAATGAGGACAGCGCGCAAGTGGCATACTGTACACCAATACATCAGGCGACAGGGTGCTCAGATTGCACTCCTCTAAGAAACTCACATTGCAAAAGGGGACACATACTAACAGAAACTCTGGTGTGGCCAGTGTTATTGCGCCACATATTCAGGGTTTGCCCATGGGGCACTCATGTGGATCAGACCTGTAGTACCATTATGGTGGCTGACAGAGGAGATAGATCCAGAGGGGCGTTATGTTTGAGTAGAGGGGCAACTAGATAGTAGGTCATTTTTGCTTTGTAGTGTTTATGCATCCTGTGTAGCACAGCCAGCTTTTTTGGCACGACTTACTGGGAACACATACCCTGGATTATTAGTGGGGATTTTCACTGTGTCCTTGACCCCGAAATGGGTCGATCACACCCCTGCTCCCTACCTCTCCGCTTATGTCGGTGGCTGCCGGCCTCTCACAATGGCTGACCCACTGGTCTCTACAGGACACCTGGCAAACACTCCACCCTGAAGTCAGACTCTTATTATTCCCCCCACATGACTTGCATGTTCAGCTGGATCGCATCCTATGTCGCCCCTCTCTTTATTCTCTAGCTGTAGATGCAGAATACTTAGGGAAAACCTTCTCTGACCATAACCCACTCCAGCTACTATGCTGGAGGATGTAGCTTTTAGAGAGGAGACCATGAGACCATAACTTACTACTTCACGGAGAATTGGGGCTCTGCTACCTCCAGACATGTAGAGTGGGAAGCGCTCAAGGAGGTAGTCAGAGGTCACTATATCTGAGCAGTAGTAGGTGTCAGGGCAGGCCTCCACAGGGATTTAACTCAACTTGAGACAGAGTTGCAGGGCCTGGAAGTGGCGCGTGAGCAGCCCCTACTGACCGAGCGGCACTCGCAGCAGCTCTATATCGGCATGCCCAACTAATCGAGCAGCTGTGTTGCTTTGACTTTCGCACCTACCAAGCGAAGATGCATTCAGAAGGGGATGAATCTGGCTGACTGCTGGCCTGGCTGCTGCGTCTGCCTTTGGGGCAGGTAATTAACAGTCAAGCGGACATACACTAAGCATTAACCGCTTACTATCAGGTACTCTATGACCCCCAGCTGTAGATTGCCACCTACCTATCTGGAACTTCATTGCCGGCCTGGCCCTACCTACCCTAGACGCCCTTGCCAGAGAGGAGATTAATGCCCCTATCACAATTCAAGAAATCCGCGAGATGATCTGCGATGCCATCACACACAAAACTCCTAGCCTTGATGGCTTGCCAGCTGAATTTTATACGGCATATGAGCCCCTGCTGACCTCCAGGCACTTGGAACTCTATCAGGTTGCCTTAACGTAAGGCATTTTCCGCCTTCGCTCCACGAGTCGTTCCTGGTCTCCCTTCCCAAGCCAGATAGAGCCCCCTTGGAATTATCCTCCTACCGCCTACTGACAATGCCTGGTGTGGATTATAAAATCCTGAGCAAGATAACTGCAGCCCACGTTTTAGAACATATGTCCTGCCAGGAACACCCTGGTCAAAATGGGTTCATTCCAGAGAGATCTACTATCCTTAATATTTGGAGGCTACATAGGATCACTGGTAATCTGCATAGTCTCACCAAATTACTCTACGTAGAGCCTGCAGCGTGTGTTAAGATAGGCCAATACATCTCTCCCTCTTTCCCCCTGAGCAGAGGGACCTGACAAGGGTGCCCTCTGTCCCCTCTGCTCTTCACCCTGCCGATGGAGCCATGAGCACAGTGGCTCCTCCAGAGGAGACAGGCCTGGAGCATGCCTAGCATGAAGGAATATACGTTTTATCCCTGTATGTGGACAATGTCCTTATTTTTGTCCGTGACATCTGGGAGGGTATAGAAGAATAGCGGAGATTCTATCAGAATTTCAGCTGGCTTTGGGCTTAAGGGTTAGCTGGACTAAATCCTGTGTATTTCCACTCCATGCCCATTGTCCACCACAAACCCTACTGCTACATGCCCACTCCCTCCATTGGGAGCCTTGGATGTTCCCCTACTTGGGAATTTGCATACTTCACAACACCAATGACCTCACTGATGGAAACCTCACCAGGGCCATTTCCTCCTTCCTTCCTCAGATGTCCTTCTACAACACCCTTATCCTTACTGTTCAGGGATGCGTTTCGCTGGCCCAGATGGTGATGCTCTCTTGTATCCTGTAGTTGTTTCACATGCTTTATGCAGCAGTAAATGCCTTTATATGGCACAAAGGCAGACGGCGTGTAGCACTGCGCAAGCTTCAATTGCCTGTCCAAAAAGAGAGCTTAAGTGCCCCTAATTTTGAATAATAGTATTTAGAAGCTCAACTACAATGGCCTGCCTGAGAATGGTGTAAGAATTAGGACAACTTGCTACCTATTTCATATGATAGCTGTTGTAGGAGCCTGCACCTTATGCCAGCACTCACACCGTATTCTCCTGAATTCCCGATCAATCTTATCTCTTCCTTCTGTGACCATCTAGAAAGAGAAGGACTTGAGACTTGGGAGGAGGCTGGGGTAAAAACACTGGGTATGCTATTCAGGGAAGGTGTACTGCTTCCTTTTGACCAGCTGCAACTTGAGTATGACCTACCAGCAGACCACTTCCTAGCCCATGGAGCACTGGTGGTTGAGTTGGGTCACCTGTGGTACATAACTGATACAGAACCGGACCAGCTTCTATTTGTGTACACACTCTATATCATGGGAAGTGGCCGCAGGCTTATTACTTGGTTCGCTGTAGCCTTGGCCCACACTACTCATGATCCTTTATTATCAATCAGGCGATGCTGGGAAAGGGGCCTGGGCCATCCCCTTACATCTAAAGAGTAGGAGACAGCACTCTACTATCCATGGAAGGTATCACTAAACGCTAAGTTCCAACACGTCAGACCTAATATTCTCCACAGGGCAAATCTCACACTGGTGAACTTACATGAAATGTTTGGATCTGCCTCCCTAAGGCCCCACTGCCAAGCACCATATGCCGACATTTTGCACATGTTCTTGGACTGTCCGGAGGTTGAGACCTTATGGAGAGAGGTCACAGAGACCCTGCATGAAATAACAGGCTGGGGTGGCTTGCTCACAGCGGAGGGGGTGATTCCAGGTGTGCTCAAATTAAAGAAGTCGCAAGTGGTCTCTAATAGGTTCATTGGCCTGGCACTACTCATTGCCTACCGCTCCGTAGCCATGCACTGGAAGGCAGCCCTACCAGGACTGTGGCATTGGTGCACTGCTACACTTAAGTGGGGCAAAGCTGTAGTGCTTAGACGCGAAGAAGTACCGGGTTTGTGTAGGCCCCCTATAGCAGACTTCTGGGACACTATGATACTCAACCTGCAAACCTTACAAGAAACCCTCACTGATTAAACCCCCCCGCTCCCCACAGACTAGTTCTGTATAGCTGCCCCCATCACCCTACTGCCCACAGCCTGGTCCCTCATTGCTACCTACCCCCACTATGCTCATCATGCAATTTACTGCCCCCAGGGGATATCCCGACTGGGATGCAAGGAATGTTTGATGAGATACTGCAACAGACAATTTTAGGAGGGGAGGCCTGTGAGGGCAGGGGATGGGAGTTTAAGGAGATACCCAAGCTTTAATGACCTCATGACCTCTGTTTATGCTTGTTATTGTTAGTATTAAAATACCACAAGCCAATTCTTCCTACTAAACTGCTGACCCTCTTGCTGCCCAAATGAATTAATGCTGACTTCTGTATCCTCATTGTACTGATGAGTTCTTTGGAAAATAATGCAATTGGTTAAAAGAAATGACAGGCAGTTGTGCCCATGCTGATGGTCACTGATGAGGGCCAGGAAGAAGAGACTGAACTTCTCCCTGACCTATCCCACAACCCTGAAGATGGGTCAGTTGAAGGAGTGTTTTTTTCAGACACCTTCACTGCCCAACAGCAAGTTGACTGCAGGTAAGTCCTGAGACAGTATGCTGGGTTCTTTTCTTTGACCCCTGGTCAGGCTACCTGGTGTACCCAGGATGTTGGCACTGGAGACAGCCTGCCTGTCAAAAGCAAAATGTACAGACAGTCTGGCCAAGTCAGGGAAAGCATCAGAGCTGAAGTAAACAATATGCTGGAACTTGCGGTGATTGAGCTCTCTGAAAGCCCCTGGACTAGTCTGGTGGTCTTAGTCCTAATACCTTATCCCAAGGGAGGTAAACCAGAGCTCAGATTTTGTGTGGACTTTAGGGGTTGGGTGCAGCCAAGTTTCTCAGTACCTTTGATTTGACACCAGGGTACTGGCAGTTTGGGCTAACCCCTGGAGCCAAGGAGAAAACAGCATTCTCAACCCAAGACGGGCAGTACTAGTTTACTGTGATGCCCTTTGGATTAAAGAATGCCCCTGCTACTGCCCAAAGGTTGGTGAACAAAGACCTAGCTGAGTTAGTCTTTTAGGGCAGCATATCTAGATGGTATTGCTATTTATAGCTGTACTTGACAGGATCACCTGATCCACCTTTGGAAGGTCCTTGAGGCTCTGCAGCAGGCACTATCAAGGCAAGCAAGTGCCAGATAGGGCAGGGCACAGTTGTATACTTGGACCACCTTGTAGGTGGAGGCCAAGTGCAACCCTTCCAACCCAAGATTCGGACATTTCTGGACTGGGAGGCTCCAACAACCCAGACCCAATTTAGGACATTCCTTGGCTTGACTGGGCATTAGAGGAGGTTTGTTAAGGGGTATGGCACTATTGTGGCACCCCTCACAGAACTCACATCTAAAAAGCAACCAAAGTAGGTTAACTGGACAGTTAGTTGTCAAAATGTTTTGTTCGGTGTTCAGCACCCACTCTAATGGCTCCAGATTATACCAAACAGTTCATTGTGCAGACAGATGCCTCTGAGCATGGAATAGGAACGGTCTTATCCCAGACCAATGATGTTGGCGAGGACCACCATGTTGCTTTCATTAGCAGGAGGTTACTCCCCAGAAAACAGTGCTAAAGTGCCACTGAGAGGGAAGTCTTTGCTGTGGTCTGGTCCCTGAAGAAGCTGAAATCAAACTTTTGGTACTCACTTCATTGTCCAAACCGACCACAAGCCTCTCAAATGGCTGATGGCAAATGAAAGAGGATAATTCTACACCGTTGAGAAGGTCCATCTCCTTAGAGGGTATGGACTTTACAGTGGGGCACACACCAGGGAATGACCATGCAAATGCAGATGGCCTTTTTGGGTTTTTCCACTTAGACAAAGAAGACTCACTTGGGAAAGGTTAGTCTCATTCACTTTCGTTTGGGGGAGGATATAGGAAAGTACCCTTTTGGCATGGTCACCCCCACTTTTTGATCACTACTGAGGGTTTTCGACTGAGTTGCACTGGTTTCCTGCTAAACAGGTCCCCAGAGCCAGTGCTCTTTCCCTTAGAACAGGCAACAATGTGTACAATTGACACACTCCTCTACCTGTGTAAGTCCCTAATAAGTCGTACCCCGGTACCGAGGGCATGGGTAAGGGAGAGGATCCCCAAGGGCTGCCACACATATTGGGCCACCTTAAACGAGTAGCACACGGCTGCCATTGCAGTCTGCGTGTCTTGGTGCAAACCAGGTGAAAACACAACATGGCACACCCATCAGGTGCCACGTCACCAGCACTGCATCTAAATATAAGTAAGTCACCCCTATAGCAGGCATTGGAGCCCTAAAGCAGGGTGTATTATATTTTATGTGTGGTCCTATCTGCATGAGCCGATATGACCCTGTGATGCCCAGCTCCACTGCTGAGCAGTGCAAGTGAATAGGGAAACCATCTTAAGGTATGTGCTTCACTGAACCCTACAGTGTTTAGTATCAAACACCTCATCTTAATAAATCCAAGCTGATGCCATCCTCGGATTTATTATGCCATGCACCCAGAGGGCCACTTTAGAGGTGCCCCTAAACCCCACTAGTCTCAAATGAGTTGGCTGACTGGTCCAACCAGCCAGCCACCACAGATAGGTTTCTGACCCCTGGAGTGAGAGCCCACGCTCTCAGAGGTCTGAAACAAAGTCTGCCCCAGGGAGGGGTGTTGTCATCTACTCCAGCAGGATGGCTAGCAGATCTGCATACCAAGGCCAGGGGCTTCAAAGGCCTTGCTGCCTTTGGTATGCACTTCCCCTCCCCCCAAACCCTGGATGTAGCCACCCCTTGCCCTGATTCCCCTTTGGCACCAGGACAGGTGGGAAAATTAGTCTGTAGGCATGTACCACGTTTGGGTCAGCCACACCCCTATGGTGGGCTCTTGAGGAAGGGTTCCACCATTTTGTTTTTGGTTGGAACTGCACCTTCTGGGATAGTGATATGCCCACTCTTCACAGGAAGCAGTCACATAGGGGGTGTAGGCACCCCAAGGGTAAGTAGCCCATTGGCTACTACCTTACACTTCCCTAAATGCCCCTAAATTGAGTATTTGGGTGGTCCTCTAACACCAGAAGAACAGATTCAGTGGACTAAAGAAGAATGACCTGAACAGCTGTGAAAAGCAAGAACTGAGGAGCAGCAACTGACTTGGCCCCAACCCAGCTGGCCTGCCTCATGTCCTCAACATTTGTGCCAAAGACAACTCGTCCTGCAGCTGTTCTGCCTCCAAGAGCCATCGGGGGACTGCCATTACTTCAAGAAGTAACCACGATCTCCCGTGGAGTAGCGGAGCAGCTTCTTTGCACTCTGCAAGTAGCAAAGAAGACTCATGAGGACTCCAGACCACCAAAACCCAACATAGGACAGCACCACTGCACCCATGCCCCCTAGCCCAAGTTGAAGTGGGCCAGCGGTATCAGCGTGGTCGCCAGGCCATCCAGAGCTGAAGCCCACCTTGGGTTTGCCAACAGTGGACTTCCTGACTCCGCCTGCAGCCTCTTTGTGCAGGCCACCCTCTACCACAACTGCCTCCGGTGATGAAAACCTGATACCTCAGGACACCTCTGCACTCGGCGGCCCTGACTGAAGGAGAAGAGGACCAAAATTGTCCCTACATCACTGAGCATCATGAAAGCTGAGCCCTCCTGTTTGTTCAGCCAGACTGGCCCCCCAATCCTTATGTGCAGCTTCTTTTTCCCAGGGTAATTTTCTGTGAAAACCGAAGGGGGACACGATGCCAAAAAACACCTCTGCACCTGGATGCACCTGAGTCTCCTGAGATGAACTGTTGGTGCTGCCTTGGACCTTGCCTTGTACTCACCTTAACTCCAGACGTTTGGTCCTGTAAGTCGCTGCTGAGTACCCATATGCAATATATGTGTTTTTCTCCATGGGATTGCATTAGAGACATTTCAAGTATATTGCCTGTGTTCTTCGAAAGTGCCTCAGTATTTATTCTCGTAAAAGTATTCTGGTGTTGAAACATAATATAAACAAAGTAACTATTTTTCTAACCTGGTCTTGAGCTCTTTCTCGAGTGTGTGTCATTTGTTGCCTCTGTGAGTTCAACAAATGCTTAGGATTACCCTCTGATATGCCTAACTGCTCACCTATACTACCACAAAAGAGAGCTTTTGGAATTGTCACTTGTAATCCTGTACATCAATAAGGATAGCCTGTACTATTTGCATAGTGTACCCTTACATTTAGTACACTACATAGATAGCCAGCTTCATAAAGGTATAAGTCAGCTCTACCATGTTTTAAAGAGAGCAAACAAACACTTTAGCACTGGTTAGCAGTGGTAAAATGTGCACAGTCCAAAAGCCAGCAAAAAAGAAATCTGCAAACAGGAGGGTTGAAGGCAAAATGTTAGGGGGGAAACCACACCAAGGATGCCAGATCTAACGAGTCATTCCGATGTGAGAAGAAGTCCAAGTTTAGCATTTTGCTTCTCCTGCAACCTTCTCTGTTCTAACGACTGCCCTTCACTGTTGCCGTTCCATGCAAGTCATGGAACACACCTCTGTGTGACCGTGAGCATGTAAAAACAAGATGGTCTGGGAAGTGTAAACATACCTTTGCACTGAGCATGGAGTCCACAAACTCAAAGCCTTAACACTCAAAGTGTGTAGAACCGTGCAATGCACTGTCTTCTGCCAAGTAAACACTGCCTTGAGTAAATTCTTCACAAAATGTAATTGTATACCCCCTCCTGAAGCTTAAGGTTAATCAGGAGGCCATTGTTAAAAACAATGAACCATGAACTGAAGAGTGACAGTCTCAAGAACACTCTCTACGTGGATAATGATACAAATGAATCAGAAAGTGAAGACGACATTGAAAAATTTGAGAATTACAGGTCTCTTGAGCTTCATGTTCTGGTTGCGCTCATACCTTTGTTGGTGGCAGTTCAGAAAGTAGCAGATGATAATGATCAGGTACATTTGGGTTCAATTGTGAAGAATAAAAGATAGGATGAATTCTGGAAACACGAGGCAAATGCTAATGAATGGTTCCAGCTTTAATCTTTTGAACAGTGATATATGGACCAAAATATTGTGGTCGAAACTTCACTGGCAATGAATGTACAGGAAGACAACCAGATGATAATAAAACTTGAACTGAAGGAGAAAAAGAAGCAAACTTGATCTTGACTTATCAGCATATCCTGCATCTTTAATTTAAAATGATAATCTTTCTGAGCTGGCCTACCCATGTTTACATATTTCAGTTAGTGAAGTACCTTTGCCAAGCCCATTTTCAAATTTCTCTATATGTAAACCAGATATGCAATGTTCATATCCATGCTCCTGCACGTTTCCAAACGTCTCTGGCTTTACTTCATGTGGTTATTCTATATACAGAACAAGGTGGAACCATGTACCTTTCTGCAACGCCCACTATGTCTGTCCTAGATCCATTTCTCACTGCTCCTTCAAAAACCTGCCCACCCCAACTCCATATTGACGAGATCAGGCCTGCAGCAGCTATGACTGAAGACTGGGTCTTGGTAAGATAACGAAGATCACTCCTCTGACTCATTTCTGCAGTTATGATGATCACAAGGTTGCAGTCAGCAGAGCAATGCTTCTTCTAGAATGCACGTGCAGACCTTATCAGAAGAGGCAGCCTTCCTTTCTCGTCCATCCACCAGTAGCAGCTCGCGGGAGGGAGAAGGGACGAGGTGGCGCTGGCGGGAGAGGATGGAAGAGTGCAACCCAAAAAAAAATTCAAAAAAACTTCCCTGCTTCTCAGCGCCTTGCCACCTCCGAACCACTACAAATCTACAGGTACAGGCTCAGGCTCCCAGCCTGCCTGGCGTTCAATCTTACCGCTCCTTTCATGCTGCTGGCAGTGGTAGGATTGGATGGAGTGCCCTGGCTGGGCACTCCAAAACAGAGTGGGAGCCTCTGCCTGCTCTCTCCAATCCGGCACTGCATTGCCAGGTTGGACAGAGCCTACTGCGCATGTATGTTTGGCCGGCCATCCGCATGTATTTTTGACTGGCCCGAGACAGCTGTACAAACATACATGCGCACTGTGCACTCCCCCTCTGTCCCTGTCACGCCTATGGAACCGCAACTTTTGCAGTAAAAACATATGTTTTACTGTAAAGGTTTTGCAGTTACTGCTGCAGGCGGAGGGGAGGGGCACGATCCTCTGCCATGGCGGAGGAGCCGCCCCTGCCATCCCCGTCACTGGGCAGTACCACACTGTGCCTGGCTGCACTGGAGAATCATAAGAGGCAACGTGTACATTTTGTAGCGTTTCTGAGCGACCTTACTAACGATGTGCAGCCTCACTGGCCCTTTGTCTGACAATTTTCCTGACAAAGGTGACCCAATGTACTCGCTCCAAAGGCCAAGATAAGGGAGACACCGAATTCAGAGAAAAAATTCTAATTTGAAAAAAAGTTTAAAAAAATAGGCATGATTGCATGGTCCCCCTAGGGTCCTAGCTGCTGAGAGTTAGTCTAGGACCACCCTTGTAGTCAGGAGGCTGACAATTGGAAAATGGGAACGACGCAAACGGGCCTCTTCTGCTCAAGTCACCTGATAGAGTTTGTTTGCATGTTCAACAAAGCCTTTACTATAGACTGCCAAGCATCCTGAATATAAATTAGACCAAATATAATGCGAGCGCTCTGCCAGCGGCTAGCTGCAGGGATCTTTCAGGCTAGAGCTCTCCGAACGTCTCACGAAATGGTGTCTAAAAGATTCCAAGGACAAGGACAAAGAACTACTGTGTGTGAGCGAAATTGGCTTAGAGTGACCTTTTGACGTAAAACGAAAGGTTGCTTCATTACCACAAGAACAGCGGGGTGCCGTAGGCTTGCAGACAACTGCATCTCAAGGGCCCACTGCAAAAGTCCTTGATAACTAAATCAAGCGTAGGTGTTGCATTAGTAAGCGCACTTCCGTGACTCATGCAGGGCTGCGTACCTGGGCGCAAAGGGCGCCATGTGGATTCTTTCTATTTATGTCAATCTGATCTTTAATTAAAAATAATGTAGTATTGAGTCATGGCAATGTTTGAATTAAGAACTGAACTGAATAAAAAACGGAATTTCGTCACCGTTATGTGTATCTGTGCCTTTTTATATGCTTTTCAAATATGTCTATGAATTGCAAATGCATATTTGAAAAAGAACAAGAGGCACTGTATTTAATTATGTAAATTAACATTTTAATGTGTATAAGTTACAAAGAAGTACACACACAGTCACCAAGGTGTTCACATTTGCCCAATGAATCCATTAACTCTTGAAATACCTCTGGAATAAATATGTATATTGTGTGTTGTGCCTCCACTATTGTTAATATATCTTTAAGGTCATATGAAGAAAACGTGATATTTTATTCAGAACTGTAGGTGCCTTTTGGCGCTGGCCTATTCATGTAAGAGGGAGGTGTTCACTGCATGTCCAATACATGTGTATATGTGCTCTCCTCAAAGACCCCCATTAGGACTCACAACCCCTCTAGATTTCCCCAGGCCTGTTTTGGGTTATGTGATGTGTATTTGTATCCTCCTCAGAACTCAATTTTTAATGGCTTGAGTCAAAGAATATGTGGCAGAGTATCTAAAATGTATTAATGAGCTCAAACATGGTCTAGATGGTGATGGGCAGGAATGTCCTCTGCATGGTACACAGACACGTTTCCTTGCCCCGAGTGCCCATCTGTATGTGAATCTGGTATCCTGACTTTAGTCATTGCCCCTTGTATGACGGTATTCTAGCATGTGCAAGGAGGACTAGGTCTGTCCCTGACAATGCAAGGTCCAGGGGCTGTTCAGTGACCTGGAAGAGCACACCAAATGTATCCTCATAGTGGACAGAAGCTTGCTGTCTCTGTCCTGGGAGTAGTACATAAGGTTGTTGTGGTTTCAGCATACCATATTTTATGATTCATAGTGTGACCAGACATTTTTATTTGTGTCAGTGAGAGTGTGGCATTCTGGCACCTCTTGTGTAATGTTATGCTGTTATGTGAACCTCTTGCGCTGACATCCCATTTGTGAATGTAAAGAGCAAATGAGTGCAGAGTATGCATGTAGTACTTATGATGTGGTAGTAGGACTCTTGGTGTGTGTGAATTTGAACACTGAAGGCAGTGGAATCCATTTTGGATGCCCTGGCTTAGCATGGCACACAGTGAAGTCAGAAGATAGCTTCCTGATTGAATGGAAGTGTGTTGCCTGCATTTGTGGCTGGAGGGTAGTGATCCATATGCTGAAGGGAAGAGGATGGTGATAGGCCTTCTTTTAGAAATTCTATGAAGACTTTCTAAGAAAGGGGCAGCTGATGGCTTTGTCCTTAGCACTACCATTTGGTTGATGGTATGTGTGAAGGGTGAGACTGCAGTTTCTGTTGTTCAGTTGAGGATGTTTCTAGGTCAGGTTTTCCCTTTTGTCTGCCCCTGATTACTGCTTTAGAAAGGTTGCGGTGCAGAAAACTCACTCCTCATTGTACTCATGTTGTGGGCGATCCTGGTTACAGGAAAGCTGTGTATGGAGAGTATCCTGAGAATGACATTTGAAAAGAGAACCAACCTAGATCAGTTCTGAAGTTTGAGGTAGTGGATCCTTATCGCTTGACTGGAAAATGTGTATGAGTGTGGGTTCCAGACTGTCTCACTTTGTTTCATTCTCAAATTCTTCTCGGCCAAGGAAGGCAGTGTTCTGCAGAGTACTCGAAAAGCTGCTTTGTAATGAGGGCTCTTGTCTGTCTGATGGCCACTTTACTAGAAGTGAGGAGATACCTCCAGAAGTCTGCATTTTCTGCTGAAATCATCAAGAGCCTGACCAGTGACTAGAAACCTGCCTGCTGAAAGAGGGGAGGGGTGTGTCTGGCTCTGTAGAAGGGATTGTGAAACAGGAGAAGCACAGCATGTCCCCAGTGTGTGGAGAACCCAGAGAAAGCAGATGGAAAGGTATCAGAGTACAAAGCCAGGAGCAATCTGGATCATGAGTGAGTCCTCATGTGCCTCTGTGCAGTTTCAACCTGAAAACGTCCCCAAAGACTACACCCAAAGAGGAATGGTGGTGTCTTCTGTCAGCCCAAAAGAGTAATGAGCCAGACCTACAGACAGTGCCAAAGAACAAAGAAGAAGCCTTGCCACTATGTGAGCATGATCGACCTGAGAGGATGCATGTGTACATTGCTGCTGTGAGCATAATCAGCCTGGACGGACGAAATTGCACATCGCATGTGTGAGCCTGATCGACCTGGAAAGCCACAAATGCATGTCACCTGTGTAAAGCTGATTGGCCCTGGAGACCGTAACAGCCTGCCTCCACTATAACCCTGACTGGCTGGGGAGGCCCAACTGCTAGAGAAGCCATGTAGAGACACCTAGTCCTGCAATGATGCATTCATCCTAGGACGACAGCACCAAATAAAAGGTTTAATGAAGACAAACGGCACAGCCTGGCCTGTCTTACCACCTGACCTGTGAGAACTGGAATGCAGGGATTCCGAGGCTTCACCTGGAACAGGAGCACAAGGGTTGAGACGCACTCCAAGAAAATCGAATATGAGGACTTCAGACATTCTGCCCAAAGTAAACCAGGGGTACGAATGAGTGACTGAGATGTACTTTTAAGCTGCACAGATGTAACATTGACAGAATTTGCACCTGTAACTAACCTATGCCTATGCCACCAGACACTGGGGACTGTAGCTTAAAAAATTACATTGAGGGTAGAAGGTATTGACGCAGGAGAGTACACCACCTTCTGAAGAACATAACCAGGGATACAACCCCATATTTGATTACCATAATTGAACTGTGTATTTAGTTCTCTTGAATGGTTAAAGTACTTGCTTTTACTTAAAGACAAGTGCAGGGCCGAACCTTTAATTATTGTGTCTGCTAGTTGATTGTAGAGTTATGAGCTCTTGCCCCTCACACTGCATCTCTGAGAAGCCTGTGACTGTTCACCCTCGCTATCCTGAGTGTCCAGTCAGGAGAGACATTATGTTGAGTTTTCCATCAGGCTGAACCAAATGAAAATATACCTCTTTTGACCTATAACGATGTATAATTCATACGATTGGAACTGGTAGGTTGATGCTTTATTTTTCCACATTCAGACATATTTTTCTTCAGGGAGCAGACTGAATATATCGCAGAGAGCAGCTGCATTCTAGCTGATAGCACCATATCCAGTGCCGATACGGAACCAAATTAAGTGCCAAGTGTTGGTTGAATAAGGTGGCATTAAAAAGGCCATTTATGAGGCATGTACTAGAAATTTAAGTAGCCATCTTCAATATACTCTGTGGCTACATTTGAATTTTATCATATAAAGCATAACTCATTATGTTGGAACATACATAAATCCAAGTAGATAAGCTTATAAAATCAATCTTAAACTGTATGAAATGTTAGTCATTCACAGTGTATGATTTGCCTTGCATTAAGGCACATGGCCGTTATTCTTTTAGTAATGTCCAAACTAGTCTTTGGTTTCCTGAGTGCATTCCTTTGATAGAGTGCTTGTCAAACCTATCAAAGAGGGTATGAATGTCACTTCCTCAGGGGACTCTGAAGATAGCCTTTGGGAAGACAGTTAAATCTTGAGTTAGCCTCAAATAGAGAATCCACTGTTTTTTGTGAGTGGGGCAGTTATTATTCAGGTTTTCCAGGGGAGAGGGGTGTGCAGTGGGGTAGAGTATAGGAGGGCCATGTGGCCCATGGCCTTCCCTTAGCTCACTCTTATTCCCTGCCCTTCCCTTTCCTGCCGGCCAATATGATCAAGATATTTACTTGTCTTTTACAACGTACATAATCCTAGTAAACTGACAGTCTTAATTTTATTAAAGACACAGAGGTGAGAATTATGCTTCTCTAACCTTGCTTTAATCAAACAACAGCAGTCAAGATAACTACAATTCCCATGAGGCTTAGCAAAAAATAGCCAATCGGAACGAAAAACGTAATGTAATAATAGCCAGTCATAGTTCTGTCCATAGTATAATCACAATGCTTGACTGCAAACAGCCCTCTTTTCTTGCTGCTCACAGTCAAGATAAGTACCTCATTATACATATTTTAATTTTATACTATACGCATCGTTATGCATGTCCCGCGCTGTTGTACTAATTGTATTTTCATTATTACAAGCATTTCGCTGTTTCTTTCATTAGCACTACCTCGCGCATTCTTAACTTTCCACAGTGCGCACTTCTTAACATTCCACAGCACGTGCTTCTTATCGCGCATTCCGAATGCTTGCTCCTCGTTACCTCCGTAACTGCCGCACGACTGCTTTGCTGCATTTCGCCTCATCTTCCCTATCCTTTCAAGCACTTCTGCCTTCACTTGTCGGAAGACCTGTTTGCCTCGCCTGCCTCCGGCCCTATCTCCTCAAGCTGGCTTTCTTCTCGCTTCACGTGAGAAGGGGAGCGGCCTTGCAACTTCACCCTCCTGTCTTCCTCGGCTCCAGGCAGGAGTGTTCATGCCTCCTTGGATATATTTAGGCCATTATCTCCTCCTCCTTTCTGCTCCTTTCCTGGCCATTTTATTACAGAAAGCCTTATGGAGGATAACAATGATGAGGGTGAAATTTTTAAAAAGGACCTAAGTCTTTTTACTCACAATTCACTCAAACAGTCCATTGGCCTCAATGGGTAAAATGTCAAAAAATTTAGAGAACTCTGAAAAGATCTTGATGTCAGAATCTTTTGTGGTCCATTCTGCAGGGGGAAGCATAAAATGCAAACTAATGTCTATTTCTTCTAATAAATCCCAAATTTATGTCAACCCTACTGGCGCTTCACTGACCAGTAAGAATTCCTCACCCAAGATTGAGGACTTAGGTCCTCCAAGGCTTCCTGTCAAGGAGGGGAATACTCTTGCTCACACTTTTTTTTTGTCCTCATACACCTCAGATTCCAAGCCCACCCCATATTTTATCTAAGTACACCTTCTCATACATGGAGGTGGCTCATGCCAAGGCGCCATAATCTCTCTCTCTTGTGTCCTGGAGCAGAAACCTACTGCCAGTGGAGGAGAGAGAGTGGTGATTAATCATTGGACACAGACCTAGTAACCCAAAACCATTTGCAATCTACCCTTGAAGTCCCCTCCATTCCACCAATAGTGACAATATTTATTCTTTCTTTTCTCTTGAAGTGACCACTGTCATATCCATTTTTGATAATCGAAAGAGCTTGTTTAGCCAATCTTTAAGCGAGGGAGGGGGATACAGACATCCAGTTCCGACAAATTTCTCTCCTGGCCAGAAGTATCGCATAAAACAATTTCCTCATCTTCTGGTAAGCTGAAAATTAAAGGGAGGCTCGCTGAAATTTCTTGTTTCATTATACTTGAAATCGTTTTACAGACTTCTTCCCAAAAGTGGAAAACAACTGGGCATTCTATGAACAGATGGGTATCAGATGCACTCCGCAACCCACATTTTGGACAATTCACCACTCCCTCCTTCCTCATCTTTGAGAGTTTATAGGGAGAATAGTAGGCTCTATGCAATGTGAAGAGGTGGTTCCTCCTCAAGGTGGCAGACCTTACTGCACTGAACAACATACAAATAAATAATTGCCATCTATCTTGTAATCGTTCCAAGGGCTAAGACATATTTTCTCCCCAAAGTTCTCCGGGTAAATTAAAGTCGCTATCAAGTATATCTAAAATTTCCCAATACCAACTGGAAATCTTTTTGGCATATGCAGTGTCTCTAATTAGCTTATCCGGCCAACATTTTCACATGGCCCAACATAATACTGGACCCTTGTGCCAAACTTCTCAGCTGGATATATTTCAACCTACAGAGGTTTCTCCCTGTTAATGCTGTTAGATCTTCCCAGGACAACGTCTCTAGCCAAATTCCCCCAGTATTCGATCCCCGCCCTCCTAAGAGGCAACGCCAGTACATCACCCAAACATTCAGGAGTTCCTGGGGAGTCCCAAACCGGGCCCATTTGCTATAGTACTCCAACTTTACTGCTTGCTCACACTAAGTGTAAAAATAAATCAAAACATTCACAAAACAAATTATTATTTCACAAATTCTAGATACAGATGATGTTATGGGTGACATAGATGATACTCCTGATAATTTGGATGATAATGACCATTCCTCCCCTCCTCCCAAAAAATCTAAAGTATCCCCTTCTTCCTCTGACCCTTTCAAGGGCAAAACTATTTTAGACGCTGAAGGAACCCCTATGTTTGAACCTAACTTCATACAGCACCCCAATTCAACCAAATGGTTTCCTACATTACATGTTGGAGGTTACATATCTTCCAGATAATGACAACAACTTGACCACCAGACCAGGTCCAAATTAAAGGCTGAAAGCCCTAGGCCTTCTTTGGCCTCCAATAGTATGTCTACTCCATCTATAGATCAACCCCTCCTTCCTTTCTTCTCTGATTTCGGTAAGGATCCCCGTAAGGGAGATGACAAAGCCTGGTCAACCTACCAGCATCAACTACGTGATTTGTTAGGTCCTTTAGCCCACATCTGCGACATGGCAGAGGCAGCCAGAATGGAAAATACAGACTTTGACCCTTTGGACCTTTCACTATGGATCCAGAGAGCTTTTTGCCTTCTGGGAAATGATAATGCAGCCATCACTCATTAAAGAAGAAAATAACTTTTATTAAAATTAAATCCTAAACTGGCTAATCTGTGTAGGAAAGTAGCCTCTTTCTATCTTGGTTATCTTTTGGCCTGTTTGTCAGTGTGTTTGACTGTGTCTACTGGAATCCTGCTAACCAGGACCCCAGTAGTTATGCTCTCTCCCCTAAATTTAGATGTTGGTAACTGTTACACTCTGCATTTCACACACAATTGGCACACTTGTGCCCCATTATAAGTCCCTGGGGTATGGTACCTAGGTACCCAGGGCACTGGGGTTCCAGGAGATCCCTATGGGCTGCAGCATATATTTTGCCACACATAGGGAGCCCATGCAAAGGCTTCTGCAGTACTGCCATTGCAGCCTGCATGAAAAGGTGCAAACACCCTTTCACTGCCATTTTCACTACACCAGGTCACTTATAATTCACCCCTATGGCGGGCCTTCGAGCACTGAGGGCAGGGTACAAAGTACCTGTGTGTGAGGGCACCCCTGCACTAGCAGAGGTGCCCCCACAAACTCCAGGTCCATTTTCCCAGACTTCATGAGTGCGGGGATGGCATTTTACGCATGTACTGGACACAGGTCACTACCTATGTCCAGCTACATAATAGTAACTCCAAACATAGGCATGTTTGGTATCAAATATGTTGGAATCATACGCCAAGGCTTTTGCAAGCATTGGTTGTATGATTCCATACACTCTGGGAGCTCTTTAGAGGACCCCCAGTATTGCCATTACAGCCTTCTGAAGGTTTCCAGGCAGCACAAGCTACTGACACATCCCAGACATGTTTCTGCCCTCCTGTTGCTTGAGAAGCTCAAGCATAGGACGGCAGAACAAAGGATTTCCCTTGGGAGAGGAGTGTTACACCCTTTTCCTTTGGAAATAGGCGTTACAGGCTTGGGAGGGGTAGCCTCCCAAGCCACTGGAAATGCTTTGAAGGGCACATTTGGCGCCCTCCTTGCAAAATCCAGTCTACACCAGTTCAGGGATCCCTAGTCTCTGCTCTGGCACAAAACTGGACAAGGGAAAGGGGAGTGACCACTCCCCTGTCCATCACCACCCCAGGGGTGGTGCTCAGAGCTGGGATTTTCCCTGTTTTTTTCCATCTTGCATTCAAAGTTGGCAGGGAACTCTGGGAGCATCTGAGTGGCCAGTGCCAGCAGGTGACATTAGAGCCTCCTCCTGATAGGTGGCCACCCAGCTTGGTGAACAAACCCCTTTCGGGGCTATTTAGGGTCTCTCCTTTGGGTGGTCCCTCAGATTCGGATTACAAGACTCCAGCATGAATCATCTGCACCCTCCACTTCGACTTCTGACCGAAGAAACTACATCTGGACTCTTCAGGACTCCACAAGCTGCAACAAAGAAGCAAGACGCCTTCTGTAACATTGTATCTCAGGCTCCTTGCAGCAACTGCAACAATTCTCCGATCGTGCATCCTGTGAAGACAGCCCATCTTCAGCCTGCAGCAGAAGAAAGAAGGAATCTCCCTTGAAGTGAAGGAGTCACTCCCCTTCTTCTGCAGGCACCAACTGCGACGACGACCGGCTGCGTGGATCCCATCTCCCACTGAGCTGCGTGGATCCCCTCTCCTGCTGAGTTGCATGGATCCTGCATCACGGGTGGTGGACTGAAATGGTCCTGGTGGTCCTCTCTTCCAACTGTCCAACTTTGCTGGAGGTAAGACCTTGCCTCCCCAACCAAGATGGTACCCCCGTGCACTGCATCCTTTGCAGCTGCCAAGACTTGTTGGCATCCTTCCTTCAAGATCTTAGTGCACCTGGAAGCTCCAGCCCCCAGCACTCCATCCTGCGATGCACAGCTCCCTGAGTGGTTCTCTGGTTGCGTGGGAGCCTTTCTCCTAGTGCTGCATGGGCCTCTTCTGCAACTTTCGTGTTCCCGTCCTGTGGGACTCCTGTGAGTGCTGCCTGGTCTTCTGTGAGCTCTCTGTGTTGCTGAGGGCCCCCTCTGACTCACTCTCCTGGGTAGAGTCCACCTAGTCCTTCCTGGTTCCTGGCAGCGCCACTTTCCACTAACCGGGAGCTTTGCGTGTGCCAAGGCTTGCACTCTCCAGGAACCTGATTTCGTCTTCTTGGGTGCAGTGCTGACTCTTCTTCTTCACCAGTGGTTCACCCTTTGCACCTTCATCCTGGTGGGTAGGGGCTCCTGCCCTTCCTGGAAACCTACTGTGATTTACTCCTGTTTTCTTGGTCACTGGAGTAGGTTGTGGTACTTACCTTTGGGTTTCCCTAGTACTCCCAGCTCCCCTCTACACATTACACTTGCCTTGGTGGGACACTGACTTGTGCATTCCACTTTCTTAGTATATAGTTGGTGCTCTCCCGAGGCCCTTTTCTAACTATTGTGATTTTCACTAATTGCACTGTTTCTTAACAGTTTTATGCCTATTTCTGCATCCTAGTTTATATAATTTGTGTATTACTTACCTCCTAAAGGGGGTATAATCTCTATGGTATTTTTTGTATTTGCCACCAAAATAAAGTACCTTTATTTTTGTAACACTGAGTGTTTTCTTTCATGTGTGTAAGTGCTACGTGTGACTACAGTGGTATTGAATGAGCTTTGCATGTCTCCTAGACAAGCCTTGGCAGCTCATTCACAGGTACCTCTAGAGAGCCTGGCTTCTAGATACTGACTACACTACACTAATAAAGGTTACCTGGACCTGGTATAAGGTGTAACCATGCACCACGTCAGCCTCCTACAATCTGGCAACACTTGATCCTGGTATCAAGGTGGATGGCCTTCTATTCGAGGAGTCCTTCATCAAGGACCTGAGTAGATATGCAACTACATTCTCCTCAATAGGCAAAGCACAGCAGTCTCTCAAGGAAGTCTTCGCCCAGCGTGTTTTTGCGTGGGCCGGTAGAGGCAGGAGGCGCTTTACCGGCCGGTCCTATAACCAACAAGGATCCAGAGGCTCCTTCAGTTCATCACACAGAGTTCAGGAATACAAACCCCAACTCTACCCTCAAAGGGGTAGAGGATATCGAGGCCATGGACAACGGAACTTCAAAGACAATACCCAACAAGGTAAGTCTACCTTATGGCCTTCCTCCAGTAGGGGGTTGTCTTCAGTTTTTTCTCTTAAAATGGAAAACAATAATCGTGGGTTTTAAACATGATACAGGGTTATCTAATAGAGTTTTATGCAGTCACTTATCAAAATGTGTTCTCTCTTCCTCCTCGTTTCTCCTCAGACATGTCCGCACGGATTTCTGAAGAAGTCCACTCTCTTTCATTAAATACCGCAATTCAGTTCACAGACCCAGATCCTTCAGGTTTCATAAGCTCTTTTTTTCTAGTCCAAGAAAATAAGACTGGGTATCAACCTCAGAACCTTCAACCAATTCAACATTTACCATCATTTCAAAATGGAGACAATAGTCCATCTCAGAGATGCTCTACTTCAGTTTGATTACATGGTATGATTAGATCTTATGGATGCATATCTCACCATTCCCATTCATATAGACTACAGGACATTCCTTCAATTTCAGTGGCAGGGAGAAACATACCAATTTTCTTCCCTTCCTTTTAGTCTCCTGTCAGCACTATGGTGCTTTACAAAGGTAATGAAACCAGTTGTGGCACATCTCAGATCTCTAGGCATCAGGCTAATAATATACCTAGGTGACATTCTCTTCATGAGTCGGAATTCTCACACACTTCTATCTCATCTTCACATCACTTGCTCTGTTCTTTCATAGTTATTTTTTATAATAAACAAGGACAAATTGATTATGACTCCCACTCAACACATAGAATTTCTGGGCTTCTTGGTGAATTCAGCAACTGCTACTCTCCATCTTCCTCAACAAAAAGTAAAAACCATCAAAGCAGAAATCCTTTAAACTCTCCACAGTACCCAAATCTCTCTCAGATCTCTAGCCAGAGTAGTGGGTCTCCTCTTTTCAGCTATTCAAGCTATCTTCCCAGGCCCCCTACATTACCGGGCCCTTCTACATCTAAAGATTTGACATCTTCGAAAAGGTCTTGTTTACTCCGATCTTGTAGACATAGTTCCCGAGTCTCGTTCCAAACTTCAATGGTGAAGAGACCATTTAGATGCTTGAAACGGCAGGACTATCTTCGCTTCAGCCTCAGATCTTGTGTTAGAATCAGATGAAAACCTAACGGGTTGGGGCACCCGTGTGGTTCAATCTCAACTGGAGGTACTTGTTCCATCAAGGAGTCCAAATTGCATATCAATTGTTTAGAAATGCTTGCAGGCTCCTTTGCAATCAAAAGCCTGGCAAAAGACAAAATACAGTCCATGTGGACAATGTCTTGGCTGTCTGTTACATCAATCATTCAGGCGGCACCAGATCAAACCCACTAGTGGACTTGGCAAAACGTCTGTGGGAATTTTGTCTTCTCAACAGGATTTCTCTCACAGCAGAATATCTTCTGGGCAGTCTCAATGAAACCTCAGATTGGCACTCTCATATCCTTCGGGGCTACAGCAACTGGAAACTTCATCCCTCTGTATTTCAGTCACTCCTCCATAAATGGGGTCCCTTTCCATTGATCTCTTTGCTTCCCGCATGAATTCCCACTTACCTTATTTCTTCATTTGGCACCCAGATCCCCTGGCTCTAGCTGATTAATTAAGATTAGGGAAGCATAATAGGAGACTCCGGGCTTGACATAAAATTGAATTGCAAATATTTCATTTGCTTAAGCACCACACTCGCTGGGTATTCTTTCAAATTAATTATTTGCATTTCAAAGTAACATGCATCACAATTCCTGTTGCCTGACTTGATTAAAGAAGCCCAGACAGGGGTGCTAATTTGCATTGCTTTAGGGGTACTTTGTACTGGTAAGTAACCCCAAATTAAGACTTTGTAATGATTTCCATCACTTTTTGGTGACTTTGTACGGTGTAAAGCGTTAATAAATAGGCCCTGAAGTGCCTAGGCTGACTGCAGCACACCCGGCTAACAGGGATGTTGCTCTCTGCTGCCATACCTTCGACCAGAATCCTCCACAACTTCCCTGCTTGTCAGGATCATGATAGAAAAGCTTGCTGGTGTAGAACATTAGAGGATATCTGTGCTACGCTTGTTTTCCTAAAGGATGAGGTAACTCGGTGTCCCCAAATGTGTGCAACCTGGTTCAAATATTGGTAGTTCTGACAATTTATTCAGAGTTTACGATGTTGACGAGTCAAACATGCAATGAATCCAACTTACCTGTCCAGCCATTGGTCTTCTTTAGCCAACCTCCTGGACCAAGCCTGTAGCCTCTTTGTAAAGCCGGAGTTCCTCATAGAAAAACATTGGGCTCCCGATACTGTGTTGCACCTGGCAACTGGCCGCCCCTGTGCTACTGAGAGTGTGTGTTTGGTGCTTACCTGTGATCCCCCCCCCTCTGATGCTGATCTAAACCCCCCAGGGCCCGTGCCCTGAGACCGCGGATACTTAACTGCAACCCATTCATTGCCGAGTGCCCCCAGTCTCCATAGGATTATATTGGGCACCCAATACCACCTTTGACCTCTGCACCCGGCCAGTCCCTTGTTGCTGGAGGTGCACCCTTGGTGTCTCCCTAAACTCTGCCCTGTGGACACCTTAAACCCTGAACACCGGGACCGTAAATCTAGTACTTACCTGTAAACTGTGTATGTAATTTCCCCCTAGGACTGCATTGCCTTCAATGAAAATTGCACTGTCTACTTTTGATAGTTAAAAGTATTTCTTACCTGAAATATGTTTTGTCTGAATTACAAACAAAGTGCATCTGGTACTTGAAAGTGATACATTCTTGAAACTGTACTTACCTCCAGCAAAGATCCTTTTGGTTCTAGAAATAAAGTAACAATATATATTTTTTATACATAAAACACTGGACTAGAGTTAGTCATTGAGTGTGTGCCTCATTTCTTGACTGTGTGTATACAACAAATGCTTAGCACTACCTTCTGATAAACCTAACTGCTCGACCACACTACCACACAAAATAGCATTAGTATTATCTACTTTAGCCTCTGGAAAGCCTCTGGGGAACCTCTGGACCCTGTGCACAGTATACCTCACTTTGGTATAGTATATACAGAGTCAGCTTCCTACAATGTTCTCTTAGCTCTCTCCAACTTGACGTGTCTCTGCTATCCTCTTGTTATGTGTACTTTTTTGGTTAGACAACCATCACCTACTCTTCTTAGTAAAATAAATTGGAGTGGACATGAGACTGGAGAAGGACAAAGCAGTAGAGAGGTTCAGCAAGAAGTAAAATAGAGAGAGAAGGGAAGTAAAGATAAAGTTAAGGTAAATAGATAGGTGAGTTAGCAGAAGACCTAAGGTAAAGACAGAAAGGTGAGGTAACTAGAAAGAAAGATAGTGAGGTGAAAGAGAAGTATAGAGATAGGCAAGGTTTTAGATTGAGGTAGCAAGAGCTATAGATAGAGAAAGAAATGTAGATAATGGATGTGGTATGCAGAAGGATGAAGTATAGAGAGAGGCAAGACATTAAGAGGCAAGACATTAAGCTATGACGCAGTGAGAGGAATACTAAGAGATTTACGGTAGAGAGTGCTAATGCAGAGAGAATGACAAAATCACAATTGCGATTTAGAAAGATGTAAAGTAAAGAGAGGTGGAAGGTAGACAGGAAGGTAGAGAGAGAGAGATGGGGAAGGTAAAAGGGGGGATGAGGCATACTCAAAAGCAAAGTACCAAGAGTTGAACTATGGTTCTGGTAGATACATTGAGATTTAGAGAGAGAGAGGGAGGGGTAAAGTGAGAGAATTGAGGTTGAAGAGGTAAGGTGAAGAACATAGAGATATATAAGAAAGGAAAGTAGGTGAGGAAGAGAGAGAGGTGGTACAAAGAGTTGACATGGATAGTTAGAGATAGGAGAACAAAGAGAAGTGCATTAGAAAGAAAGGCAGGGATTTAGTGATTGGTGAGGTAGAGATGTGAGATACAACAAGACAGAGGAAGACGAAGTAGAGAAAGGTGAAGTAGAAAGAAACGAGAGAGGTGTAGAGAGAGGCAATGGAATAATGTTGATGTATGTGATGTTATGGTGCTTTACTTGCTTGAGGATTATGAAAACATGTTACCGTACTTTACATATGGCTGCACTGAACATGGTAAAGAAGCAATGAGAATAATGGCATCATGATACTGAAAGCAGATGGATAATTTTACTGCCCGGGGACTGACTCCGTAGGGCCAGTAATCTGAGGGCACTAAAAACCTTATTCCAATATGAGTAACAACCTCGGGGCCCTGAACTAAAGCTTGTCACATAAAGTCTCGCAAGCACATTGAACAGTATTGGCCCATTTGATCTTCAGTAATTACACCTGATCATTCTGCATATTGTGAAGAAATCTGAATAGCGGGTAGCTACTTAATGAAGGGTGCCACATCACTGAATATTTGAGCAGTACTTTTTAAATATATTTTAATTACCCTTTCTCATTATGGGAGCAGTTCTGAACTCTCTCAGGAGAAGACTTCGGAACAACAGTTCACTCCATTGTATTCGCCCACCTAAATGGAGGCAACACACTGCACAAAGGCATCTTAGAGACCACCCTTGGTCTCCTAAAAGGCATCGTGTATGTGGCAGCACAGCTTATCAAGGGGCTGGTGAATTCCAACCACATCATCATCACACTAAAGGGTCTTCACTGGCTCCACCTGAAACTAGGGTCGTCTTTAAGATCAGCTGTAGCACTTGCATGGTGCTTTACGCCGATAACTTGTTTACATAGTTTACATAGCACATAAAATAATATCTGGAGGTTAAAACGAGAAGAGAAACTCTATCATTGCCCAACATCCCCTCTGGCACCAGAACAGCATCAAATGTTCTGAAATTTACAAAGAAACTGAAAATTCACCTCTCCAAGGCACAACACATGATAGAGACTGACTTTTCACCCCTCCCACTAGCTCTCCCTCCTCCCTATGTTGCGTCTGTTCTATGTTTCTTCAGTGGGGTTTGCCTCCTGTACAGTGCTCTATCTCTAGTCAGTAAGGTTTGTGCTTTAGAAATTCCAAAACATACAGACATGCATGCAAAGGTTGGTAACTGGCATAGAAATAGTGGTGGCAATTTTCAGGCAAAGTATTGAATACTAGCAGCATTTCTCCTAGTATAGGGCTTTCTTTGAAGTGCAGCTAACAGTGGGCACTGATTGATTTATCACGTTAGCTTTTGTTTACCTTTCATGAATAAAATGTTGAAAAAATAATAGACAGTGGTTAGTGCCAGTGTATTTATGTGCTTCTGTGACAACACAATTTGCCACATAATTGTGTATTTATTTGATTTGCAACATAATTTTTCACATAATTTGCAGTTTTCTTAAAAATTGTTTCTGCTTATAATGGATGCAGATAGTAAACCTAGAGAATGTACTTCATAATTTGTGTTTTCCCTGCATATTTTAGATAGACTTGCTGCATAATGGTCTTCCATGCTGCGCAAATTGTTGTAGCCCTGACAATGGTAATGCTTGACAGAATCCATATTTCACAGGGAATTGTGAAATATTTGTATGTATGCCACCTGAGGAAACGTTTTGCCACTTCTGCCACCACAACCTATTTCTACCAGTAGCTGTGGAAGTCTGCTGCTTTTCAATGAGGCTGTGGTCATGTCAGAGTGTACACGAGCAGGTTGATTGAACTTGCTTACAGAGCCATAAATGAGTGGGAACTGAGATCGTGCAGTGATTCGTTACCTGGTATTCTGCTGACACTCAAACTTTGCACATAGAGGATGGTGCGTCTTGGAGGGCATGTTTTCAGCTGATGACAGATGTACAAAGGACTGATGCTGCCAAGTCAACATTTGTAAAAAAAAAAAAAAAGGAATGCATTATTCAGACTAATTCACGGGTTGGGAGTCCACCAGCTGCAAATAAGGATTTTGCTGTTGAACTTACCCCCTCTATGCTGCCACCCTCGATGCTGCTAACACTTAGCCGATAGCTATTCCCCAAAGTAAATTATTTCTGTTTCCAAAAATGTTTGCCTCATCTAAGCTTTGGGTGCTCATTGAGCATGTGCTGTGTTTTCTCGATCTTCTAGTCTGGGAGAGGATTGTAACCCTGTTTCCTTCCCAGATCTGTTAGTTCCTGGTCCATGAGTTGAATTGAAAGAAGCTGAACATACAGATGCAAACCATTGACAAGCCACTGACGGACTAACGCTACCATAATGACCATGTGAACAGGGCCTGGACGAGGATTAAGATGAGGATAGTTATTTTTTGCCCAGTGGGATGGGGTTGAAAAAGTTGGGGTCAATGGCAAAAAAATAATATTTGGTGAATGGCATCCCTCGTGTATACAATATCGTAACAAAAAAAGGGTTAGGATAATACCCTTTCCGAGTAGGAGCATTGTCAGTCAGTTCAGTGGTCCATAAAATCAACGACATTTCACCCACTAAATCCTTTTCTAATCCATTGCGAGATCTACCCATATCATAATAGTTTAAATCAGTCCTCAAAGTACAGAATGAGTGGGACACAACAATGCCCTTTACAGAAGACTTTTCCGACTACATTGGCTGAAATGTGTGGCCTGATTCAGAAAAAAAGTCAGAAATGTTCACCAGCAGGTTTCAGACTTTACATAGGTGTAAGTTTTCGTTTTTTTTGCAATTCGGAAATGGCTTCGTTTTGTGTATGGAAACATATGACACTAGTAGATTTTCATGCATAAGTACCAGAAAACCTTTGTCAATTACATTTCTACGCAAAAATATATACACATAAATGTTTGTATGAGAAAATCGGTAGTACAAGTGCAAAGGCACTTGTTAACTTTTTTTCACTAGGAAAATATTTTTCCCCATGTAGAAACGATTTTAGGTAGATCCGCACGGATAGGAGGACATCTCTGACCGCCTCCTAGATGGTTGGGGTCGAATACGAGGTGTTCCCTTGAACATGCATGTTTGTGATGTCCATAAACTCACAAGGAGATCCCAGCCTTAAACACCCTCTTCTACCCTGTTCATATACATACCCACAGGAAAATGTCTGTGTTAGTTGCATGGATGTCGATTCATCAAAATGCCAGGGGTTGTGGAAATGACATTACATACCATGTGACCCCTGCCTGATGTCACAGGAAGTGACATCACAAAAACTTTGACCTGGTGGCATCATAAGAAGTGACATCACCTGCCCTTTGACCCACCCTAATGATGTCACAGGAAGTGACATCGCAAGGCATTTGACCTGATGACATCACAGGAAGTGACATCACATGACTGTTGGACCCCTATGAAATCAAAGGAAGCGGAATTACATAACGTTTGACTTGGCGCTATCACAGGAAGCTTGGTGCTGTCACAGGAAATGATGCATCTAACTTTTGGTTAGTTATATCACACACAGAGGCTGGAAAATTTCTACAGATACAAATGAAGTACCCTATAAATAGACATACTTCGAATCCTATTGAAAATGCAGGTACATACATTGTTTCAGGTAGTATCTTTAGCTAGACAATTATGCTATTGTAACATTGATTAAGAACCTATCAAATACTGTACAACAATGTAAAATACTCTAGTCAGGTTGAAATAAGCCATTATCAATATCAAATAACTTATAAGATGGGAAGGCTGATGGGCTTATAATGTTCAAAACAAGTTCACTTTATTATTTGGCCATTAATGCTTGATTTAAAAATTTAGATGTTACAATCCATATTTAAAAATGCCTCCATCTATCACTGATCCTAATGCAACACTTTTTCACATTTTCAAAAAACATTGCACACACATACAGAGACAATGAATCATACGTATGTAAATCACTCTATAGAAAATGTTACATAAGGCAGGGGGGCTACAAGTAAGGATGGGCGATGAATTTTGCTCTGCCAGCTGATTTCACAGAGTTTTGCCCACTATGGCTCCACCCAGAGATCCCAAAAACTTAATGGAGTGACGCAGAGCAGAGTTTTTTCTCTCGCACGGCTCGTCAATGTTAAGTTGGCGAGCAAGAGAAATCAATCTGTTGTCGAGCGCAAGCAAGATTTCTGAATGCGGCCGCAACCGTCCCCGTTGAGAAAGCTGCTGCTTGTGTTTAGGAAGCTGCCGGTTGATTAGAAAATGTACCCAAGTGGCAGAAAGAAGTTACTCCCCTGGCACTCTGCGTGATGCCGTTTGTGCTGATTTTACAGTGCAGGAAAAACTCCTGGTTCTGAAAATCAGCGCAAACAGCGCCACTTACCCAAACCCTGCTGCTTTCAGAGCCCCGCGTAGTACGGTGGAGGTTTTTCGGCACTTCGTGGAATTCCCCGTAGCAGAAGTCCCCCCTCCTGGGGAATCACCCACCAGTCACCTGATGCCCAGTATGGCCATTCCGGCCTTGGTGGTGTTCAAAACAGACAGTGTCTTGTTGGCCAGTCCAGCAGCACTCACTGACCGGCGTGCACATGCTGTCGCTACACTGATACAGTGTTTGACATAAGACAATGGCAATGAATGTGTTATGCACATTACCTGAACGATGGCTATACCCCTAGAAGGTTTGAAACTGAAATCTGTGCTCTTTAGCTATCATTTCTGAAGTTTTGTAGGGCATTTGAAAATCTTGTGTCAACTCCAAAAACAGATAATCTTATCTTACTTTACTTGTTGCTTCTATTAGGGGTTTGCCATGGCTCACTGCTCAGAGAAGTCACAACGACTGGCATCACCACCACAGGAGAGTAGAGACTCTAGTTGAGACGATGTGACAACCCAGTCAGTCTCTCTCCCCTGACCTCACCTACCCCACAGTCTGCCCGACATCCGACCGTCCGAATCAGTCAGAGAGTGACAATTAAGTGAAGCAAGTCACTCACAGCCTGGTCCCGAACTTGCATTGATTCTAGACTGTCACTCTATAGTCTTGACACTCAGCACCCACGCAGCACGCATCAGTTCGACTCGATTCCGAGGCCACTTCGAGTCAGAGCAGCTTTTACTGCCACACGGGGGCTGGACAATAATTTTCATCAGTGGTAATGCTTTAACGCACATGCTACCAGATCGACGGCCCCAGGACCTGGTCGTACTGTCCCAAACACAGTGGTGTATACACCACACCAGGCTTCACGTCCTCAGCTAGGGTAGAGTGCAGCAAGTGTGCGCTTGCACTTACACACATATGCTGCTAGCTGCAGCATGTGTGGATAGTCACTGCCCAATCATGCTCAGCCATGCTGTGTGTGCTTCGTGCACATTCGCCCAATCTCCTGGCCAAGGCCCGAAGCAGATACATACATTGTATCAAATCAAGGTCTCTGCCAGCTGGCTTGGGATCACCACAGCAACGATTAGAGAAGTTCTTTCTCCCATCCAAGCCCAGCTTGCAGACAATCATGATGTCTCTGCAGGCAGAGCGTCAGCACAGCAATGCAAAGAAGCACTGCCCACACTGCAGCTCATTTTATGCCACCAGAGCAAGGTGGCAGGGATTGCAACAGGTGGTTTAGGGGTCATAGTTGCAACCCCTGGTGAACCCTAACTGACATCCATGGTTAGTTGTGGTATGACTGTCAGAGCGGTTCCTAATCTCCCACGATGTATATCAGTTAGAGTCTTAGGAAATTACATTGGTTACCAGTGGCGCAGCGTATCCAGTTTAAGTCGCTCTGTCTTACTTTTAAGGCAGTTCATGGAATAGGACCACGGTACCTGACTTCCAGACTCCTCCTGCATGTACCTAAAAGAAGCTTGAGGTCTTCCCAAGCTCACTTGATTCAGGCCCCTCGCACACATAAAGCCAAATGGGGAGACAAAGATTTTACAGTAGCTGCAGCCAGAGGATGGAACTCTCTCCCACAGAATATTAGGCAAGAATCAGGTTATATGAAATTTAGGAAAATGGTGAAAACTTGTCTCTTTCCTCGTTAATTTTTTGGTACATCAAGATCAGGGTCTTTGATTTAGTTTGTTTCAGTTTCTTCTATTGGATGTTTTTCTATCTTCACTATTTCTGTTATTTTTCTTATCCTCTGTCTATTTTTTACTATGTGCTTTCATCCCAGCGCTTCGATGCTCTCTGAGTAGGAACGCGCTTTATAAATCTCAAATTACATTTACATTTACATGACTGACACAAGCCTTAAAATGTTATTATGTTACGTGATTGACTGCTACCTTGATTAATTGTTGATTCCCAGCTAGGTCAAAATTAAATTCAACCCGCCTTCTAAAAAAAATAGTAGGTATTGGATCATTTCTCCTAGTTACCCAAACTACTTTTTGTATTAACTTTTCTGCGGGTATTTACTGTTCGTTAGATGTACTGCTGCCTACTTTTTTCAGCATTAGAACTTTAACCACAGTTCAATCCCACTTTAGATAATCATTCTCAGCTTTCAAAATATATGACCAAGAATTGGCCGAGGGAGGAACCTAAGACAAACATTGTGCCAGGGGTGTAGCTTCGTGGGTGGAGGGCGGTGTTCGGAGTGTTACACACCCCTAATGTTTTTTTTCGGATAAATAGTTGTTACAAGTGCTTTCAGTCGGGTATGATGAGGTGTCTGTGAGATTTCAAAATTGATTTTTACATACACAGACAAAAAGGCACACACTCTCTCTCCCTTTCTGTTATGAAAGTTTTCAAAAATCTTGGTTATTTCGCAAAATATTGTGTTTCCTCTCACTTACCAATCCACATTCCTCTCCCTTTCGAGTGCCCCTCGAGCGCCATGCTCGACGTATTTTATTTTGTGGTATGTAACCACCGTGATTGTTGGAAAATGTAAAGCAATCTTGTCCATTGCTTTGCCATCATTCCTAACCTCTCTCAAGCGCCTCTCCTCTACCAACGCCCATTCAGTCATGTCTCTCAGCCAAGCCCCATGTGAAGGTCCTTTAGCCAAGATGCAATGGATCGCTATATGCCTTTTCCTCAGTACCAGACATAACACGACAAACTTGTACGGGATTTTACATATACTAGGTGTTGACAGGAGTCCTAGCATCCACTGAATGCTTGAGACAAAAGTGACACTTGAAATACAAACATTTGCAAAGCAATAGGTCTGCCTTGGTAAATTGGTACAATTGTGTGTTTTTAATCTTAATTGCAAATACATGCCACAAAAATAAAAAAAGAACTCCTGCTGCCTAAATTTGGCAGCAATATCTTTGCCATGTTCAGGGGCTCTCTCATGTCATATCATTCTATGACGATGATGCATTATTATATCTTCGAGTTGACCCGTGAGTGCTTGCTGAGGTAATGACAGTATTGGACAAGTTTGGCCAGATATCTGGAGTCCGCATTAATTGGGACAAATCGTGATTTTTCCCCTCTGACTCCGCTGATGGACACCCAACGAGTGGCCCTGCCTAGAGCAGGACTACAATAGAACTTTGACACAATCAAATATTTAGGGGTCCACGTGGAGGCCGACTTGGTGGCTGGTAATCTAGCCTCCATTCACAGTTCGTTCACGTTCTGGACAAAACTGCCATTGCCACCAATGGGTAGAGTTGACATTTCAAAAATGCTGATGCTCCCCAGGCTCCTTTATTATTTCATGGCCATCCTGGTGGTCATGCGGAAGTACTTCTTCAGGGAGCTACAACGATTGATGAGGGAGCTAGTGTGGCCAGATGGCAGGTGCAAGGTCAAATTCAGTAAGCTTTACGCCCCATTAGAGGAGGGTAGATTGAGGGCTCCTAATTATGAACTGTATTAAGCTGGGGTGCAGCTGCCGTGGCTCATGCGCTGGCTGACTGGGACAACACTGCTGGAATATGTGAGGTTATTGGATGAACTAGGTGGGCGGCCCCTCCTGTATTGGTTACTGGATGTCACCCCACCCAAAGGCATAGACAGTGTATTAATGTGCTTCTTAATGCAGACCTCTAGATGGTATATTCACGGGGCGCTAAGGGAACACCCTGTTCTCCAAGCCTTCCCATTTGGGTGATCCTGGAATTTGCTACCCTACATATGTCATATTGGACGGAAGCGGGTATCCAGACATGGGCTGATGTGATGTCAGATGATGGTCTGTGAACCTTGAGGACTTGCACAAATATGGTCTGGGACCAGGGCAGGTTATGCTCTATTCTGCCCTGAAGGGAGTGATGCGGGAAACATGGGGCACTGACCTCAGTGTGCCTCCCACGGTGGCCTCTTTTGGAGGTGCTACTGTCTGGCAGAGGGCACAGTAAGGCCATTATCTGTCCTTATGCAGAGCTGCGGTTGTATTACACTGGGAGGACCAGAGAGCTTAAAGAGTGGTGGAGCTCTGCACTGGCTACTGATATATCGGACAAGTTATAGGGCCACTATCTACATTCTATTTGGCAGGCATTGCAAAATGCTTGTTTCTGAGCTGCCCAGTTCAGTTATCTCCACCACACCTACCTGATCCCTGTGAAAATTAGGTAACATATACCCAGACACGAGAAGTGCTTGCTCCAGGTGCAGGACAGCCAATGCAGATGTTCTACACATGGGGCCATATGTATGAACACATTTTCCCATAGACATAGAATGGGTAAAAACCTTTGATACATCTGGCCCATGGTTCGGTCATGCCCGGTGATTTCCCAGTTCTGGATGCACTTGACACAGAGCATATCAGGGGCGACTGATTGTCTCCTCCTACTGGATCCCCTCCAGTGTTTTCTACCAGAAAAGGACAGGGCCTTATACTTTTCCAGAGCCTGGCCCTTATCTTAGCGAAAAATTGTATAGCCATGGCTTAGAAATCTGATGTGGCCCCGCCGGTGACCTGCTGAACAAGCGATGCTGCCTCTGTGCAAAGAATGAAGAGTCACTGAATCACGTTCTATGCATTTACGAGGAATTGACTCCTTTGAGGATGCACCCTTAATGTCCGGACCTATCAAGGAGCCTTAGAGACCTGCCTGAGGGGGGCATCCCCCTTTGTAAAGTGTATGAAAGTGGCGAAAGTACTGCTGTCCTCCCGGTAACCATCAAGGGAGGCGGTGCGCAGTCAGAACCCATGTAAGGAGTGTTTATTAAGTTATGATCTCGCCCTTGCGATATTAGTTCTTAAAGTCAAAATGAATTTTATGCTGGTCTTTCTTGAACTTTTTTCTTATGTGGTTTGTACCACATCGGTATTTTTAATTATAACAGGGGTTTTTACCAGTAGATTACATTTTTTAAAAATTTGTAAAGATTTTAAATAATCTTGCAAACGTATAAATAAAATATGAATCTGAATCTGTGACCCGCTGGCGATCTAAGGTGGCGAAGTAGGCCATTGTGAGTTAGCTGTTCAGAGGGCCTTGCGTTCCCGGGAGTGGGGGAGGGCCCTTTGGGGGCACGGGGATGCTTCCCTGACCAAGTTAGACCCGAAGTCAGACGAACAACCCCCATGAATGTAGTTCTGGACCTCTAGCGCACCTGTGGCGGGGGAAGAAGCCCAGGTACACTCTGCTGTTACCCTACAATAGATTGTTTACTAATGTAGACAGAGCTCAGGAGAGTGATTAGACGGAGTAAGGAGACGTTGGGGATTGGAGTCAGGGGTGGGAGCCAAACACACCTTGTCTATTCCAATTTATCTTTGTATTTACTGTGGTTATGTCATGAGGCCTGTGCATGAACTCGCTATAGTTATTCCCTATTTTTTAGAAATCATGATGTCTTTACCTTCATTGTTGTACATTGCACATTTTTTCTTTCGTGCCATTGTTTTGAAACACACAGTAATTTCACTTGCTGTGCAGCCACTCTCGTGGGATTCTGTCTGTTCATTGTTCGAATGCTCAGTGGGAACAGCAAGTGCCTGGTGTTGTTTTCTGTCCGTTCAGCAATTGTTCTCAGGGATTTATAGACACAACACAGTAGGTCTTCATTATATTAACCTTAAATTAGGATCCGTAGTGTTTATTTTCACAGAGGAGGTTTCCAGCAGAGGTGACAAGTCTGTGGAACAGATGCCCTCCGGGGCATGTAGCCTGTGTAAACTGGGTTTACACTTCCTTATGAGGACCACTTGACTATAAAAGAGAGGTATGGGGTTCTCCAGTCCCAGGGATCATAAATAATAATAATAGCAATAATAGCCATCCTGTGCATACAATTACAGTGTAGGCTCAGGTCACTAGATTTGCATTATGGTGGAATTATTTGTGTTATACAATTTTCTAACTGCTATTCTGATTTTTATATTTATTGCCAGTATTGTAATAGCAGCTACTTTCCTTCATAATAGACTATGACAGTTGCAATAAATATATTGTGTACTGTCATTGTGTCTTTTTACTGTTGCTATGGATATGTATGACTGAGATAATGTATGAAAAGGACAGACTTGTTTAATTGTTCCCTGAGAAAGGAGGCTAGTGTTGTGGCTTTTGGGTTGCCACAATTACTTGTCACTCTGTAAGGTTAGGAGGGCAAGTAAGGCACTATGAGCTACTTAGGTATGTTGGTGTGACAGTACTGATTTGGCAGAAGAGGCGCAGCCCCTGCATTCTTATGTTCTGTTGTCCTAGGGCACAGTTCTGCAAAAGCAGACTCCCTGCGACATGATACTACCAACGATGTGTCTTGTACTTATATAATGGATCACCTGAGTAGTTCTCCTCAATTTCTATAGTATCCTCACACCTACACCGGAGACGACAGTGATGTGTGGGATTTATCCTCCACAGTATTTTTTAATACAGGTGGTTGTTTGAGCTCAGACCTTCAAAAGGATTTGTAAATTTGTTGTGTTACCACTTTGTTACCACATCTGTTTTTAAAAAAATGCAAATCCGTCAGAAACGGTTCAAATTAAAGTAAACTGCAGACCGGCTGTCTATCAACATGTCATATTTCACAGCCTCACTAATGCGGGCGGTGATTTAATTTTCGTGGTGCAGGCACACAGTGCTTACCGAATGGACATTTTTTATTCTTGGGTCAACTTTCCAGCTGTGGATGCAAATACAAATCATGATCATAAATAGATTAATATTGCACCACCTAATGCTTACAGAGCATATGCACTCTTAGAAATACCACTTACACATTGGGAACATACTACTTGGTTCCGTGGTGCCCTAAAACATGTACTTGCTCCAGGACGCATGGGACCCCTTAGTAATGAAGGGGCCACCAGGCCAGCCTTAGCTGGTTATTTACTTTATCTTGATTTCTGTAACTGGACTGTTGCTGAACTTCAACAGTTATACACTACCCTCATTTGACTGCACCAAAACCTAGCTCAACTTGTTCTGCGTACTTTGATGACTGTCGCGGGTTTACCACGTAATCCTGTTTATCAATGTAATTATGGGTTAAGTACCCACAGTACGTGAGGAAATTCCCTTTTGAATTGCCAAAATAACAGACCAAGTTGAGGCTGTGTTTCCCCTTATGGGACCACAGGACAAACATAGACTATGGGCCTCATTACCACCCTGGCGGTCATAGACCGCCAGGGTGGAGGCCGGAGGTAGCACCGCCAACAGGCTGGCGGTGCTACATCAGGTATTCTGACCGCGGCTGTGAAGCCGCGGTCGCCCAGCCGGGTCCGGCGGTTTCCCGCTGGATTTCCCCCGGCTGGGGGAATCCTCCATGGCGGCGCTGCATGCAGCGCCGCCATGGGGATTCCGACCCCCTTCCCGCCAGCCTGTTCCTGGCGGTTTACACTGCCAGGAAGAGGCTGGCGGGAACGGGTGTCGTGGGGCCCCTGGGGGCCCCTGCACTGCCCATGCCACTGGCATGCCACTGGCATGGGCAGTGCAGGGGCCCCCTAACAGGGCCCCATTAAGATTTTCAGTGTCTGCTTGGCAGACACTGAAAATCGTGACGGGTGCAACTGCACCCGTTGCACCCCAGCAAATCCACCGGCTCCATTCAGAGCCGGCTTCCTCTTTGCTGGGGCTTTCCCGCTGGGCCGGCGGGCGATCTTTTGAAGATCGCCCGCCGCCCCAGCGGGAAAGTTAGAATGTGACCGCGGGGGCGGTGTTTGGGTGGTTTCCGCCCGGCGGGCGCCGCCCGCCGTGGTCGGAATTACCCCCTATGTGTTTACTACATGGGATGGTACCCCAGATAGCAGACTGTAACACATGAGGTACAGTCTTTCGCAGCTGTCTATACCCTGACTCACGGCACTCAGTCTTTGGCTGTGTTCCTGGATGTCCTGAAGCAAGTGCAGGATGAGAACGGGGTCGACCCTAGATTTTGGTATGAAATGAATGGGACATTTTGCTGTTGTTTCTGAAATAATTCTCTCCAACATCAGAGGTGAAGCTGCTTCTCTGGCTATATGTCAGAGGCTCACCGTGGTTGCTGCTGCCAACCAGGAAAATGAGCCGCCGACCATTATTGCTGCAGTTTATACACCACTTGGTCGCAACAATTTGAGGACCAGACCACCTACAGCACAACTTGGCAAACCTACCCCAGGCCAGGACCCTGCCACACAGAACTCAGAGTTTGTTAAAAAAAACAATGGGACGAATCTAAGTCTAAAGGAAAGGCTAAATCTTGAGGGGGTTCTCCTCCACTCAAGACCTTGGGAGAAAATATAATTTGCATGATCTCATGCAACTTAAACCACCTGAGTGATATCAGCTGTCTAATCCTCATCCTTCTTGTTTCTTCCAGGACTTGTCTGACAAACAATACGAGAGAGGAGGGCATTCTGACCGCAGACAAGAAGTGTAAGTGAGATCGAGAAAGAACTCACAGTGCTCGTCTGACGTGAAGATCAAGCAGGAGGAAAAACCTCCTCAGTTCAAACCCCAATTGCAAAAGAAAAAGATTGCAGCGATAACCACTAAACATGCCCTAAATCCTGAAAACCCCTCTCCTGAATGGGAAATGGGCAATTGCTCTCCTCTACAGTGCGGCAGAGGTCACCATAGTCGGCCCGACTTTCCAGGAGTTTCTGGCAGTGAAAGCAACTGATCATTATGTGATGGTTGGGACCACAGATAGGCAGGTTGCCCCTCCAGATCAGCTCTATGATTTACACATTCAAATTGAGGCTGACATACTACCCACTATTCGTGTAATTTTTTGGGACAACTTAACATTATCCTATGACATTCTCTTTCGGAGGTCGATTGGCCCTCAGAGTTTGTCTGCTCTTCCCCGTGAGGTGAAGTAGTAATTCTCCCTTCCTTCTCTGCCCTTGTCCCTTAGGAAATCTGTTAAACCTGGCAGCTTTTGGTGTGTCTCCCCTGTCTTTTTGCCTTTTTAATTCCTGTTTGATGGTATACTGGACTGTGTTTTTGCTGGTTTATTGTCTCTGCTTACTTTACAACTGCTGATCAGTGCTAAAACGCAAGTGCTCCCCATGTAAATTTTATTGGTGATTGGTTTAAGGGCAGGGTGCAGTGTATGTTAAAGAAGGGACATGTACTGATGTGTTTTACACGTCCTAACAGTGAAATACTGCCAAATTGTTTTTTCACTATTGCAAGGCCTATCTCTCTCATAGGTTAACAGGGGGGCTGCCTTTAAGTGCAGGTTCTGTTTGAGAGCAGATAGAAATTTGGAGTTTGGGGTCTCTGAGCTCACAATTTAAAAATACATGTTTTCGTGAAGTTGATTTTTAGATTGTTAGTTTGAAAATGCCACTTTTAGAAAGTGGGCATTTTCTTGCTTAAACCATTCTGTGCCTCTGCCTGCCTGTGTATTCCACGCCAGGGTCAGACTGAAAGTTGGGCTGTTGTGAATTCCCTCTAGACAGTGACACAAAGGGAGATGGGATGTCGCCTGCATATCCTGATGAGCCATCTGGGCTAGAGTGGAGGGAAGAGTGGTCACTTACACATGAAAAGGCTGTGCCTGCCCACACACAATGCAGTCTCCGACCCCATGGAGTATGTCTGGGGCCAGGTCTGGGCACGGCAGGATCTTGTAAACAACAGAGACTTTCCTTTGAAGTAGGTCTACTTCTGAGGCATAAAGTGGTATAAGTAGTGGATCTGGGCGTGGCCAAGATGGCGGCATAGCGGACGCTCTGGTCTGATCTCCGCCACCCAGGCCTCTAAAATCGTCGCGGGACTCCCGACCTAGAGGGCCGTGGGGCCCGGCCGTGTTGCCTCACGTGGGGGGACCCCGGGCGCCCTAAAGAACCGAGAGCGCCCACGGCTGGATTGCTGCGCGCGATGTGTGGCGCACCCGGGGCTGGTGCCTGCGGCCGGCACGCGAGGTGAGCAGCGGGCCCTGCTGTGACACGAGCCCGAGATCCGGCGGTCAGCGGCTCGGCCGCAGGAAGCGGCGGCACTCAGGGCTGAGGGCTTTTGGTAAGAAAGGCTTGCATTGGGAGCCCAGCGCTATACAGGGTGCTGGACCTGGGAGCAGATGTACCTGCCTGCTGGGCCTATCGGAAAGGGGCCCGAGAAGACGGAGAGGGCAGAGGTGCGGCTGTTCTCCAGGGAGCGGTGCTAGAGGAGCTGGAAGGCATATGGTGGGATCGGGCCTCTGGTCGGCGGTGTGGTCGGCCCGCGAAGGCCTAATGCAAAGCTAAGCTGGACTGCTGTGTGAAGACACACGGCCACTGGCTGAAGTGCACGACCTGGAGCACTCGATCCCTGGGTGGGATGCGCAGAGGTCCGGCTGATATACCTGTGCCTCCACAGTTAGAGGTCAGTGGTGATGGCGACCTCCAAGGCAAAGCGGGACCGGGCGGTAAGGGACATGCTCACGGGAGGACGTCCAGTTCTGGGTGAGACTCATGAGGAGCCGCTGTCCACGAAAGGCCCTGAGACTCGGAGGGAGACAGCAGAGGATGAAGCAGCACCAGTTACAAAGGCTTTTCTTACCTCCCTGTTTGAATCTCTCCGTAGCGACTTACAGGAACTCCGCAAGGACATATCTCAGGAGGTGAAGGAGGTACAGGTTGAGCTTACCGCCCTGGGTGAGTGGATAACACAGGTTGAAGATGAGGAAACGGCCCGGGGTGAGGAGGTGGCAGATCTACAGCAGGAAGTTATTCGCTTGCGGGAGCAGCAGGACCTCCTTCAGATGGCGGTGGAAGACCTGGAGAATCGGTCACGCAGGCATGACATCCGCATTAGAGGGGTGGCGATCGGGGCCGAGAAGGAGGACATTGGTGACTTTGTGGTGGCGTTGTTCCGCTCCGTTCTCGACCCGGAGGAACCTCGAGAGATCATCCTGGACAGAGTCAATCGTGTGCATCGCCCCGGTGGAGCAGGGGACCGCCCGCCGGATATTTTGGCATGTGTCCACAACTTTGGGCTGAAAGAAAGCATTCGGCAGCGAACGCGCAAACTTCTGCAGGTCCACTTTAGAGGTCATCAGCTCCAATTATTTCAGGACCTTTCGCTTCGGACTTTGCAGCGGCGGTGTGAGTTTAAGCCTATTACAGAGCACCTGCGAGCACATGCGGTGTCGTACTCGTGGGGTCACCCATTTCGCCTTGTCTTCCGCTGGGAGGAGCAGCTTCGCCAGGTGAAATCGTTGATGGAGGCGAACCGGATCCTGGGTTTGGAGGAGGATACCCAGGGCTCGGCCTTGAGGCTGGGGGCGGCCAACGGGTCCCGCTCGCAGTGGCGGAGGAGGGAGAGACGGAGAAATCGACGGCGTCCTACTGTGTCAGAGCAGATCTCGGAACATCAATCGGCAGTCAGCAGTGTGGCGGCTGGGACAAGTGCCTAGGTGATGGGAGCCAAGGAGCTGTTGGTCGGCTGGGGGCCGCTCTTGCGAGCCTACGACCCTTTGAGTGAGGCCTGGGCGGCGGAGTCGATGGACTTGGTGGACGATTCGGTGTGGTTCTACAGCCTCGTTGGGACTTTTCCGTGATGTGTGTGAGAGGACTTTAATGCTCTGAGCACTTGTGTGTTATAGTTTTATGTTGGTATGCTTCCCTGCGAGTCTGGTGTTTATGGGTTACAATGGGTTGGCCGTGCGACCTAGAGCGGCTGAGGTACTGTGCGAGGCCTAGGCCCTGGCCGCCCTGCAGATCCCCTCCCTCTCATGGCAAATTCTTCCCTGAGATGTATGGCAGTTAAGTGCTTGAGTCCGAATGTCTGAGGGCTTAACAGCCCGACCAAGCGGCTGGCAATATGGTCAGGTCTAGAGAAATCTGGGAGCCATATCTGTTTATTACAGGAGACACACCTGCTGCACAAAGACACATTTTGCATGCGCTCGCGCTGGTTCCCTATACAACTTTGGTCCTCGGCAGGCTCGAAGCATGCAGGGGTGGCAATACTGCTCTCAAGGGCCTTCCCCGGGGAAATAATGGGGAAAGTACACGAAGTGCAAGGTAGGTTCCTGGCTATTAGAGTAAGACTGGGGCCCTTTTTCTTCACCGTTGTCTCTCTCTATGCTCCAAATGTCCAGCAGGAGGCATTCCTGAGACAGGTGGGTTCCCCGACACTTAGCTCGCCGGATAGCGCCGTTTTGGTGGGCGGAGATTTTAATCTAGTGATGGAAAGCGAGCTTGACCGCTCGAGCCAACGCTTTGGGCAGGGAGGGGCGTTATCGGAGGCAGGACAACAGTGGCTGGCTGAATGTGGGTTGGAGGATGTGTGGAGGAAGCTACACCCTATGCAGCGAGATTATTCCTTCTATTCAGCAGCATCCAAGACCTATGCACGGCTTGATCTTTTCCTGGCCTCACACAAGTTTCTGCCCCGAGTCAGGGAGGCCACGATCGAACCGAGGGCCTTGACTGATCAAGCTCCGATTACCGTAGAGCTTACCATGGAGGTGGGCCGAGTGGGTACACCGACCTGGAGTTTTAGGGATTCCTTGCTGCAGAGTGAGACAGTGGTAGAGTCGCTCCGGCGCGCGATCGTGGACTACATTAGCTTCAATGACGATGGCAGTACTTCTGTGGAGACGGTTTGGGAGGCCCTGAAGGCTGTGGTGAGGGGCGAGGTAATGGCACTGTCCGCAAGAGACAATAAGGCACGGAGGGAGATAAGGGAGCAGCTGGAGCAGAGGGTGGCCACACTGGAGCGTTCCCACAAATCCACGGGTGCACCAAGAACTTGGCGGGAGTTAGAGAAGGTGAGGCAGCAACTGAAACAACTGGATTGGGATAGGGCGGAGTATGCGGTAGTGCGACTTAAGCATAAATATTATATTGGCAGCGACAGGTGCGGAAAACTCTTAGCGCACCGGCTACGAGCGCAACGGGCGGCGGCGGCGATAAAACTAATTTGTTCCCCTTCAGGGGGGGAGGCCCACTCGAGCGACCAGATTGCAGAAGCTTTTGCAGACTTTTACCGGGGGTTGTATGCGGCGGATGTGCGGGATGACACGGCTCTGGAATCTTATTTAGAGGACAGAGCAGTCACCCTTCTTGGGGAGAGGGAGGCGTCCCTGCTGGGCCAGCCGATAAGAGCAGATGAGGTTATATCGGCTATCTCGCGCTAAAAGGCTGGGAAGTCCCCGGGTCCCGACGGGTACACAGCGTTATTCTATAAGACCTTTTGTGCGGAGCTCGCCCCGCTTCTTGTGCGTCTTTTTAATTCATTTCAGATGACGGGAGCTCTGACGCCTAGTATGTTAGATGCTACCATCGCTGTTATACATAAGCCGGGTAAAGACCCAGATGAGTGCGCTTCATACAGACCGATTTCGCTCCTGAACATTGACGCCAAGCTGTTCACCGGGATTCTTGCATGTCGCCTCAATCCTTATATGCCGGTCTTATTGATCCGGATCAGTCAGGTTTTATCCCACATCGACAATGTGGCGATAACACAAAGCGGCTTCTGCATTTGTTAGATAAAATAGATCGATCTCGTAGGGCAGCGCTCTTCTTAGCTATAGACGCCGAAAAGGCATTCGACGGAGTTCACTGGCCATACCTTTTTCAGGTGCTGAAGCATTTTGGTCTGGGCCCCGGGTTTAGGTCTTGGATACGAAGCCCCTATCAATCCCCTAGGGCGGCGGTTCGGGTTAACGGCATGCTCTCTCTACCGTTCCCAGTTAGACGTGGGACTAGACAGGGATGCCCGCTCTCCCCCCTCCTGTTTGCGCTATATATGAAGCCCCTTGCGCAGCGCTTGCGGGACAGTCCTCTGGTCTCCGGTGTGAAATTTGGTGGGGACCATCATCTCATTACTCTTTATGCAGATGATGTTATCCTTACAGTGGTGGGGCCTATGACCTCCTTGCCTGCACTCTTGGGGATACTAGACCAGTTTAGCCAGGTTTTGGGATTTAAGGTGAACATGCAGAAATCGCAGATCCTGAGTTTATCGGTGAACCCTGATCACAAGGAAGACTTGAGAGCTAGATACCCCTTCCTGTGGTCATCTTCATGCCTTTCCTACTTGGGGGTAGAACTGGCAACCTCTGCCGCGAAGACAGCGAGCTTGAATTATACGAAGTTGGTCCACGAGGTACAGCGAGATTTGGAGCCGTGGGGGAGACATAGGCTGTCATGGCTGGGTAGAGTGGCGGCGGTTAAGATGACTGTTTTACCTCGTATACTTTATGTATTCCAATCGCTCCCGCTGACCCCACCTCCCCGGACGATTGCTACTCTTCAATCGGCGGTTCTGAGGTTTATCTGGGAGGGCCGACCGGCGCATCTGCCGCGACAGGTTTTGTATCGCCCTAAGAGTGGGGGGGATTAGCGATTCCGTGTCTTCTGCATTATTTCCAGGCAACGCAGCTGCGTTTTCTTTTAGAGTGGAGTCGCCCCCTCACGGAGAAACATTGGTGCTTTATGGACCAAGCGGGTTCCCATATATGGAAGGAGCCTTGGCTCCTACGTCGGCACAGAGCTAGGGGACTTTATTCTTCTCCGGTCACGGGAGCAACCTTGCGAATATGGGACACTGTGGCTTGTCGTTCGGGGTTAACGTCTTTTCCGTCCCCGATGACCCCCATTGGCGCGAATCCTGACTTTGAGCCTGGACTCAATCTAGAGGGACTGAGACGCTGGTACGAGGGGGGCTGTAAGAGAGTGGGAAGCCTCTTTGATGAACATGGGGTACTGTCCTTTGAACAGATGAAGGAGATGTATTATCAGGTCTGGCACTGGGCCCTACTGCTGGCTAATAGAGCATTAATAGATAGGCCCCTTACACCATTCAAGAAAAGGCTGCTGCTAAAGAAGGACGATAAGGGTGTCATCTCCGAGATATATTGACTCCTGCAGGGGGAGAAGCGACTGCCCAAGTCAAGGGGGCAGCTGCGATGGGAGAGAGAACTGGAGAGGGAATTTACGGACGAGGAGTGGGACAGCATATTCTATAGAACGCACCCCACAGCCTATAATGTAGCAGGGACTGAGACATCATATAAAGTGGCCTCCTACTGGTATTATACGCCAGCGCGCATCCACGCATGGAGCCCTGGTAAGCCGGATCTGTGCTGGAGGGGTTGTGGAGCCACAGGTACACTGGTGCATTTACTATGGCACTGTCCCAAGCTACATCATTATTGGGAAAGCATACTATATTATATAGATACAGCATTTCACACTGAGATCCCAAGGTTCCCATCGTATATTGTGCTGGGGTTACCCAGTCCCCTTACTTTCCCCCTAAGATCGCTAAAGGGGAGGCAGATGACTCTGGCGCTTAATGCTGCGTTACAGCAGATTCTAGCTTTCTGGGGTACGGACAGAGTCCCGACGCGGGCGGCATGGTTACAGAAGCTGTGGTTTATCCTGGCTATGGAGAAACTCACTTTGGCCTCCCAGCAGCGAATGAGTGATTTGAATGTACTATGGAAGCCATTTCTTCAGATCCTATCCTCAGAGTTTACGGAACTAACTTGCCCGGCCTATCTGAGGGTTTTGAGATTGACTTGAACTGGGTGCAGGTTACTGTGAGGGGAGACTCTGGAGAACTGAAGTTGGAGGGGGGAGGGGGTAGGAGCCGAGAGAGACACAGAGAGGACTTGGACTCCAGAGGGGAAGCATTGTTAGTATGTTTTATTTATTTGTTTGGGTGGTTCACATTAGCAGGACCCGCAATCTGGAAGTGTATTGGCGCTGCTAGCCTACTCTCTGGGTTACGATATGGGGATGGTGGGAGGCTGCCTTTGGTGTGGCCCGGAGAGTGGGAGTTTAACAGGGGGATCTTCTGTTATCAGTGTTGTGGTCTTTGCTGGAGCGATATATTTTATTTACTGCCCCGAGTTGTATTGTGTTGTATTATGTATGTTTATACTTGCAAAATAATAATAAACAGATTTGATCCACAAGTAGTGGATCCAAGCCCCAGACTTTTAGAATCTTTCTAGATCAAGAGGAACCTCTGCCAAGGAGAAGAGCTGAAGAGCTGGAGGAGGAGTACTGCCTCTTTGCTGTGTTGCTTTGCTGAGTTGGCCTGCAGTTGCTGCTTCTGCCTGAAAAGAGAGCAAAGGGAGTACTTTGCTGTGTATCCTTCTTGAGAAAGTTCTCCAAGGGCTTGCCTCCTGTTGGAAGTCTCAGGGACATCATAGACTTCAGTTTCTTCTGCCACAGCACTAGGAACTGTGTCTTTTGTGCTGTTCAAGAAGAAAAATCACTACAACACCGGAAACAACGCCGCTGGCCTGCACCGTGACCTGCCGATATTGCTCGGAGCTGCACCATCCGCTTCACACCGTAACTCTGGCCTCACCGACAACGCCACCTGATGCCGCCACGAGCCGCTGCTTGCAATGTGGCCTGTGGGCCCGCACTCCGGCATCATCTTGCTCACATCACAGCCTTGGCATCCCCGACACCACCGCTCCTGCTGACACCGTCACCCCTGCCTGCACCGTGGCCTGAGGACACTGCTCATGAGGTACACGAAGCATCGTCCCGCCCCGCACCGCAGCCCCTGGTCCACTTACACCAGAGTCATCGACTCCAATGTTGTCAACAGACGCCCCTGTCTGCACCGCGGCATGTGGTTGCCATACTAAGCCTGCACCGCACTGCCGCCTTGAGCCTACCGACAACATTACTTCAGCAATGACGACACCACTGCCTGCAGTGTGACTTGGTGACACCCTGCACGTCGCATTGCCCATTTCACACTGCAGTCCTGGTCTCACCAACGCAGCAGTACACCGCCATCAAGCCGCTGCCTGCACTGTGACCTGTGGGCCCTGCACGTTCCACAACCCCATCCACGCCAGTGCTTTTGATTTCATCATCAGCCTGGAGTGCGATATGCAATGCGTGTGACTTCAAGGGTCCGACGACCCCCGTACCGACCTCCAGAACTGACACCTGCGACGCCAGCGGTGCCGCACTCCAGATCTCATCGCGAGGATCACAATGCCCTAAATTTCCAAGGTACTCTTTGCGGATCTTCCCGACACCATAGCTGGCCCGATACGCCGCGGCTGGCCTGAACTGTTGGATTTGTTGTTCACGACACCGTGATAGCCCCAGACGGAACTATCGACTTCAAGGAACTGTATTTTTAAATTAATTCTTGCAAAATTCATATCTTTATTATTGTATGTTGGATTCTTCTCATTTAGTCTTGTTTTACATAGATAAATATTGGCTATTTTTCTAAAACTGGTGTGGTGTCCTTTTGTAGTGTTTTTACTGTATTACTATTTGTTATGTACAAATGCTTTACACATTGCTTCTGAGATAAGCCTGACTGTTCGTGTCAAGCTACCAAGGGGGTGAGCAGGGGTTCTCTGATCTTGGTATTTCCCTTATCCTGACTAGAGTGAGGGTCCCTACTTGGACAGGGTGCAAACCGACTGCCAACTAGAGACCCTATTTCTAACAATATCAAACAAGCTTATGCTGTGAAATGGGCTCTTGCTCAAGCCCCAGCATTATACCGCAATCATCTAGGCTGGGATAGGGACTCTCCTTATCACATAATGCCCTTAAGGTCCAGCCCACAAGTCCATCCACAATATTCTATTAAACAGGATGCTAAAGCACTTGTTAGGGACATTCTATCCCAGTTGGTTTACCAGGGAGTATTGAACCCTGTATCTCTCAAATGACCAATCCACTTTTTTCTGTTTTGAAACTGGATCATTTGTATGGAGTAGTCTTAGACTATAGACATTTGAATTATTATACACGTGCTTTTGCAATACAAAACACACACAGTACGACACTTATTAATAATATTGTCCCTAAAAAATACAAAATAACTTTGGATATTTCCAATGTTTTTTCAGTCAAAATCTAGCACTCGAGAGTAGGGACTTAACTACCTTCTATGCACTTGAATTCCAGCATTGCTTTCCATGCCTGTCCATGGGGTACAAGAACAGTCCAGGGCTGTTTGCTGCCTGTAAAGTATCAATTCTTCATGATATTGACCCAGACGCATTGTCTTTTGTAGATGATATCTAACTTACGGATGAGTTGGACACACACTTAGGCAGAGTAGATCATTTTGCAGTTTGCTGCCATTGGCTACAAATTTAAAGAAATCTCACATTGCATTTTTCAGTGTCATATTTGTAGGACCTGAACTCACAAATGAAGGGAACAACCTTCCTCCTCACTTCTTAAAGAAGTGCACACTCCTACAACCACCTAATACCTTTGCGGAAGCTTCAATCGCTTTTGGGTTTCCTTAACTTTGGCAGGATATACATTCCCGATTATGCTCAACAGATTGTATGAAATAATACATCATGATTTTTCCAGTTCACATTGGACATCTGATCACACTGACATTCTTAGATAACTGCAATCTGACTTACTTGCTTCACACCGGTTGCACACACATTTAAATACCACAAACCTTGTCATCCGTATAATTACAGGTGCCATTGGGTTTACTTGCATTTTCTTCAAATAGGGTGAAACTGTGCTGATTGCATATAAATTGCATTTATATTCCAATGCAGAAATTCGTTTTGCATCCACTGAGAAAATACTGACTGAGTTGCAGATGGCCATCTTAAAAGAATGGCCTCTTGCACAAGGAAAACACATAATTGTTGTTACACCAATTACAGCCTTAGAGGCTGTTACAAAAGTTAGCATTCCAAATGCTAAAGCCCTGCATCCTTGGTGGATTCAGTGGGCAATATCCTTAACAGCCACAGACGTAGACTTTCTCTTTGACCTGTCTTTGCAGACACAAGAATGTTTGCAAAATTTGCATGTTTACCCCATGCCTACTGACATTTTGCCTCCTGAACAAAATGAATGTATAGTTTATACTGATGGTTCAGCTCAACCTGCTATAGGGACTAAACACCAGTATTGGGTGGTGTGTACCTCTGTTCATGGTGTTATGTTGAACGGTAAGTTCCAACCCCAGAAAACTCACACCCAATCCCTAGGGGACTGTACTGCACAGTTAGTTGAATTAAACACCCTGATGTTGGCACTAGAAAATACGGATCCTTAATTCTCCACAGTTACTGTGTATGGTTTGTATTATTGTGTCCGGTCCTTTAATGACAATCTACATTACTGGCGGTTTCAAAGACTATAAAGGTAACTCTATAAAGCATAAAACGCTTTAGGTGAAGGTGGTACACCTCAAAGACAGGTTTCTGCAGACTCATGTTGTACATACATTTGGTCATCAACGTGTGGAAACACGCTGTAGGGAATTATTTGGCTGATGAAGTGACAAAATCAGCAGTTGCGACTGCTACTGTTGGTGAGATGCGATTACACGTTCACAAACAAGCATTGACAAAGATATACTGGCCGCCATAAATGCTACGAGCAACAGCACTCCCTTACCTAAAGGCTTTCCAGCTAAATATACATACAATTTAAGTGAACATAATATACCTTATGTTACACTGCCTGGAGCAGGTGTTCGGCTGATTCCCAACTTTGACCGTAGGATATCTTTAGTGAAAGCTGCTCATGAAGAAATTTCTTCTGCTGGTGTGGCAGCTACAATTTCACTGCTGCAGCAGCATTATTGGTGGCATGGCTTATACATGCAGGCCAAGAAATATGTCCTTTGTTGTGACATCTGTCAGCAGATTAAGTGCTCCACAGTAGCACGTCCAGTGCAGACACACCTGTTCATTTCGAACAAACCTTTCAGCTGCAATTATTTGGATCATGCAGGTCCTTTTAATTCCGATGGTGCTTTTAAATGTATCCTTCTTGTAGTCGATTCTTGCTCTAGATTCCTCTGGATGTGACCACTGCATTTGGCTGACGCCAGAACTGTCAATAAAGATCTGCAAGTCTTTGTCGAGACTTATGCATAAAGTATTTTCCACTCTGACCAGGGCCTTGCTATCACTTCCAAAGCATACAGGGACTCAATGGCTTTGTTAGGGGTACAGGTGCATTATTCTTTACCATACAGGCCTGAGCGCAACTCTGTTGTGTAAAGAATGAACCATGACTTAAAGCATTCCTTGACAGATAAAGTATTAGGTTGAGGACGCAATTGGATCCACCACCTCTATGGGGTCCAACGCGCACTTAATAATCTCCATAAACCATCTCTGTGGGGTCAGGCTCCATACCAGGTCCTCTTTGGCATAAATATGTATGTTGCTGATCTTGATGGTCCAGACAATGTGAAGGTATCACACCCTTTGACATAAATGACTGTTGTGCAGTCTTTCTGGATTTGCAACACTTCTGTGACTCACACACAATTGACCAGTTGAAGACGTCTGTCAGAATCAAGGAGAAACCAAAGCCTTCCAGCTGGATCCCACAAATCGGAGACCTTGTCAGAGAGAAGGTCGCAGGGAAGAAGGAGTTCAACCTAGCATACCTTTTTCCTGTGCCAGTCCTTGGCATACAAGATACAAGAACTGTAATTTTGTCACCGCTTGCTGGTTCCAAAGACAATTGTTTTGTCTCCATTGAACACGTCACATTACATCATGTGGCTGATACTAAATAGCAGGCTATGAGGAGTCCTTGTTAGTTCCCTAACTCCTCTCCCTCCAGTACAGTAAATTCCTCTGCAGCATGTGAGCACCACCTACGGTGTTTCTTCCCAGCTGGAGTGTGGGTCTAGAATCACATTTGGTACTTCTAATTTCCTCTGCAAATACCAGCCACAATACAGCCTTGAGTACTGTACTTCCAGCTACATCCTAGGTTGATAATTTGGTTTCTACAGATCCACCCCTCGGTGGCTCTACCAGTTCCCTATTACCAGCTGTGGCTCCTATTTTTGACAAACTGGTTCTGTTTTTTTAGTGGGTATGGAAGACTTTTCATCTCACTTTTTTTGACTCTTCCACCGTCTCAGAGACTCCACCTACGAAAATGTGTGTTTTCTTTTCATGGCTAAAACATACTTATTTGGTTCCACCTTGGATATACATTTGGACTATCCTTGCATTGATCATTTGTTTTTTGGGATTTGATTTGTAACCGTCTTTATCCTGTTAATCAATGGCCACTATCTTCCAGAACATTCAGCCACAGAACTGGTCGAGAGGTGCTGACACCTCATTCTTCTTCCCATAGACTGACAAGAGACTTGTCCCGTGTGAACATTTCAGCTGGGCAGGTAATGGATGGAATTGCTTGGGATAAAGTCGCCCTCAATGTTTTCGGCCCCACCAACATTCTGCAGATTCTATGTGTATCGAAAATAGCCATGGGTGACGTCATTGTACCTGGGTTACATTCTGATGATTGGGATATTGATACCGTTAATGTAATGTTGTCTGAGTTAGAATACCATACTGTCTTCGGAGATCAGGATCTTTATTTAGATTCAGCCAGTTACAGAGATATGTTCTGTTACCACCATTATGGACTTCATTATTTACATAAAGCTAACATTAAGCATACAATTTTCAATTATACACAGTGGGAACGTTGTCCAACTCCCCCACAGTCAGTTCTAAAAAATGGCAAGCTAAATCTACATATTTTTCCAGTTACAATAGAACTGACCTAACACCCTTCTATTTTAAATTAGTCCCTACACCAGCAAATAAATACATGCTGACACAAACCAAACTCATATATACAAACTCCTTTGTTAACACATTAGGTGTACAAAGCTATGAGTATTGGAAAGTAACCATATATATAAAATCTATTTGGGGAACCAAACTCTGACAGATTCAGGGACAAGACACTTTGGGGGTTATTCTAACTTTGGAGGCGTGTTAATCCGTCCCAAAAGTGACGGAAAAGTGACGGATATACCACCAGCCGTATTACGAGTTCCATAGGATATAATGGACTCGTAATACGGCTGGTGGTAAATCCGTCACTTTTCCGTCACTTTTGGGACGGATTAACACCTCCTCCAAAGTTAGAATAACCCCCTTTGTTTAGAGCCTGTTTAATTCCTACACAAATGATTCTTCTAAATAATACAGTTCAACAGACTACATATCTGGGATTTGTGAAGATTAAGGACCTAAATGGCCCAAATATTCCCTCTATTGCCCTATTTAACAATTGGCAGAATATATTAAATAACACTGAAGAACAGCTCAATTAAATGGTTCAAAACAGCGCATTTAACTTTATACTTGGAGGTCCAAATGGGTGGTTATGGTGGCCACAGGACACAAATGGCTGTCATGCATGTTTTTTTAAATTCCTAATGGGGTTCAAGGCAAGCAGGCTAGACTCTCATTATTCCCCATCTCCTCACTCAGATGTAGTCACCACATATTCAGTGGGGTAGTTATGTCAACAATGGTTAGAACATTCTACACTGTCTGCATTAAAACAACATCTTTCTCTCCTACCAGACGACATGGACCTCTTTGATTTCTTGTTGGGTCCTCGGTCTCTACTTTGGAAGTTGTCACAAGTGGAAGCCGCTGCATTTTAAGACAAATTGATTAAGATAATTTGGATAAAGTACTTGCTGTTGTTGATAATAACATTAACACACTGTCTTCTTGAATTTACAATTTGAATAATGTTGTGTCACCTGTCATTGATATTATGCAGAATTATATATCTGTATTGTACAGTGACAACACCAGAAAAAGACACCACACAGGTTTAGAAAAACAGAACGTTTTTATTTAAACAAAAAAACTGTTGAAACAATGAAACTCCAATATACACAAGCATAGTTATGAATTTTTTTTAATTAAATCCAACTAAGCACCTAGAAACACAATAGCTCCAACTGGGGCTATCACAGCATTATTGACAGAGTCGTTCCCAACAATCCGCCACCACTTGTGCTGGTCACAGAGTCACACAGACCCCTAGGTACAGTATCTTTTGAAAATGAAGAACAAGGTTGTCACACGGAGTTGGAAAGAGGTGTCGATGGGGACAGTGTTGCGTCAGTCCCTTACGTCTTCCGAGGAAAGAGGAGTTGGTTCCATGCTGTGAAGCATGTGAGGCATCGATTCCATCCGGATGCAGGGGGAGATGATGCGGCGTTGTCCGCGATGCGTTGATTCCTTGTGAACCGACGAGGACGCTGATTCCAGTCCATCAGGACATGATGTGTCGACTTTGCAGTGTTGCGATGACCCTGAGTGACATCAGCAGAGTTGCAGTAACCCCGGAATTGCATTGCAGGTCGCTGTCGTTGCATGCAGCAAGGCCCATGGAGCGGAAGCAGGTGGCGTTAGTAGTTGAAGTCTTTGCTGTCCCTGAGACTTTACAACATGAGGCAAGCTCAATCCAAGCCTTTGGAGAGCACTTTGGGGGAAGTCAGAGTACTTCCAGTACAGTCAGACACCAGCAAGGCAACAGGAGGGCCGCAGTTCTTTGCAGCAAAGCAGTCCAGAGAGTCCTTTGGGAAGCCAGGCAGGTCTTCTGACAGAGTTCAGGTGCAGGTTCAGAATTGTCTGAGTTGGTGGGGTCAGAAACACAGTTTATATACCCAAAAATGCCTTTGAAGTGGGGTAGACTTCAAAAAGTGGTTTTGAAGTGCACAAGTTCCCCAATCTTGGCTGCCAGGGTCCCTGTGGGGGGTTGTCAGTACCTTGTGTGAGGGCAGGACACTGGCCTTTAAAATGTAAGTGTTAGGCCCTCCACCCTTCCATCCCAGGAAGACCCATTCAGTATGCAGATGAATGCAGATGTGACTGAGTGTCCTGTGTTTGTGGTTGTCTGAGTGAAATGCACAAGGGAGCTGTCAACCAGCACATACCAGACGTTGATTGGAGACAGGCTGTAAGGCACAGATAGTTTTAAGTGCAGAGAAATGCTCACTTTCTAAAAGTGGCATTTCTAAAATAGTAATATTAAATCCAACCTTTCCAATAGGCAGGATTTTCTATTACCATTCTGGCCATACCAAATATGACCTGGTTACCCCTTTCAGATCAGAATCTACCACTCAAAAACTATATGAGGACAGTCCTAATGCTAGTCTACAGGCCTCACAGTAGTCGAAAATGAGTCTAGGAGTTTTCCACTACCAAGACATGTGAAACACATATGTACGTGTCCTGCCTTTTACCTACATAGCACCCTGCCCCATGGGGTACCTAGGGCCTACCTTAGGGGTGACTTATATGTAGAAAAAGGGGAGTTTACAACTTGGCAAGTACTTTTAAGTGCCAAGTTGAGGTGGCAGTGAAACTGCACACACAGGCCCTGCAATGGCAGGCCTGAGACATGGGTAAGGGGTTACTTATGTGGGAAGCACAATTAGTGCTGAAGGCTCGCTAGTAGCATTTGATTTACAGGCCCTGGGCACATGTAGTGAACTTTACTAGGGACTTTAAAAAAAAACATTTTTATTGGTGTTTTGAAGTTTGACAGTAGCCATGATATTATAAAGCATTGTTATAAATGCGTCTTTTGTGCATACATAATATATTATATTCATAATTGTTCGTATACACTTAGCATAATTATTTACTCCGATTTAGACCTAGTTTGCCCAATCTCTGGTCTTCATGTTCTACAGCAGTGTGTGAAATCTTTACAAGTTTCTCTATTACCGGATATCATGCCCTGGGGTGAGGCCCTTTTGTTATCCAGAGTAGACCTATGTCATGTCAAACCACACAAATAGAAAATATAGACATTATAGTACTAAGGTATAACTCTACAAATGAATTAACCGTGTCCTCGTGTCCTGCAACCTCCAACGATTCTGCAACAATATTTGAGTAGCAGCAGCTCGCCTGTTGCTGCTGGGTTGGTAGCCCCAAGTTTTATCTGGGAGGCCCCAGCAACCTCGGATGGACCACTCTGGTGTTAATGACAGTGCCTTATCTCGGGCCCTCTTCTGTGCCGGACGTCATTAGGGAAGTCAATAGCTTCCCACTCTTCCATTATTTCTGCCCAGAGGTGCGCTATAGGTTGGCGTTGGAGCCCCTGTGATTCCTCTCTCCTTAAAATCCTCTCCTCCACCCCGGCCCAGCTTGTGACTTTGTGTACCCATATTGTAAGCGGGGTCCCTCAGGCATTTTCCATGTTATCACTATCCTATGCCGCGCCAGCACTACAGCCAGATCTTTAAACCTGTTCCCCACTTTTTTAGGAGGTTTCCTGACCAAGTGGCCCAATAAGCAGACCTCTAGGGTCACAGGCAGGGACCTACCTGAACTTTACTATGGACTTATAAGTAAATCAGACATGCCAATAAGGGATGAACCAATGTTACCATGTTTAAGGGAGAGAGCATATGCACGTTAGCACTGGTTAGCAGTGGTAAAGCGGGCAAAGTCCTAAAACCAGCAAAAACAGTGTCATAAACGTGGAGGGAGGCAGGCAAAAAGTTATGGGATGCCCACCCTAAGGCTGTTAGGCTTAACTGTGTGGACTGGTGTTTGGCTAGCAGTGTGTGTACTGACCAGCAGCAAGTCACTAATCACACACTGCCAGCCAAATGCCAGTTTACACACACCACCAGCCTAGCGCCAGCTCACATACCCCGACAGCCAAGCTCCAGTCCATACACAATGCCATCACATTTCTTTAAACAAAAAAGAAAACCCTAACCAATTGTAAGTAAAGTAACTACAAACACAATAACTCTAACTAAATACAATCACACTTATGCCAACCGTGAAAGTGAACAAAAATATAAAACTATACATACCAGACAGTTCACTTGTACGCTCACTGTTGCTCCCAGAAACTCTTTTGCGTGTGGTACAATTCAAAACAGGGGGACACACACAGTCCAGGTTTAGAAGAACACTCAGGGCAGTGCATATGACTCTCCTTTTGCAAGCCTCTTCGCATGCAGACTCAACACCTCCTACAGGGATTGTTTTTTGGGGTGTGGGAGGAATGTAATCAGCAAAGTGTCTATCTTTCATACTAGCCACATCCTCAACCACTCCAACTCTAGGAACCTTTGCCTGTTCCACTACAACAAGGATGCCTATCACAGATTCCTGAAACTGAACAAAAGTCATCTTTAACTCTGAAGAACAATCTTTAAACACAAAAAAAACATTAAAGGTTTCTAAATGGAAGAGATGGATAGCCAACTTCTTATACCAAATGTAAGCTTTACAAACAGCAGTGCAAGGTTCCAACCTCTGATCTACTCTATCTACACCCCCATGTGCTTGTTGTAGTCTAAAATGCACACAGGTTTGCGCACTTCAGCAAACTGACCCCAGGCAATCACAGGTGAAGTACTTTCATTATGGATTGTAGTTAGCAAAGAGACATCGCTCCTGTCTGCAAATTGCACAGCTAACGGTTCATCACTATGCAAGGCAGTGCACTGTCCCCTCTCAAGTTTTTTTTACAAACAAGCTCATTTGGATAACCTTTATGGTTAGAGTGGACTGTGCCACAAGCAACAGTATCCACTTTGAACAATTCCCTAAACAACTGTGTAGGAAAGTGCCACCTTTGGCATGGATACTCCCCCACACACTTTTTGTCTGATATTGATGCTAACTTGACTGAATGTGTGCTGGGATCCTGCTTCCCAGGCACCAGCACCAGTGTTCTTTCCCTAAATTGTACCATTGTTTCTACAAATGGCACACCCCGGCACACAGCTAAGTCTTTTGTACCAGTGGTACCCGGGGCTCTGTGGCCAGGGAGGGTCCCTAAGAGATGCAGCATGTATTGTGCAACCCTAAGGGACCCCTAACCAAACATATGCACACTGTCATTGCAGATGGTGTGCGTTGGTGATGAGAAAAAGGTAAAGTCAACATGGCATCTCTTTCAGGGTGCTATGCTGAGAAACCACTGCCTGTAGCATAGATAAGTCACCCCTCTAGCAGGCCTTACAGCCCTATGGCAGGGAGCACTATACTACAGGTGAGGGCGTGGCCGCAAGAGCAATATGCTCCTACACAGTCTAAGTCCATTCTTAGACATTGTAAGTGCAGTGTGGCCATATTAAGTACATGGGCTGGGAGGTCATCATTGCAAACTCCACAGCTCCATGATAGCTTCACTGAAGTCTGAAACGTTTGGTATCAGACTTCTCAGCACAATAAACCCACAATGATGCCAGTGTTGGATTTATTGTAAAATGCACACAGAGGGCATCTTAGAGATGCCTCCTAACTTTTACCCAACCCTCTAGTGTGGGACTGACTGGTCTGTGCCAGACTGCCACTAACAGACAGGTTTCTGACCATATGGGGTGGGAGCCTTTGTGCTCTCTGGGGGTTAGTAACAAAGCCTGTTCTGGGTGGAGGTGCTTCACACCTCCCACCTCACAGGAACTGCAAAAGTTGGTGGTGGGCCTGAAAGGCTCAGGCCTCATGTAACAATGCCCCAGGGCACTCCAGCTAATGGAGATGCCTGCCCCAAGGACCAAGCCCCACGTTTGTTAGCAGGTCCGGCAGGAAAATTGGGCAAATCAAGGAGGAGTGACCACTGCAGCTAGGACCACCCCTAAGGTGTCCAGAGCTAAAGTGCCCCCCTCCTTGCAGAATCTTCGATCTTGGTTTGGAGGAGAGAGACCAATAGGGATAGGAATATGTCCCCCTCCCCAAAGGGAGTGGGCTCAAGAAGTATGTAGCCACCCTCAGGGACAAAACCCCTGAATCTTGCTCTTCAGATACCTGGTGACCTCAAGAAAAAAGAAAGAAGAAGGACTGACCCCAGCAGTGAAGACTCCAGACGACAACTGACTTTGCCCCAGCCCTTCCGGCTTTTCCGCAGCTTCAAAGACTCCTGCTACAGAAAGGTGATGCATACTGCAGGACCAGCAACCTCTACAAACCCTCAGAGGACTGTCTGTCCAGGAGGGCACCAAGAACTCCCAAGGACAGCGGCCATGTCCAGAAGAAACCCTCCAAAAGACTCCAGAACTTCCCTGGATCTGCAAGCCCTGTCCACTCTGCAACCGATACCCACGGCCTGAGTCCAGGTGGTCCACCAGTCCAGAGAAGGTCCACAGGCGATTCTGAACTCGATTCTACACTGGGTTGAACCGCCCAGGCCAACACGATGACGCCTGCAGCCTAAATCCGGAGAACCCCCCTGACCGCGCCCAGATCTGACAAAGATTCCGATGCCCAACGGTACCCCTGCACCCGTAGCCCCCTGCCCTTGGGGAACTCGACTGATGGGCCAGCAACATCCAGTGGGCACCTCTCATCAGTGTCCAGCCTTTGGTTTTCTGAAACCGACCCTTTGGACCCAGCCTGCAGCATCTTTCTGACCCCTGGGGTTTCCCCACTGAAAAGCATTGGGTGCCCGATGCTGTGTTAACACCTTGCACCCGGCCGCCTCTGTGCCACTGTTGGAGCGTGTTTGATGTTGACGTGTGAGCCCCCCCTCTGTTGCTGACCTAAACCCCCCAGGCCTGTGTCCTGAAACAGCGGGTACTTACTTGCAATCTGTTTTCTTCGGAGTGCCCTCAGTCCTTATAGGATTCCATTGAAAACCTGACGCCAACTTTGACCTCTTCACCCGGCCAGCCCTGTGTTGCTAGTGGTGCACATCTGGGGTCAACTTGAACTTTGACCTGTGGACATCCTATCTCCCGAAGACTGGGATTGTAAATTGAGTAATTACCTGTTAAATGTGTTAACACTTTTCCTCCCATAGGCCTGCATTGTTTCCTATGAGAAATTGCAATGAGTCAACTTTTAAAATTGAAAAGTGTTACTTACTTGTAATTTGTTTTATCTGCAAAACCTAAACAGAGTACATTTGATACATAAGCTTGATACCTACTTACAGCTGTACTTACCTCCAACAAAGACTTTTTGGTTCTAGTAATAAGGTAACAAAAGATATTTTTGCTATATAAAAACATTGGCCTGGAGTTAGTCATTGACTTTCTGCCTCATTTCTTGACTGTGTGTTTACAACAAATGCTTTGCACTACCCTCTGATAAGCTTGAACACACTACTACAAAAGAGAGCATTAGTATTATCTACTTTAGCCTTTGTTAAGCCCCTGGGAAACCCCTGGACTCTGTGCACACTATACCTCATTTTGGTACAGTATATACAGTGCCAGCTTCCTACAAAATGTGCACCAGTTTAGAAGTTATCTATGTATAAATGGTGACCTATGTTTACAAGTCCTCTACCAAGTTCCCACACAATTTTCTCACTAACTCCAAAAGTGGACGGACAACCATGGGGGTCAATAGAGGAACCCTTACCAGTGTACACCCAGAAATAATAGACATATCCTGTACTACTCTCAGACAACATATACATCTTAACTCCATGACATGCCCTCTTGCTAGAAATGTACTGCCTAAAAACCAAACGGCCCTTAAACTGGAGCAAACACTCATCCACAGCTATTTTTTTCCTGGAACATAGATCTGTGAAAATCAGTCTACAAAGTGATCAAGGACAGGACAAATCTTAAAAAGATAGTCACAATCAGGGTGAGCTTGTTGAAGCATTATCAACAAAATGCAGTATCAGAAGCAAATACCGATCACGACTCATGATTGCAGGAAATATGCCCGTTGTCATCAAGGGACTGGTAGAACAATATGAAGACAGCAACGGCTTCCTTATTAAGCCCATCGAAAAAGTTACATCCAAGAACGTCTTCAACTCATCCAGATTTGCGGAAGTCCACTGGGTAGCTCTAGAGTGGGGCTTAAGTCTATTACTGTTGTCCCGCAAATACTGGTCAGCATGAAAATTAGTCTGCTCAACAATCTCACCCCAAAAGACATTGTCCATAAACAACTGAAAGAAATGCATAGGCAAACGGTTTTCAGTATTCACAGTACTACCTGCGACACCAGTAAAGGCAGGCACTACCAGCTGCACCATGTTTAGGGCAACCCAGAGTTCAGCTCTTTCAATGGGAAGCCTTTCAGCCCCAGGCTGCAATCCAGAAGCTTCTTGCTGCACTATCGCCACATCATTGTCCTCCTCTGAAACAGGCACTTCCTCAACACTAAGAGTGACTTCCTTATCATATGATTCTTCTTGGACAGAAGATTTACTGCCAGAATCTTGCACTTCCTCCCATGCCTCAGATGCAGAATAAGTCTCATAATCATGGTCAGAGAAAGATTCAAAAAGCATAGCAGTAACCTGTTGAGCGGTAATCTTGTTGCTAGCCATAATCCTTACTTAAAAAAAATAACTTGACAAATAATTCTACAACAACCAACACTGTGTAAAATAAGAAATAAACAAAGTGTGGCTATATCACAAAGCCCTATATACTCAAACACGATACCACTCACTTGCCACAGACAGTCTAGACTCACCAGCACCTACTCTGCACAGACACAGCAAGCACCAAGGATATCCCACTAAAAAGGAAAAATAAAATAAACACGAGGCAACACAATACAAATTGCACACAAATCCAAGGAGAATTTTGCACACAATAAAACATAAGCTAAATATGCTGCTATTATTACACCATTTACAAAAAAACTCATTCATGCATGCCAATGATACTCCTTTGGAATACACAATACAAAAGGGTGTTCTTACCAAACACATGCAACTATGCAAACTGCAGATCTACCACTTCTGAAACCACAAGCAGGAGTCACAGCAAATCAAATAAAAACCTTTGCACTATAATACAAAGGAGAAATAAAACACTATGACCACAAATGCAAATGATGTGCAAGTCCACACACACCCTGCCACCAAACATTCAGAAACTTTCCCTGGAGCCTAGTGGTTTTCTGCACCCCTTGAGGGCAGAAGGGACTTAATAAATGTTTTTTCTGCCACCAAGGGGGACAAAAACGGCCAAATTAATGCCCCCCTGTGGGGGAGCGACCCTTACCCAAGGGGCTGCTCCCCAACATTGCCAAAATAAAGATCCTTGGTAGTCTAGTAGTTTCTACTCGCCTTGGGGCAGATGTGCCTAAAAAAAAAACGATCTGCCCCAAGGGAGGCAGAAACGACCAAAATACATGCTCCCAAAGAGGAGCGACCTTTACCCAGGGGACGCTCCCCAAATATTGCCAAAATAAAGATCCGCGGTGACCCAGTGGTTTCTGGCCCCACTCCACTTGGGGCAGATGGGCCTTAAAAAAAGGCTGATCTGCCCCCAAGGGGGACAGAAACAGCCATAATACATGCTCCCCAAAGGGGAGCGACCCTTCTCCAAGGGGCCGCTGCCCAACAACAGAGAAAACACAACATACACAAAACAACATCCCTGGTGTCTAGTGGGCACTCCTGCTGCATGATTTTGTCCCCATACGCAATTGTGCAGCAGGAATGCACACGAAGATACATCAGGGGAAGGCAAAACCCTTTTCTTTCCTCCGATGCCTCTTTATTCCCCTGGACGTGCTGGGAGCTAATGGCTTCCAGTGCAGCCCGGTAACTTTTCCTGACATTGGCGCGCTGTGCAGGCTGATGTCATCAGATGCCGTGTAGGGTGTTGGGGTGGGAATGGAATCGCTTCTGCTGCCATCCCTGCTGGAGGGCTGTACAAAAGCATCCCACGGGGAGCACCAGCGCTTCCCCTGTGGGTGGGTGCCAGGATGCCCAGGAGTCGCCTGTTGCTCAAGCCCACCATGTCGTTGGACTGCTTCCAGCCATCTGATGCATGAAAAGGGTTAAGTGTGCTAACTGCCCCTTTAGGTAGTAGCCGGAAGAATAATGTAAATAACAGCCATTTCATGAAGAGGGGCTGGCCAGAGCCCCTGGATGTATATTCATATACATCTGCATGTATTATTATTTTTTTAAATACATGAGGCTAGTCCAGGCCTAATGAGTATGGTGTCAATAATGTGTTCAGTTTGTCAAGATCTCTAGTGAAACAGCTAACACGATCTTCTGATTCCTGTTGCTTATCTGCTTCGGCTGTGGGTGTTACATCGTTGGAGCTATTGCAATCACATGCCTGTATTGCAGGATGCTGGCTGGTCACAGTGAAAGGACATTTCCACATCCAATTATGTGCTGATTGTTTTACTACAAATTCTGCATTGTGGCACATCATGGCAATGCATATGGGCGTACAATGCCATTCTAAAATGCTTTGGTCTTTCAAAGCTATCTTTGGGAAAAACACAACCATAAATTTGCATAGCTAACAAAACTATGGTAACAGTTATGTGCATTATATAATGCTGACATTGTGTTAAACTGTTGCTTTTTAGTTCGAGCCTAACAGACAGCAGTGCTGTCTGGCTGCGAAAGTTATATTGTGAGCTTACCCACAATATACATGGGTTTGGAGCCTGGCTACTGCATACCATTGGTTGGCTTTTTTGTCATTCAGATTTGCCTGCTTCTTATTCCTCTCCCAGCTTGTCAATCTTGCGTTTGTCTCTCCTCTGGAGCATAACCTCTTTACACTCTTTTTTGATTGGCTAGGTAGTGTGCTTCCACTGCCTGCTTTTCAAGTGCTTCTTTTTGGTTACACACTGCGCAAGAGTGCATATATTTTCCAGCTGTCTCCCTCCTGTAGAGCTCTACCCTGCACTCACTGTTGCTCAACGTCACCAGTGTGCTTCTGCCCTGCCTGTTCCTTGCTGCTCGTTCATCCATTGGTATGTGGCTGGAATCCAGTTTCATGTCTGAAGTTTTATCTTGAATTGTCCTTTGTCTATGCTTCCCTGCACCTGCTTCCCTTCTCTGTGGTATTCAATAAGAGTCAAAAAACACCCGCTGCTGGGTCAATCAAATCAGTGGGCTGAGTTCAGCAACACCCTAGTGCCTACTGTGACATGTGTATGCTTCTGAAGAGGCAGTAAAATAACATGTTGACGTTCAACAAAACCTCACAGATGAATGAATAAATAAAGAGGCACCTATGATAGATCTCCTATCACTAGGGAGATTGGGAACTCGTTAAAACAGAGATAAGCTATTGGTAAAGCAAGCAAACCAAAATATATGCACAACAAACATAACTGTGTTCAGCTAAAAAAGCTTCCAAAGGTATGGCAAGACATTATGACAAGTTTAATAATAGTGTGAATTACCTAGATTGATTGTTTAGGGGATTAATTTGATTTTAATAATGAATACACCCCGTCTGGGGCAGCCTCGGACCCCAGCCCCCACTGCATCTTTAATCAAGCCAGCGCCATCATCACACCCGAACTATGTGGTACCATCAACCGCTCCATCGAGACCACCACCTTCCCGGAAGCCTGGAAACATGTGGAGATAAACCCCCTATTGAAGAAGCCCTCTGCAGACCCAACGGAACTGAAAAACTATAGACCAATCTCATGCTCCCTTTTTCTGCCAGGGTAATCAAAAAAGCGGTCAAAGCATAGCTCACTGAGTTCATCGAAGCCAACCACATCCTCGACCCCTCCCAATCTGGATTCAGGAGCAACCAAAGCACCGAAACCGCACTCCTAGCAACCACAGATGGCACCCGCACCCTACTGGACTGCGGCGAGACATCTGCCCTCATCCTCCTCAACCTATCTGCCACCTTCAAACCTGTCTCCCACGCCACCTTGTGCACCAGACTACACAACACCAGCATCCGTGGCAAAACCCTGGAATGGATCTGCTCCTTCCTCACCGGCCGAGCCCAGAAGGTCAGGCTCCCACCTTTTACCTCGCAGCCGATAGAAACCAGATGCGGAGACCCCCCAGGGCTCCTCCCAGAGCCCCACCCTCTCCAATATCTACATGAATCTGCTCGCCAAGATCGTCAGACATCACAGGCTCAACATTGTCTCATACCCCAACAACACACAGCTCATTCTCTCCCTCACCGACGAACCATCAACAGACAAAAATAACTTTCACAACAGAATGAAGGCAGTCACTGACCAGATGAGGGACAGCAGCCTCAAGCTCATCTCTGACAAGACGTGATCCTCATCCTTGGCCCCACTACTACCCCCTGGGACGACTCCTAGTGGATCAGTGTCCTCGGAACTGTCCCACCTCTGACTGACCACACACGCAACCTCGGCATCATTCTCGACTCATCACTGTCCATGGCCTGCCAAGTCAACGCTGTCTCCTCATCATGCCTGTTCCAGAAGATCTTCAAGTGGATCCCTATTGATGCAAAAAGAACAGCCTCCCAGACACACGTCAGCAGCAAACTTGACTACGGCAACCCACTGTATGCCGGAATCAACAAGAAACTCCTATCAAGACTCCAGAGAATACAGAACGCCATAACCAGACTGATCCTGGACATCCCCCACCACAGCCACATCTCTGCCTACCTGAGAGACCTACACTGGATCCCAGTCAACAAACGCATCACTTTCAAACTCCTAACCCACGAATACAAGGCCCTCCACAACATCAGACCTGCCTACTTCAACCACTGCCTCTCCTTCTACACTCTCCAGGCAATTCCGCTCGGCTTAACCAGCCCTCACCACCATCCCTAGGATCCAGAAGAACATGGTTGGAGGAAGAATCCTTCTCCTACCTCGCTGCACAGACCTGGAGCACAATTTTGCTGCACTGCCGGCAGTCCCCATCGCTAGCTCAGTTCAGGAAGGACCTCAAGATCTGGCTGTTCGACTGACCCACGTCCCGCAGCTAGCGCCTTGAATCCCCCTTGGTGATAAGCCGCGCTATATAAATGATGATTGATTGAGCCTCGTATATAGTACTTACTATCAAAGTTTTGCTGTTTCAGAGGGAAGCGTCTGGGCCTTCGCTGCCATAAGGCTCTTGGAGCACGGAAGTGGTGAAAAAGAGCATGGGCGCTGGAGAGACGTGGAGAAATTATTTTTCACAGAGGAAAGAGCTTTAGACTAGCCAGATGAAAATAGTGTTCGTCATAAACCGTAAACTAAGAAAGAAAATGTAGTGCCAAGCAGCAATTATCGCTGCGTGCCTCTGAGCTCTTGAGTAGAAAATAACAGCAGTGCGCACGTTTGAAGAACGCTAGATGCAACGGGGACAAAAATACTTTATACGAACATAATTCGAAAGTGGTTGTCTGTGTAATTGTTTTAATAGCCCAGCTAATGATAGTGGATTATGGCATGCTCTAAGACGTCACTGCCAACATGAGACATTTCAGTGCATTCAGCAGGGCCCACCCACTGCAAGCCTGCCGACTGTGCGCAAGAACACAGGCTTTCAAGTGGGAGGACCTGCGGGGCGGGAACAACAAACTCTACTCGCCTTATTGCTCCCAATGCATTTCAAGAGACTTTCTTGAGGTGGTAAAAAATCTAAACATTCGCAACGGGGAACGCAAACATCATGGACGTTGATTTTTAGCTGGGGAAGCGGAAGTGACAGCACTCATTATTAACCACACACACATGACATCACAGGCTTCATCCGCTGTCCTGCCATCAACTCCAAAACAGCCTCGTGTTTGATACCAAGGGGCTACGGAAAGGGCAAGCAGTGGGAAAAGGCTTTCGGAGCCCTGTTTTCTTTCTGTTACTACCTTCATGACGCCTAAGAACAGGGGTACCAAAGGGCAAGCAACAATTAGGAGCTGCTACTCCTGGTAGAGTGACCACCTCCTACTGGGTCCCTGGGATATTAACGCCAGTCCTGAACTTGTGTGTGATCACAAAATGCTTTCTGGGTGTTGTACTATTGCTCTGCTTCCATTGACTCACTTAGACAAACATACCTGAAAACAATGATTTGTAAGTCAAAAGGTCTGCACTGGCAACGATGTTAACAATTACCCGGTGTGAGGTGGTCACCACAGTAATGGGCAGATGTAGCAAACGGTTTTTCCCATTCTGTGTCAATGGGAAAATGTGTTCGTACATCTGGCCCTAAATGCCTACTCCTGATGCAATATGATCATGCTGGCTGGACCCCTGCTCTTCGAGAGGCTACAGTGAATGGCCTCCATTCACCAAATCTAAGGTCTTCAAATGCATGAACCCAAGGTATGCCTTTTGCTCTTTATGATAAAGGTTGCCTTACTCACAATTCACATTAAATTAATTCCCTGGCCTGCTGTGTTTGTTTCTCTGGAATCTATTTTGCATATCACCAATTACCCTATTGTCCTTAAATCCACTGGCTAGTCTTCTGTATATTATCCTACTAAATAGCTTAGTTTAGACATCTCTTAGTAGTACTGGCATGTAAAGCCCAAGTGGTTACACATTATATTTATCAGAGTGGCTGGGGGAGAAGTCTAGAACAGTGGTTCCTAACTTGTGTTCCGAGGACCCTTGAGGGCCCTCGAGGTCTATTCCAGGTGTCCGCAACTGTTTTATAAAATTAAATAATATTAAAATGAATAATGTAGGAAGCTGCCTCTCCATATGATGCACTAAAAAGAAGTACATGTGCAGAGAGTCCACTGGCTTCCCAATTGGTTTACAGAAGCAAAAGTGATAATAATATCGCTCTCTTTTGTAGTAGTGTGGGCGAGCAGTTAGGCTTATCAGAGGGCAGTGCTAAGCATTTGTTGTAATCACAGAGGCAATAAATGAGCCAGACACTCAAAGAATAAATCCAAAACCAAATTAGAAAAAAATAACACTTTGTTTTATATGTTTTGAAAGCAAAGAACTTTGACCACAAGTAAGTAATGTTTTTGTTAAGATTTTTCTCAGGTAAGTTAAACGTTCAAACCTGTGCGTCTTTATGCACAATGCAATCCTACGGAAGGATAAGTCAGTGATGCATAAAGATAGGGACAGTCGGATTCATGGTTTCACCTTCAGGGTGTGTAGTTGTAGTGGGCTAAGGTCCAAAGTACTACTAGCAGCTCTTAGGGAGGCGCCTGGCGTTGCTGTGAAGGGGGGCACCTGGAAACAGGCTGCATTGGCGGACTTGGGAACAAGTCAGAGAGCTCCCAAATGGGGGCTTGAATCACAAGGGGTCTTAGTGCAAGGGGGCAAAGCCAGTTCTTCGGGACCCAGGCTGGGCGCTTGGGTGCAGAGTGGTTAGGGTGACAGGGCTGGTGTGCAAAGATGATCTTCGAGGTTAGGGGCCAACAGGTGGCAGGGACGTAATCAATACTGCTGTGCTACTCACTGGTCTCAGCGGGGCTGACATCTCTTGATGGCTGCTTGGTCCTGGTGCAGTGGGAATCTGGAATGGACTCTCACTGATGGTGGTTGATGCAGGGCGTCCGGTACCACAAGTGTTGGTGCTGCACGACTTCGGATGGTCCTGATGTCTTCACACTTGGTGGGAGACAGGTCTGGTCCTCAAGACGGTGGATACCTTCTCCTGGTCATCTGCTGCATCGATCAGTCCAGGGAGCTGCAAGGTTGTTAACCAGACTCTGCTTGATGGTGCCTGCAGTCTGGAGGGAAGTAGCTCCTTTATTCCAAGGGAGACTGGCAGGGGCGGCTCCTCCACAATGGCGGAGAAGCGTCGCCCCCCCTGGCCAAGAGCCAGGAGATGAAAAATATAACAATAGGTTTACTATTGTTTAGTTTTTCATCTGCTGGCTTAGCCAGCAGTACAGGGAGGGGCGGGGCAGGGCCATGGGAGGAGGGAAGAGAGCCCCTAGTGCGCATGTGTGTTTGGCCGGCTGTCTCATAGACCCCAGGGCTGCGTCTAAGAGGCAGTCACTGCCGCTCATACTAATCCTGGTGCTGCTTTCATGCTAGCTTTAGCATGAAAGCAGCACCAGGATTACTGGGAGCCTGTGCTGGTGTCCCAGTGAATGCTGGGACACCACAAGAAGAGGAGCGACTAGCGAGGCGGCAGGAGACGGCAGTGGCAGAAGGTAAGTGCCTTTTTTGTTGTTGTTGTTCTTTACCCCATCCTCTTCGTCCTCCACCCGACCTTTGAGATTTGCGACGGTCGCTGCTGGAGACTGGTGGTGATTTTTTAAGTGCTGGCAGGCAGAGGGTGCTAAAGGTCATGCCAATTTGGGGAGACAACAATATAGTTTTGGGAAAGAGATCTGGCATTGGGGACCTGGTTAGCAGGAACCCAGTGCACTTTCAGTCAAAATCACATCATGTACCAAGCAAAAAGTGGGGCTAACCATGCCAAGAAGGGGAGCTTTCTTACAAGTACATTAAAATGAATAAAGAAGTAAAATTGAAGCTATTTGATTGTGACTTAAAATATTTCTATATTTCAATATTTGAGAATATGTTTGATGTATACTTGTTCCTGTATTTTTATGCAATGTTTTCAGGTTAAAATCATAGATATTGCTTAGGCCAGGGGTCCCTAGCTTCCAATAATGACTCAGTGATGTTCTTGGCTTTCAGTAATGATTCAGTGGGAGGTACTCAGAAGACAAAAGGTAAAGAATCTCTGGTTTAGAACATTAAAGAAATTATTGATGGCCCCAAAATGAAGGGAAGCTAAGCGTACATGGCTTAATATATTCAATTTCTCTGAGTTAACACCTCATGAAACAAAGATGGGCAGATTTAAATGAAACTGCTTCAAAGAACTTAGAGGCAGATGTTTCAAGCTTTTTTGCATTCGCAAACGGTGCGAATTGCAAAAATCGGTCGTTTGCGAATACAAAAATGGTCCCTGCGATGTATGAAAGGCATTCGCAGTGGGAAAATACGGAATCGCAAAAACTGTGAATTTTTGCGAATATGACATGGTTTTGCATGTCGCAATCACCGTATCGCAAATAGTGACATGAAAGACCGAATCACTACTTGCGAGACGCAAACTGTGACACAGTTTAGCGAATCGCAGATAGCGATTCGGTATTTCATGTTGCTATTTGCGATGCGCTGATTGCGACACGCAAGACCATGTCGCAATGGGATGCATCAAAAAGTCGCAAATTGCGAAAATTAGCAAAATGGCCTTTTGCACATGCAATTTACCACAAATTTAAATCAGGTGGTAACCAGGTGCACCCTATATAAAGAGGCCCAGAATGCCTCAGCCGCTCTTCCACAATGTCTGCACTCTACGTGATGGCGAGGAGGATGAGGATCTTGGCAGGTTTGAGGAGAGAGAGGAGGAGACAGGAGCGCATTTCAGAGTGCGCATAACCCTTTTTGACCAGACAGAGGAGGAAATCTATGGGAAGTACAGGTTAAGCTCAGCCATGATACTTGACCTGATAGCTGATCTACAACCCATACTGCAGCGCACCACACACAGGACCAATAGCATACCCACCCATGTGCAGGTATTATGCTCTCTGCACCTATTAGCCTCAGAGAGCTATATCGGGGTCATAGCAGCAGCAGGAGGGGTCTCACAGAGTGCCCCCTAACGAATTTCAATGCATTTCTCAATACCATGTTGAGCAAAATACAGGAGCACATAAGATTCCTCAACACCCCACAGGAATTACAACAAACTAAAATCAATTTTTATCAGATTGCACAATTCCCTCATGTCATAGGTGCCATCGATGGGACACATGTAGCAATCTGTCCACCAGCAGCCACCACCACCGGCCACCGGGTATGTATATCGGAACCGTAAAAACCATCATTCGATGAACATACACGAGATTAGCAATGCCTCTAACATCATCACCGATCTTGTGGCCAGATACTCAGGTAGCACACATGACTCCTACATCTTTCGCCACAGCGGGATTCATACAAGACCGCTAGCTGGGGAGTTTGGTGAAGGATACCTACTGGGTAAAGTAATAGATGACTATGTTGCATTGAAGTAATAGTGACGTCAGATTCCAACAGTAATCATTTTACCCTCTGTTCATTCCAGAAGACAGTGCCTACGCAGTGCACACCTACATACTGACGCCCTACCTGAACCCTGCAACACCTGCAGAGTGGAGGTACAATGCTGCACACAGGGCAACCCGCGGTGTGGTGGAGCGGACGTTTGGAGGGGCACTACAGTACAGCCCAGAGACAACATGTAAAATAATGGCCGCATGTGCAATGTTGCACAACATAGCAACAAGAAGGGGCATACCGGCTGAACCAATGGAGCCGGACTCAGATGAAGATGGTGATTCCTTACCACCCCATCACCCAGTAGACAGGACCAGTGCAGCAGAGGGCAAGCAAAGAAGTGCTGACATGATGCACAACCATTTCTAATGTAAGTAATGACAAAACTACTGCAATTTTATGTCTTTCTGCAGTTAGCAACTTTATTACCTTGACTTCAGGTAACGTATGTGTCAATAGGACATAGCCATGGTGCATAGGCTACCATGTGCAAATAACAGTGTCACACTATTAGCATCATAGTATAACTGTACATGTTACGTAGTCCCCTGTAGGCCTTAGCATTACTTCCTACGTCCACGCACTTCACTGGACTGCTCAGTGGCCTCACTGGCACCTTTTGTAGCGGGTTCACTGGCAGTATTGTGTCTGGTACTTTGACACCTAGGGTCCATCCCAGGGATGGAAAGACTGCTGAGGCTAGAGAACTCCTCACTATCTCCACCACCCAGTTCATTATCTGTAGCACTGCGTGCTGTCTGCATTGCTTCCAGAACATTGGTTATTTGCACCAAGCCCTGTGCAACCTCCCGACTGCAGAGTGCCATCTCCACCTGTATGCCCACAGCACGTCGTGACATCATGGCAGTTGAGATAGCAAGCCAATTGACCGATCTGCAGAACCCATCAAACTTTCACATGAATTGGTGATGGCGCCTACAGTGGCTGACACGCTCCTGCTGAATCTCAGCGCAGAGGTCCCTAATGGCATTTATGTTCTCGGCTGCTGTTTGCTGTCCCTCGTGCAGTGACTCCAAATGCTTGTTCATTGTGCCCATGATCTGATTGAATGACGCCAACTGCCTGTGCATTGACCTCATGTTTTTGCATCGCAGCCGCTGCACTTTCAGCACAGAAGCTTCAAGTCCGCCAAAGATTGATGGGCCCTCTCTTTCCTCTGTGCACTGTCTGCTTGCATCGTGATGCCTCCTGAGGGGAGTTGACTGACGCTGTGGCAGGGACTGCTGTGTTCCTGTGGATCTGTCCTCTGGGGGTGGTGTGGGGAGTTCATCCGGCATCTCATCTGAGTCCAGGTTGTATTCTGGGAGAGGTAACACCCTTGCCCTGCATCTGGTTGGTGCAATACTGAGAGACTCACTTGTGTTGGAGTCGGACTGTGGCTGTGTTTCAACATCCCCCACATTTCCACTGTCTGCTGCAGCAGGGCTTGGGACATCTGCAACAATAATGTACAGCATGTCATTAATGTATATCTCACAATAAGTAGCATAATAGTAAAATTTCTATTCTGACATCATATCACTGTGACATGTGTGTTGTTTCTCTATGTGGCTTAACACCAAGTTGTTTTTAATGTGGTTTATTGACCTTTTGATTGTGGCCTATCACTCCCATAAGGCATTGTTGTGTTGTATGTAAGATGTGGCATGGACAACTTATCATGCTGCATCAGGCTAATAGCTATTTCTAGGGGGCATTTGTACATGCACATATGGGGATACACATAATTACTGCCCTTACCTTTGCTGGTGCTGGGTGTCCCTGAGGTGTCAATGTCAGTGACACCACTGACGTCTTCCGGAAGCAGTGTGGACTCCACCATGTCTTCCATTGGTGTGGACGGTGCCTGGATGGGTGGTCCTCCTCCGGTGCTCCTTGCTTCCTTTAGCCTAGTGGCTACCCTTTCTTTGGCACGGGAACGCAGGTCATACCATCTCTTGCGAATTTCCTCCACAGAGCGCTGCTCAACACCCACTGCTCAGATTTTTGCCTGGATTTCCAACCAGAGTGTCCTTTTCTCACTTTCAGAGACCTGTAGTGAGTTCTTCCCAAAAAGTTTGTCATGGTTCCTGACAACCTCCTCAGTGAGCACCTCCAGTTCCTGCTCACTGAATTTGAGCTTGCGCCTCCTGTCTCCCTTGTCCTTCACCTTCCCATCAGTGGCCATGTTGCAATTTGGTCCTGGCTGGATCACAAGGCTGGCTCCCTGGTGCTGGGCTGTGTCTCCCTGCCTGCTCCTGTGGGTGTGGCTCCTGGAAACAGCATGGGCTGACTCACTTCCTGGTTGTGATGTCATCAGGCTGTTCCAGTTTTCCGTTTTCGCAATTTGCAAATTTCAGATACCGATTCGCAAATGATTTTTGATTCGGTATTTGCTAATCACAAATTGCATTTGTGAATTTTAAGAAATCGCAAATTTGATACAGCCCATTTTGCATTTCTAAAATAGCAATTTCTTAAAATTTGCCATTTAAGAAATGCAAACCGGGAGCTTGATACATCTGGCCCAAAGTGTTTCTGACTGCAATCGGTCCTGCATTTTATTGACTTTTCTGCCACTCTAGACAGAGACCAACCAATTGAAAAAGAGCCTTTGTCCTATGCCATTAGGAAAGGTCCAGCTAGAACTCCCAGTCCAGGTAATCTCCAGACGAAAAACCAAGCAACCTTAGGCCAGTTTTCTGCAAGGAATAGCTTGAGTCCTGTGGCATAGTGAGCATGGGTCCAACGCCTAGGCATATTTGTTACACTTAAGGCGCCTACTCCAACTAACAAAGAACATATTGATGGAATTAATGCTTGAAATAATCTCACTCACTGGCAATCATTTGGGCCGTGTTACAATCCAGAATTTCCCACCCACGGTGCCACTTCAGAGACCAGCCATATGCAAATCAGCCTCGGTCCTTCTTCTCAAGGAACAGTCCAGCCCACACTCCTGGCTCCTGAGACTAAAAGGTCTTAGATTAGAATGGAAGCCTCAGTAGTTTCCGGAGCCCTACTTGTGGGCTTCTTTTTAGTGGCTGACTAATCTACTGCAAGTCACCTTAGAAATGATAAGTTCCAGAGTGTTACCTGGTGGTGACAAACAGAAAAATAACATAATCCCCCCCCAACACACACACACAAACACACACCCAGGGAAACTCCCTGTGTGAGGTAGGCATTAGTGATTTGTTCTTCAAAAACAAACTCCCAAACTAGAGATTTTGGTGGACAGCAGTCAAACCTGATGAAATCCTCTCACCATGTTAGTGCATTCAGAAGAATTCCATATTGGTGGTTCCTCTAAAAATACAGAGATCACTGCTGAGTCAAAAGTGAGCTCTAAATATGACAGTCTTCTGTCTGTCATGACAGCGAACTTAGGGGGTCATTCCAACCCTGGCGGTCGGTGTTAAAGCGGCGGCCAACCCGCCAACAGTCAGGCGGTAAAAAAAATGGAATTCTGACCCTGGCGGAAACCGCCAACAGAGACCGCCACTTTAACACTCCGACCGCCACGGCGGGACAAACAAACAGTGCGGCGGTCACCGCCAACAGACAGGCGGGAGACAATGTACCGGCCACCCCATCACAACCCACCAATCTGCCACCTTTTCCGGGGCGGTAGCCCCGCCGATAAAAACACGGCGGAAACAGCCATTACGAACGGAAAACGCTCACCTCGACACAGTCCACGAGGAATCTGGACAGCATGGAACCCAAACTACACATCCTACCAGCTATTGTCTTCCTGCTCCTCTACCAGGAACACGAACGCCGGCGCAGAAGACAACGGTGAGTACTGCACCTACGACACAGGGGAGGCAAAAAATTATGGGGACACACATACGCGACACACCCACCCTCACCCTCACCCACAACTACATACACATCAATGCAGAGCAACAACTCAGAGTGACACCCCCAAACCCCCCGGAAGAATGCAAAGACAAAAAAAAATGATCATGAAATTTGAAGTATATTGTACGGCTAAGTAAAAAAATATATCAAACATCTATAACTATATATACATGTGTAAATTGTCCTGTCCAAATTGGGTATCAGCCATTGTTCGTGGGCCAATGGGCCTAAACACATGGGCAAAGCCCACACAGGATACCCGACTCCAATGGAGAGAACACTGCAGGGGCATCAGATAGCAAAACTACAGGCACCTCAGGGGGAAGGGAAGGGGGGGCACCTCAGCCAGATGAGTCCACGACGCCAGATCCACGAGGGGCCTCCATGGCCACTGTTCAATCCTGGGGAGTGCAAAGCCACAGTCTCACAAGTCTCTACAGTGGGTGGATTGCCCACTGTGCCATCCTGGGGAGTGCAAAGCCACAGTCTCACAAGTCTCAACAGTGGGTGGATTGCCCACTGTGCCATCCTGGGGAGTGCAAAGCCACAGTCTCTCAAGTCTCTACAGTGGGTGGATTGCCCACTGTGCCATCCTGGGGAGTGCAAAGCCACAGTCTCACAAGTCTCAACAGTGGGTGGATTGCCCACTGTTCCATCCTGGGGAGTGCAAAGCCACTGTCTCACAAGTGGATTACAGACTCCACTGGTTCTGGAGGAGGCATGGTGCCCAGAGTGCTTCGTGCAGCCCTGCCCGACACAGATGCGGGCCTGCTCCTTCTGCCAATGGGCCAGCGGTGCTTGAGACGGTGGTGCCCAGCGGAGCGGTGCAGAGACGGCGGTGCCCAGTGGAGCGGTGCTTGAGATGAAGGGCCCAGCGGAGCGGTGCTGGAGATGAAGGGCCCAGCGGAGCGGTGCTTGAGTTGAAGGGCCCAGCGGAGCGGTGCTTGAGTTGAAGGGCCCAGTGGAGCGGTGCTTGAGAGGAAGGGCCCAGCGGAGCGGTGCTGGAGATGAAGGGCCCAGCGGAGCGGTGCAGAGACGGCGGTGCCCAGCGGAGCGGTGCTTGAGATGAAGGGCCCAGCGGAGCGGTGCTTGAGATGAAGGGCCCAGCGGAGCAGTGCTGGAGATGAAGGGCCCAGCGGAGCGGTGCAGAGACGGCGGTGCCCAGCGGAGCGGTGCTTGAGATGAAGGGCCCAGCGGAACGGTGCAGAGACGGCGGTGCCCAGCGGAGCGGTGCTGGAGATGAAGGGCCCAGCGGAGCGGTGCTGGAGATGAAGGGCCCTGTTCAGCGGTGCTTGACTTGAAGGGCCCTGTTCAGCGGTGCTTGACTTGAAGGGCCCTGTTCAGCGGTGCTGGAGATGAAGGGCCCTGTTCAGCGGTGCTTGACTTGAAGGGCCCTGTTCAGCGGTGCTTGACTTGAAGGGCCCTGTTCAGCGGTTCTTGAGACGGCGGTGCCCTGTTCAGCGGTTCTTGACTTGAAGGGTCCTGTTCAGCGGTGCTTGAGACGGCGGTGCCCTGTTCAGCGGTTCTTGACTTGAAGGGCCCTGTTCAGCGGTGCTTGACTTGAAGGGCCCTGTTCAGCGGTGCTTGACTTGAAGGGCCCTGTTCAGCGGTTCTTGAGACGGCGGTGCCCTGTTCAGCGGTTCTTGACTTGAAGGGCCATGTTCAGCGGTGCTTGACTTGAAGGGCCCTGTTCAGCGGTTCTTGAGACGGCGGTGCCCTGTTCAGCGGTTCTTGACTTGAAGGGCCCTGTTCAGCGGTTCTTGAGACGGCGGTGCCCTGTTCAGCGGTTCTTGACTTGAAGGGCCCTGTTCAGCGGTTCTTGAGACGGCGGTGCCCTGTTCAGCGGTTCTTGACTTGAAGGGCCCTGTTCAGCGGTGCTTGACTTGAAGGGCCCTGTTCACCGGTGCTTGCCTTGAAGGGCCCTGTTCAGCGGTTCTTGAGACGGCGGTGCCCTGTTCAGCGGTTCTTGACTTGAAGGGCCCTGTTCAGCGGTTCTTGAGACGGCGGTGCCCTGTTCAGCGGTTCTTGACTTGAAGGGCCCTGTTCAGCGGTGCTTGACTTGAAGAGCACTGTTCAGCGGTGCTTGACATGTGTGTCCAGGTCACCAGATCCGGCCATGACATGGACTTCACTCGCCACCTGACATGTGTCTGCCGGGCCCTTCGTGCACATCTGTCTTCTCGCTTGCGGGGCCCTCCTGTGCTGCCGTCCCGGGCCCGTGGGTGTCCTCCTGCACACCTGGAATGGGTCTGGTGGGGCCCTCCTGGGCAGCTCGCCTGCTGCCGGACTTGTCGGGCGTGCTGCCCTTGCCACCCTTCCCTGCTCGTCTGTGGCCCTTTCCTCCCTTTGGCGGTGTGCCAGGTGGCACCCCACTCCCTGACGGTGCCAGGGTAGTGCTTTTGGAGCCTGCTGTCTTTGGCCTCTCGCGCCGGGCTCTGGCTTACTTGGCTTTTTTTTCAGTGGGTGGGCTGGCCGTCTCTTTACTCCTAGTCGAAGTAGCTGGCCTTGAAGGTGGTGGACTCCAAAATCCTTGGACTATTGTCTTTGTAGGTCCAGGTTTTGTGGTGGCTGAGGGGCTGATTGGAGTCTTATGAGATGGAGGGGGTGGGTCAATTGTTGGAAAGAGGTCAAGGTTGGAAAGGAAAATCAATTTAGAAAGACAGGGACGGGTAGTTGTAGTGGGTATGGGAGTGGAGGAAGAGGATGTGGTTGTAGGAGAGTGAAGTCTGGTGTCTTTGGGTGCAGGTGCTTGTGCTGGAGGCTGTCGTGAGGTGGATGGCTGTTGGGTAGGTGGCTGCCTGCGTTTGTGTGGTTCGGAAGAGGGGGTGACAGACACACTGGGAGAGGACACAGGGGACGTGTAAATGGTAGTGGGGGTGGTGACTGCACATGTGCGGAGTGTTCTGGTGGGTGTGCTGGTGATGGACGTAGTGGCTGAAGATGTTGTGCATGCAAGTGTGAGTGGAGACGTCACAGGGAGGGAGACGAGGAGGAGGGGGACACAGAGGAGGCAGTGGCTGTTGGCATGTCTGCATGTGGATGTTGCTTGGGTGAATGCTTGTGTGATGTGTGGTGCTTATGTCTGGATGAGCTTCCCTTGGGTGTTGAGGTGTGTGCAGGCTGGTCTGTAGGCGTGTCTGGGATAGGCAGAGGTACAGGGGAGTGGGACTGGGTTGAGGAAGTTGGAGGAGGGAGGCAGGAGACAGGGACAATGGCTGCCGTCAGTGCTGAGGCCAGAGCGTTGAACGATCGCTGATGGGCAGCCTGACCCGAATGAATGCCCTCCAGGTATGCATTACTCCGGTGCACCTCCCTTTCTACACCCTGGATGGCATTCAAAAGGGTAGACTGCCCAACAATGATGGTCCTCAGGAGGTCAATGAACTCCTCACTGAGGGCAGCAGGGGTAACTGAGGCAGGGCCTGAGGTGCCTGGGGCGAAGGAGATGCCCACCTTCCTGGGTGAGCGGGCACGGGGCGAACGCTGAGGGGCTGCTGGGAGGGCGGAGCTGGTGCGCTGGGTGGCGGCTGTACCTGTTGTTGCGGGGGCACGGATGTTGCCGCCACCACAAGGGAGCTCCCTTCCGAGGACGTGTCTGTGTCGCTGGTGTCACCACGTGTCCCCGCTGTGGAGCTCCCCTCGCCCTCCATCTCACTGGTGAAATCTGAAAAGTCAGTTGCATGGCCCTCCATGGCCATGTGAGATGCAGCTCCCTCATGCTCCGATGCCATTTCTCCTCCGCCTGATGATGCTAATGCACACATGAACAGGAAGACCACCAAAAAAGGGGGGGGGAGGGGTGGAGAAACAAAGACATGTTGAGTGCATGCATTGGCGACACCGTTGGCGGAGAGGACAGACACAGAAGCCCCCTGCACTACACCGCGCACTTGGGGTACACTACTCAATCCGTGGGACATGGCCTACAAGCCTATGGACGACAACTCCACACATAGGTGACACAGGGCCATGAATAGCTGTACTAGGCAACCTACAGAGGTGGGGGGCGGGGCACAGGCCCATGCCTAACGGAGGGGCCTAGCCTACAGAAATCGCCCTGGCCTAGGGATACCCACAGCCCTCCTCCCCCACCCAGACACCTCCAATGTGCGCAAAATCAGCAGAATGTGCTTGTACTCACCCCCTTGTGTCTGCTGTGATGTCCTCACGCGCCCATCCAAATCGGGGTAGGCCACCGCCAGGATCCGGGACATCAGGGGGGTCAAAGTATGACTGGCACCCCTCCTACGTTGGGAGGCCATCCCCAGCAGAGCCTCCGCGGTCTTCCTGCTCCCGCGGCGGATGTCCTCCCACCTCTTCCGGCAGTGGTTGCCCCGTCTGTTGTGGACCCCCAGGGTCCGGACGTCCTTGGCGATGGCACGCCAAATGTCGATTTTCTGATGGGCGCTGACCTATGTGCAGGGGGAGAAAAAAAAAAAACATCACCTTCTGCATGCTCGATGTGAGTGGCCCCCCATCCCCACCCTTGCCATGTGGCACATGCTCTCATCTGTCGTTTGATGCATGCCTCATTCGCTCCCCTCCCCACCATCTTTCATTCACCCCACTCAACCCAGGCATTGGCCACAAAGCATGGTCCCAGTGTACTTACCTGTTGGTCTGGATGACCGTAGAGTAGCGCATACTGGGGGAGGACCCCATCCACGAGTTTCTCCAATTCTTCAGAAGTGAAGGCAGGGGCCCTTTCCCCAGTCGCAGCAGCCATTGTCTGTTCCAGACCGAGGTCACAGCAGCACTTGCAGTATAGGTCCTCTCCTGTGGATGATCAGGTATCGAGTGATTAAGCAGATAGAAAATGGCGGTCACACCCGCGGCGGTGCGTACCGCGACCGCCGGCGCACATCGTCATTGGCTCCTGAAACCCATAGGGTTCAATGTTGACCAATGCGGCTTTGCGCCGCGGTCTCCGACCGCCTACCGCCACGGTGTGCCACGCCAGCGCATTGACCTCACATCCCACTGTCGCACTTCACAGGTCAGGCAGCTGCCATTTCAAGGGCCCCCATATCTTCATTTCTACTGCGTCACACATACCTAGGCCTTGCATCAACACTCATACAAGCCATTCAATGCATTGAGAATCGTGTACTGTGCAAGCTGTGGGAACGTACCTGTGGGTTGATTGACTCTGTGCTCGCTGTTGTCCTTCCTAGGCACCGTCCGCTGGGACTTGCGAGGAGATGGAGGAATCTTCCCGTGTACAGACCGCTGGTGGACCTGTCGACAATGGAAGAAAGACATGTCATACTGACATACAGGCTTGACAGAGTCACTATACAGGAACTGTGTGCCCAGCTGGAGCCAGACCTGATGTCACCCATCCGCCAACCCACAGGGATCCCCCCTCTAGTGCAGGTTCTGTCAGTACTCCATTTTTTGGCAAGTGGGTCATTTCAAACAACAGTGGCCATTTCATCAGGGATGTCTCAGCCTATGTTTTCCAAGGTGTTGTCCAGATTGTTGTCTGCCCTGCTGAAATACATGCGGAGCTACATTGTTTTCCCTGAGGTGGGCGATTTGGCTACAGTGAAGGGTGATTTCTATGTGCTTGGACATATTCCCAACATCATTGGTGCAATTGATGGGACACATGTTGCTTTGGTCCCCCCCAGCACGAGTGAACAGGTGTACCGGAACAGAAAAAGTTATCATTCCATGAATGTCCAGGTGGTCTGTTTGGCTGACCAGTACATCTCCCATGTAAATGCCAAGTTCCCTGGGTCAGTGCATGACGCGTACATCATGCGAAATAGCAGCATCCCTTACGTGATGGAACTACTTCAGAGACACCGTGTGTGGCTAATTGGTGACTCTGGTTACCCCAACCTGTCATGGCTACTGACCCCAGTGAGGAATCCCAGGACCAGGGCAGAGGAACAGTACAATGAGGCCCATGGGCGTACTAGGAGGGTGATCGAGCGGACCTTTGGCCTCCTGAAGGCCAGGTTTAGGTGCCTCCATATGACAGGTGGATCCCTAATGTACTCACCAAAGAAGGTGTGCCATATCATCGTGGCCTGCTGTACGCTTCACAACCTGGCTTTGCGACGCCAGGTTTCTTTCCTGCAGGAGGATGGTCCAGATGGTGGTGTTGTGGCAGCTGTGGAGCCTGCGGAGAGTGAAGAGGAGGAAGACGAAGAGGACGACACAGACAACAGGGACACAGTAATACAGAAGTATTTTCAATGACATACAGGTAAGAATCAACACCGGCATTTTACATTTACTTGAAGTCTCCTGCCTCTCTACTGTCTGAGTTCCCCCCCAGTGTATGTTAACTGAGTTGTGACTTTCCCTTCCAATTTCAGAGATGTGGGCCCCACTCCGTGACCTCTGCTTTGTTTCCCCATGGACTACAGCTGTGTGACAGTGGTATGTTGTCATCACAATGTAACTGGACAATTTGGCATGGTTCTGTGTAATTCATTTGTTCAAAAATACAGGCAGACTCCAGATTATTTTTGTGCAATAAGTGTGTTTATTCAAGTGCTCAATTTTGGGTAATGGTTGCAATTCGGTGATGGGTGATGGTGGAGGAATGTTCATGGCAGAGTCCAGATTTTCAGTCTCACAGGTGCATTGTCCATATGCCTGTGGAAGGTGGAGCAGGGGCAGTTTAAGGTTGGACAAGGTGACAGTGTGGGACAGTGGGATGACAATCAGGGGGTATCCTTTCCTGGCGGGGGTCTTGGCATCTTACTCTGTCTTCTTCCTAAATCTCAGGCCCCGCTTGCGGGGTGGTTCTCCTTCTGCAGGGGGTGGGGTTCCGGTGGCCTGTGGTTCTTGTGTCGGGGCCTCCTGTCCACTAGCGCCGGCGGAGGTGGCAGCCTGTTCTTGGTCCATGCTAGTGACAGGGGCCCTTTGTGGTGCCACATGGTCCCGCAATGTGCTGACAATCTGATTGAGAGCCACAACGATGGTGCCCATTGTGGAACTGATGTTTCTGAGTTCTTCCCTGAACCCCATAAACTGTTCCTCCTGCAGTACCTGGATCTCCTGGAACCTGGCCAGGACCATCGCCATCGTCTCCTGGGAGTGGTGGTATGCTCCCATGATGGAGGATAGGGCCTCGTGGAGAGTGGGTTCCCTGGGCCTGTCCCCCCCCTGTCGCACAGTAGCCCTCCCAGTTCCCCTGTTTCCCTGGGCCTCTGTCCCCTGGACCGTGTGCCCACTACCACTGCCCCCAGGTCCCTGTTGTTGTTGGGGTGGTGGGTTAACCTGGGTGCCCTGTAGTGGTGGACACACCGCTGCTTGACGTGTCCTGGAGACAGAGGCATGGGCCCGCTGGGTGGGTACTGTGCTGGTGTTCCCAGAGGGGGGTAGGTCTGCTGTGGCCTGTGGCTGTTTGAGGGGAACGACTGTCCCGAGGTCCCTGATGGGCCGGGCTGGTCATCTGGGTCCAGGGAGACAGAGCTGCTGTCATCACTGTGGGCCTCTTCTGGGGGTGGAATGGACATTTCTGGACCCTCCTGGGCGGTGTCGTGGCGTTCGGGTCCTGCAGGGGTATGAGAGTATGGTTATTGCTTCTGTGTGTGCCATAGCGTGCAATGGGTGGGTGCCCGTGTACCCCAGTGCTGGCATTCCCTTGTGGGGGCTGTTGTGACAGTGGTTTGGGGGGGGATGGGTATGTGCAGTGGGCATGCTTAGGTGATGGGTGTCCATGGTTTGTGGTCGCATGCAGGGCTTGGTGTTGGGATGGGTGGGTTGTGATGGTGAGACATTAGCAAGGAGGATGTGTGATGGGGTTGGGGGGGAGGGTGGGGGTATGATTTGGCATGCCGGTGGGTGGGGGGGGATGAAGTAGTTGAGATTAGACTTACCAGAGTCCATTCCTCCGCCTACTCCTGTGAGGCCCTTAGAATGTAGGATCGCCAAGACCTGTTCCTCCCATGTTGTTAATTCTGGGGGTTGAGGTGGGGGTCCGCCGCCAGTCTTCTGCACCGCAATGTTGAGTCTGGATACCATGGATCGCACCTTCCCCCGTAGGTCGTTCCACTGCTTCCTGATGTCGTCCCGATTTCGTGGATGCTGACCCACAGCGTTGACCCTGTCCACTATTCTTTGCCATAGCTCCATCTTCCTGGCAATGGTGGTGTTCTGCACCTGTGTCCCGAAGAGCTGGGGCTCTACCCGAACTATTTCCTCCACCATGACCCTGAGTTCAGCGTCTGAAAACCTGGGGTGTCTTTGGGGTGCCATGGGGTGGTGTGGATGAGGTGTGGGGTGGTGTTTGTGGTGATGAGTGTGGTGAGTGTGGTGGTGTGTGGTGTTTTGTGCGTGGATGTTGTGTGAGTGATGGTGTTATGTGCCTGTGAATGCTCTGTACTAGCTGGTGGTGTCTCTCTCTGGCCTTAGTCAATAAATGGTGGTCGTAGGGGTTTGTGTGTGATGTGGGTGTGTGTTTTATATTGTGTTGGGTGTGTGGGAGTGGTGTTTGTATGTGTATCAGGTGTGTGTATTTCAAAATGTCCAATGTGGTGGTGTTTTGGAGCTGTGTGTGTATTTTGACCGCAGCGGTGTGTACCGCCAATGGAATACCGCGGTTGAAAGACCGCCGCATGGATTCGTGGGTCGGAATGGAATGGGCGTATTTCTGTTGGCGTGACGGTGGAGGTTTGGTCATTGCCAGTTTTTCGCTGGCCGTTGGTGTGGCGGACTTTTGTGGATGTCGGGTTTTTGGCGGTTTGCCTGTTGCGGGTCAGAATGACCGTGGCGGTTTCCCGCGCCCGCGGCGGTGTTATGGCGGTCTTCTGACCGGCGGTAAGCGCCTTTTACCGCCGAGGCCAGAATGACCCCCTTAATGTCCATCTCCAACTTGACAGACAGATTAAAGATCTTCATACTGTTAAACAGCCCCTAAATCTCTTATTTGAGCGTTTAATGGAATGGTTGGATGGGTGATGAATGTGACCAAATGGCACACAGCAAGATGGTGCTTCCCACATTTCATACAAACAGCAAGGTGACTTGCCAACATCAATTGGCTGTGTGCAGTGTGGCTCGTTTACACCAGAGGAATCTAAATACCACCATTTCTAGTCAATATTCTGATCATTTGCATTTCTTTTCGTTTCTCGAGCCACCACATGCATCTTTCATTTTCCACTCTTGCTGTTGGCCTAGCAGGGGGATTATTCAGTGTTTTGAATCTGAACCAGCATCAGAAACCCTTGGACGGGACATCTGTTGTGAGTTTTAAGGTCCTCAGGAATTTCACATGGTGCTGGCATTGTCTCCACACTAAAAATGGAAGAGGTGGAATCTGTGGTGCTAACAATCTCTGCAGTGTCTAGAAGGAGCATTCTTTAATCACCACTATAACACATTGTCCATCTGGCATGTAGCATATGGTCTGATCCACGGTATGTCTTTTCTCTGCTTTGAATCAGTGGGTTTTTGATAGTATGCTGCTGCTGCACCCTAAACCAAAAGCCACGGATTGATTTGTTTTTTCAACCGTGTGGGCAACACACGGTCATGGGAAACAAAATATTTTTGCCGTGAATGCAGACTTTGGTTTGAACCAGGCTATAGTGACCTTTATGTGTCAGTGTAGAGTTCGTCTGGCTAGTGAACCTGGCATGACAGTGCAGGTCGCCGTCTGGAGAATGCTCACCATTGGTAGGAAGTTTTGCCTTGGTCTCCTGTGTTTTGTGTTAAAGCGTCGCCAACATGTTCTTCACAACTGTTTATCGGATGTGTCATTATGAATGCCTGTAAACACTAAGGGGGGTCATTCTGACTTTGGCGGGCGGCGGAGGCCGCCCGCCAAAGTCCCGCCGGCAGAATACCGCTGCGCGGTCAAAAGACCGCCGCGGTAATTCTGAGTTTCCCGCTGGGCTGGCGGGCGACCGCCAGAAGGCCGCCCGCCAGCCCAGCGGGAAACCCCCTTCCATGAGGATGCCGGCTCCGAATGGAGCCGGCGGAGTGGAAGGGGTGCGACGGGTGCAGTTGCACCCGTTGCGATTTTCAGTGTCTGCGTGGCAGACACTGAAAATCTTGGTGGGGCCCTGTTAGGGGGCCCCTGCAGTGCCCATGTCATTGGCATGGGCGCTGCAGGGGCCCCCAGGGGCCCCACGACACCCGTTACCGCCAGCCAGGTTCTGGCAGTCAAAACCGCCAGAACAAGGCTGGCGGTAAGGGGGTCGGAATCCCCATGGCGGCGCTGCTTGCAGCGCCGCCATGGAGGATTCCCTTGGGCAGCGGGAAACCGGTGGTACACCGCCGGTTTCCCGTATCTGACCGCGGCGAATGCCATGGGAGCACCGCCAGCCTGTTGGCGGTGCTCCCGCGGTCGTTGGTCCTGGCGGTCCATGACCGCCAGGGTCAGAATGACCCCCTAATTTCACTGTGCAGCTAGTGTTATTTTATTCATCTGTACTGCTTGCCAGCACCAGTATCTCATGCTCTTCATTCTTTTTAGCTTCCTGGCACTTCCCCTGTAAGGCAGGCATTATGTGATGAGCCAGGAGTCTCCTAGGCTGTGGGCTCCAGGCCATAAACCTACCCTACACATGCACTTGCGTTTGATTTATTTTGTTCATATATTTTGAGGTTTGCTAGAGCACAGGCCACATCAAGTCTACATCAGAGCACTTCACATTGTCATGAGGCAATGAGGAGACCCGCAGCTGGAGCATGTATACATAAAGACAGAAGCATAATGTAGGGTACATTTTGAAAATATGAAAATGAAAAATGTCAGTATTACTTGTCACAGGCTGAAAGTAGAGCAGCAAAAATGCTATATGCAAATTTGCAATGTGTTTATTAGGAAAGTATCAAAAATATAGTAATGTGCCGTTGTGCTCCACGCCCCACACCCCGCAGCACTGTACACTGTGCACAGGCGGCGGGCCCCTGACTGGGTCCAGGGGGGAGCGGCCTCCTCCAGGGACATTGCAGAGAGTGTGTGTGGGGGGGAGGCCAAGTTTCGTTACGTCACTGGCAACACAATAACTAATGCATAGTTTAATAAGGAAGCCATTCTTTGGACAAAAGTACCCTTTTCGCCGTACGTGCAAAATAATTTTAAAAATCTATCCTCAATGAATTGTCTTGTACCAGGTACTCAGCAGAAGGCACCAAATCGCGTCTGCACGGTCAGGACTGTGTACCACCATCCATTCGTTATAGGAGGCCCAGATTTTTGGAAGTTTCTTGCATCTCGGATTATTTCAGGTTATCAACGTTTCAAGAACACACAGGAAAATAAACTCATGCCACCATGCTTTAAAAATTAGATGATTCCATTTGTAACCATACTCGTGCCACACTCAGGCATGCCACTGTGATTGCAAAGAAATATATCCCTGAGAGATAGGATGGGAGAGAAGCTGGTAAGGAAGTGACCTAGCAAGATAACCTGAATTTCTGATCCGATTTTGAACTTAAAAACCCTTTTGAGTTTATCATACATATTTGCCCTTTAGGGTGCTGTACTAGGGCATGAGCCCCTATCTTTGGTCTAGGCGGCAGGAATCTGACATCAGAAAGACTTCGAGGTCTCCCTACGACTACGACCCGTTTATGCAGCCTATGAGGCGTATGATAATAAAGATAATACACATTTTTTAAAGAATGAACCTTGAGCCAAGACACATTGAGGACATCTTGTGATAGTAAAATACTTTGAGTGATCTCAGCTGTGGAGACTTAAAATCCAAAATTTAACTGCGATTTGATAGCCAAGTGCTCGATGTTACCTCCAGAGTCCTTAGTGTCTGCCAGGATCTTACAAAAGATACTGATAGTGCCCCGACTCGGTATCCCACCCATATATGACCAGAAATTAATTACTCTCAAACGCTGCCTCATTGACTGGGAGCAGCCTCAAAATAATCCCTTATCTGTAGGTAGCTAAAAAAAAATCCCCTGCTAGGCATTCCAAATTCTGTAGTGTTCAAATTGGATATGACTTATCTCCTTTAGACACTCAGGGAACATTCCTTCTTCCAGTGAGCAATTTATGTGGGTATCCCTGGTTGTGTGCTTGCCTACGCCCCTAAAAGCTGGATATGCATTCTTCGTCTATCTAGAAATACCTTTATTCTATGGAAATCCAAACCACTACTGGCAAAAGTTACAGAACACAGGTGCCCCTCCTCAACTTCTTGCAGCAGTACAGCCCAGTAATGCTCCTCGCTCACACAGCCTGGTGTCAGGAGAAAGGTACAGTGTTATGGTACTGGTTAGCGATCATTTCTTTCATGTAGTGAGTGCTTCTTCTGGGGGACTATTGCCACTTCGCTCTTGAAGGGTAGCTAGGATTCTGATGAATCTTCCAAGTAAGTTATCAGTGATGGAGGCTTAGATAAGACTCCCCCATGGCTACTGATGAAACCCAATATGTTGGCGACATTTGCCCAAAGAACAACTGGGGCTGGTAGATTTCTGGAGACTTCAGCATCCCCATTACAACAAATACTCCTGCTACACAGCAGCATCTGACACATAGCTGCCTAGACTTCTTTTTGGTCCAGTCTTCAGCCACACACTGAGTTCTTCACTCATCCTACTTGGGGAGGTACATTTCAGACAATTCCCCACTGCTCATACGATACTCTAACGGTCAGTTGTGGCCTGGGTTGCCGCTTTGGTGACTTCAGATGGAGGCGCTGATGGATCCAGCATTCCTCACCACGCTGAGAGATGCCCAGGACCAATATATTGCTACCAACTAGGAAATCACAAGTTACAGACCGATCGAATGGGAGGCACTCAAAGTAGACCGTAGAGGAGTTTGCTTGTCCACTTAACTAGGCCTCAGACAAACTCTGGCCAAGAGACATATCGAGGGAAGAGGAGGTACTAACCCAGTTAGAAAAATCACTTTCTACTTCACCCGAGAATAAGACGTATTAGGACTTGAAATGACAGTGTGTGTACATTGTTGGATAGGCTTGAGAAGCATGTGTGAACTGTTAATCAGCAGAGGGTGTATATGGAAGGGGACAAAGCTGCCCGCCTCCTGGCATGCTTGATATGATAAGAGACCCTGAAACAACTGGTCCTGATGCTCGCCACCGGGAAGGGGTAGGTGGTCACCAGCCAACAAGAGTTTAATGAGGTATTTGAGGGCCACCTGCGGTGGACATATACACTGCCTACAGGCACTTCTATTTACTCCGAGTACTTCACCAGGCTACCGTTGCAAACCCTGCTGGTCGCTGACAGGGACTTGCTAGAAGCCCCCCTCACTCACCAGGAGCTCAGGGCTGTGATTCACTCCATGAAAACTGCCAAGGCAGCGGGGGAGGCGGGCTCCCAGCAGAGCTTTATAAGGCCTTTCCAGACTTTTTAATTTATAAACTTTTAACAGTATTCCAGGAATTATATTCATATGGTTTACCTTTCCCGACGGAAGCTCCATACTATAAACCTGCAGAGAAGCCCCCACTGTCTACGCTGTGGTGTGGCGAAACAAGGTATTCTACATGTAGTTTGTGACTGTCAGGTCATACTCAGATTGTGGGAGACAATACTAACAAGACAGTGACCGGTTGGATGACTCCTAGGCAAATAAAACAATGTCTACTTGTCCTGCTCCTGGACAACCCCCAAAAAAGCTCAGCAGGAAATGCACACTACTCCGCCTCATAGTCATCAAGTGGTGTATTGCGATACACTGGTTGAGTACCCGACCCCCACTGATAAAAGCTGGTGGGATGATCTAGTAGAATGGGCGGGAGCTGAAGAAGCTCACATGCGCCGCACTAGTCTTGGTGATACATTACCGGACGTGCTGCTTGCCTGGGGAGGATGTCCCACACTCTTGTGACAGTGCTGGATGACCCAGCAGGCCCCAGCAGAGAGACTCACCTGCTGAGACCCCCTTTGATTAGTTCTCCCGACCGCTTGTTCTGGTATAGTAAACTTCGCTACATGGATCCTGTCGCAGTTTGGCAATTTGCACCCATGGTCCCTATGAAGTACATCTTACCCTTTCTTTTGTGAAGCCTTAGGGGGAGGGAAGGTGGGGGGGAAGTTGGCATATGTTGCATATGTTGGAGGGGTTTACAGCACTACCTTCAGGAACCTGTCGCATTCAGCATGGGCTTGTAATCAACAGAAGAGCATTACACTGGTGGTCCCTGTGACCTTTCTTTATATCCGCTATTGATTCTGCACCTCGCTCACTCATGTATCTTTACTGCGATTCTGATTGTTAGTGCTGAAAATGCCAATAAAAATAATTTGGAAAAAAGAGTTATCAATAACATCTTGATAAATTACCATCTCTAAATAGTTCCTCGCTTCTTGGACGCTCCATGGATTGGTGGCCATTTTAAGGACCTATACCGGCTCCAATCTGTGACTATGTTGAGTGTTAAGATTTACCCAAAGAACTCCGGATTACATTTCATGAAACCACTGTTTGGACAGGTTTGAGGCTTGGACGCAGTCTTCAGCCACTGTACTTCCATTCCTGGGCACACGTGGTGGAGCATTTAATTTTTCACAAATATCTGGATATTACTGTAATACTTCTACTCTTTTCCTATTAGCAAAATACGAAATGCCTCTACGGCTATTGTGCCGTCTGACTGTGCAATGGCTTCTGCCACTCCTTCGTAGTTCTCTTTTGAAATCGGCATGGACCACCCATCCTACATACCTTTACCTAGTGATTCTGCTTGGTGTGCGGGAGACATCAGAAGGTCGCAACAAGAACTACAATCAGGGTCTGTCCTTCACAAGAGTTTGGTGGGATATTCACTTCTAGATATGTTACACAATCTCGTGAGAACAGAGAGCCCCTGATCCTTGCCCACTACTTTCACTTTCTCTTAGAGATATACTTGATTCCCTAGTATCTGCCTGTACAGTAACATTAACCTGCTGCCCTCTATGGGATAAGCCCGTACATCATTATCTGTATTCTGAGGTGTACTTGTTCTCCCTCAGTTTACAATGGATGGACAATTAAGTCAACAGAGTTCTGCTTAGGTTGTCAGAGCACAAACGGCTATTGATAATGGAGGATTGCGTCAGTGATACCATTTTGGACATTTCATCACACAAGGGAGGGATGTGCCTTGGGGACTGCCCTGCCGCCCCCATCCAAGTACAGGGCTGGTGGAATTGTGTCAATTTGAGCTGCCCTGTTTAGGGTGGGCCCAATTTTGGTGATAGCCATCGGCGATTTTCTTAGTGTTGAGTTGGACTGCCTGTTTTTGAGACCCTTGTTTTTGAAATGTTTTGAGTGGGGTGGGGGCAATGTGCACGATCACTCATCACTGTGGGAGAGTTAATGTTACACCTGGGTGATCCAAGAGTTGGGGTGTCTGTTTCTATCCCTGGGGAGGGATGGGGTTGAGTGTTTTCTTTGAATGTCTATGGAAATTGCAAGCACAAGAGCAGACGGGCATTTCCAGGTGTCTTTTGGCCAACACTGAGGCTAGAAAGAGCTGTGCCCTTCTTTCTCCAGCAGAGAGAACATCGAGTGGAAGGGTACCTACTAAGTACCGTTTTTTATCCATGAACAGAACATTAATAACCTGCAATGTCCAGAGTCTTAATAGTTACTATGAGCGGTAAAGAGTATACTCCTACCTCACTGGTATAAGGTACAAATAGAGATTCTGGAGGAGAACCACTTGCTCAGGACCCAGTTCTTGAAAGCAGGGAAACAATGGAGAGGCCACAGGTATGCTGCTACGTACCCTAACTATGCCCGGGTGGGAGGTGACATGGATAGGGGATGGGTCTGTTTATGGCATGGGCTGGGATGATGGATCCTCTGGGTAGATATGTCATAGTGGTAGGGGTCCCTGATGAATATGAAACTTATATAGTGAACACCTATGCCTGCATGTGGATGAAAGGTCTTTCTTCCCGGATTTAATGAGGGCTATTGCTCCTTACATAGAGATGCGCCTCATTTGGGCAGGGGATTTCAATTGTCCTGAATTGGCAGCTAGACAAACACCCTCAAGACCAGACCACAAATCCTATATGGAGGTGACAGTGGGGGAAGAGATGGATGACCTCCATTTGGTGGATATCTTGTTCCATCATCACTCTACGAAGTGTGCATGGGTTCTTTATTCCCATGTTCATGAAGGGGTATAGCCAAACAGGTTGCATACTTGGTCTCAATAGGTATCTCTCTGATCACTCCCCACTGTTGGTAATGGTGGCACCTAGATGTTTGTGGCAGCTGCCTGTGAGTGCTTTGATGGATTTGATGTATGAAACCTTCTGGGGTCATGTCCAAGAATACATGGTTTCCTTCTTCCAATGCAATGCTTGCACCACAGACAGTAGGGTGTTGGAATGGGAAATACAAAGTGGCAGTGAGGTGGGAATGTATTGGGGAGGTACACTGGGTATGCAAACAGTTGGAATATGCTCTTATTGAGTTGGAACGTAAGCAGGCACACCTTATAGATCAGACAGATGTGCACCCTAGCGAGACCCAACCACTGAGAGAAGTGAAAAGACAGATGGACGACACCTGGGCCAGACTTGAGAAATATAGTCGTTCGCAATACAGGAAGCGCCTATTCCGGGCGGGGAATAAATTGGGTAAACTGCTCGCTTGACTATTTAAGAGAGAAAAGCCACATACCCATTTCTTTTCACTGTGCTGCAGTGAAGGACTTGACATAGAGGCTAGGAACCAAATAATGATGCTTGCTCAGAGTAGCTTCTGCTTGCTCAGACTCATTTTGTCCCACAGGACTCCTGGACCGATCTATATATATGTATATCCAAATCCACCATGCCAAATTCTCTTAGAGGAGCAGCGTCTGTCCTTGGAGAAACCACTTGAACTGGAGGATTTGAAAGGGGCACTTCCAGAAGCGCCGCATGGCAGAACGTTAGATACAATTAGACCACACTGTACCTTTCAAGATCCTGGAAAGGTCGCTTGAGGTTTTTGTGGACGCAAGGGATGGTGGTGTTCTCCCACTTTCAATGAGGGAGATTACAATGGTCAAAGGAGGGCAAGGAGCCACAAGATCTGACCTCAAATAGATCTCTTTCAATGCTATACACGAACACAAAGCAGCTGTGTAAGGTCTTGGCCTCCAGGCTCCTGAGAGTGATCAGCATACTAGTACACCCTGACCAGACGGGATTTGTCCCTGGCTGAACTACTATGCTTAACATACAGTGCCTCAATCATGTGATGCATTCACTTCAAGCTGCTGAGAGAGAATACACGTTGGCAGCGCATGGATTTGGAACGTACATTTGATACTATTGGCTACTAGTATAAGTGGTTGGTCCTGTTGGCAATGAGCTATTGTCTCACCTTTATTCGGTGGGTACAATTAATGTATATACACCCAGTTACCAGGTTGCGCACAGGAGGCATTGTCTCAAACTTATGGAAATTGGACATTGGCATGTAGGAGGCTGACCTGGAGTGTGGTGGACACCTATGGTGTTGACACCCATTATTAATAAGTGTTACAGTGTCTAAGAAGCCAGGGTCTCGTGGTAGCTGTGGTGAGCAGCCAAGACTTATCTAGGAGGAGTGTGAAGCACTTGCAATACCACAGTAGTCACACAGTAACTTATCACACATGAAAGGAACCACAGAGTGTTGAAAAAATAAAGGTACTTTATTATAGTAACACTGAACTGGAAAACTATAGGCAATCCCACCCCTCTGGAGGTAAGTACACACAAAATATACGCATGTAAGTACTAGGAATTAGCACAAAAACATTGGAAATAGCAAGAAATAGCAAGGGCCATATAGAGGGGCCAAACCATATGTGGAATACGAGAATGGGTGCCCCACCAGAGGATGTGGAGTAGTTAGCCAAGGGCTGGGAGAGTACAGAACTGCAAGAGGTGAGTATCTAGAAGACCCCCACTGACCAGGAGAGCAGAGGTAAGTTACCTGGCTGTCCCGTTGGCTAACATGGGGGCTTAGAATTGGAACAATGCAAGAACAGGACAAGGTCAGTGGAACACAATGGTGGATTCCGGATGAAGAAGACCTGTGGAAGAAGGGGGCAGAGTCCACTCCACACAGGAGTGTCCATGCGGAGCAGTAGGCAATGCCCACCCTCCTGTGAGTGTAGATCTGGGACGATGGTGATGGATGAAGGCCAGCTGCGGTGTCCAGAAGCTGCAGAGAAGTCCCTGAAGTCACCTAGGAGCTGTTCCTCAATGGTCGCCGAACTGCAGATGGGTCAGTGGTTAGGAGGACCACCAACAAGCACAAGCAAATGCAAGTTGGGTCTGAAAAAGGTTTTCAGGGCTGGAGAAGAGCAGCAAAGTCCTGGGGACTCAACCCTTGAAGGGGAGTCCAGGCTGACCCTCAGAAGACAGGAGTGCCTGCAGAAGCAGTCAGCGCCCCCCAAGAGCAACCCACAGGCAGCAGGCACAAGTCGCAGTGAGGCCCAAGCAGCACACCTGAAGAAGAGTCCCACGTCGCTGGAGCAGCAGAGATGAGACTGTCCTTGCAGAGGTAGAGTGCCGGGGTCCTGGGCTACTCGGAGCCTGAAGATCCCTTGGAGTAGGAGTCAACAAGCCTTGGTTGCTTCATCAGTCACGGTGCACAGGGATTCCGTCCTGGAGGAAGAGGCAAGAGCTCAGTCTCCCAAGTTGGACAGAAGGCAAAGAGGACCCAAGGAACCCCTCAGAACCACCACCTATGTTGGAGAATCTTCACAGATCCAAAGGACAGAAGATCTCAGCAACATTGTTGCCTTATGGGCCTGCAGATGCAAGGGAGTGACTCCTTCACTCCAAGAGAGATTCCTTCTTGCTTCCTTGATGCAGCTGAAGTCTTGCCAAACCCAGAGGATGCCCAGCCATGGAAATGTTGCAAAGTGCTGACAGGAGCTGCGGAACCAAGGTTGCAGGGTGAGGTCATCTTTGTGTTGCAGTCTTGTTCGGTTCCTGTGAAGTCCAGCAGCAGTTCGGTGGCCAGGAGCAAAAGAGGTCATTGGAGAGGAGTCCTCCCCTCGGGGGAACACCATGAACACCATGAAAGGAATCGATTTATTCATACCTTTTCAAGCAAACAGACTTGTGGAAGGGCGGGAGTGCTCGAATGGGCTGGATTATATGCCTACTGGTTAATGGTGCTGTGTCAGTGTTAGAGTCTGCCAGAGATATAATACTGTATCTGTCACTGTTTGAAACTTAAATAAAAAACAACATCCAATAAAAAACGGGTTTATCACTCATGACATTCACAGGGTACACGAGATGCTGGTTTCAGGCCTTGGTTTAATGCGGTTGGAAGTATATAAAGTAAGACTTGTGATGAGGCTTAAGGATGAGGTGGGAATGGGCCACTAACTTATTGGAAATCTTCATTACTCCAAATCTAGGTTGTCTCCCCCATAGTCCTACATCCCAGATAGCCACCCTCTTTTTATACTCCTCTGACCAGTCTCGGACAGCAATACATGTATGTCCCCTTTTATAGGGGTAGTGGTAGGCTTGAAGCCAAAAAAAAGTTGCATCTTTTAGGTTCAATGTGAAGAACGTAATTTTTTTTGGGGTCGGCCATCGAGTTGCACGCCCCAAATTTGGGGACTTTTTCTCACAGAATAAGTACTGTGGCGAAGAAAACTTGGACATTGGGTTATGATGATTGATGGTAAGCAATCATGCCATCTCTTTCAATTTCCTTCAACCACTTATTTGCCCTCTTCTCCTTTCATGTGAAATTGCTTTGATCGTTCCTATAGCGCGTCGAAGCCATGGTGACATATTGGCGCTACACATCATTCCACAGGCATGAGGTGGCATCGGGGCGAAATGAAACAATGCCTCGAAGGTGAGTTCAGGTGTGCTTGTTTACAGTGAGAAAGGAGGGCTGAAGGTTAAGTGCACCTGGGGACAAGGATGACACTTCCAGAGAAGTTGAGCGGTGACCTTCCAAGCTAAACTGGGGCCGTCACAAGGCAGTCTAAATTTGATGTATTTATAGCAGAGTACAATTACGAAACTGTCCTCGGACATCAGCACTGCACATTTATTTTGGGAGCATACAAAAACATTCACACATATTTGGCATTAAGCCGGGATGTTTTTAAGGTAAGACTTGGCTAAGTACGAGACCATGAAGAGAGCTCGTTATTTGCCTGCGAATGAGGTGAAGTGTCACCCCATTTTTCGTAATCCTTGGAAACATTATATCAGTGTTGATCGCACAGGAATGTCACTAGTATTTCCAATTGCCAACCGGAACCTCTCCAATGTTTAAGCAACACACGTGGCTATTTACTTTGAGGTACATGTGGCAATGGAGAAAGTTTTCACAAGTGCTCGCTGCCTAACTAACAAGCCACGTGTTTTTCTATTAGTGAATCTGTCCCGTGCGTATGATGGATATCAATTTACAGGCCTACTCTGCTGGTATGGAAGGAAAACTCCCTGCTGGAAAGTCGGTAAGGTGATCGACTATAAAGAACTTATCACTCAATAGATCACACCGCGGGCAGAACTTTCTATGGTAGTGGTTCTTAACCTGTGGTCCAGGGATCCCTGGAGGTCAATAAAGCTTACTTAGGGGGTCGCAACTGATTAGACAATTAAATAATATTAACAGATTCAAAATGTGTATATCATTAAAGAAGCAAAATGTAAGTCTGGAGGCTAAAAAATTAAGTTGGTGTCCTCAGACTGATTTGTGGGAGCAGTGCAAGGGCATCAAACTAGATATAGCCAGGAACACTGAAATTATGTGGTAGGAGAGAGCCAAATAATACGACAAGGTTGAACAAATTATGCTGCAAGAAAAGGCAAATTATGCGGAATAATGCAGCACTTTTTGTAACAGTATTACTTCATGATGTCTCATTTTTAAACTTGCAATTACTGTGTGGGAATTAGTTGCACCACATTAGTACCAATTTTTCACCCTAATATAGTAATATGCAACAGAAAGGTGACCAGTCCAGCTTTGCAAAGGGTGAGCACTGGGCGGCAACACGTCTTGCAGCATTTCTAGTAACTTTTGAACCGTTTGAGGTAGAAACACATTTTTTTGCTAAAATATGCAGATTATGCAGCAGAAGATGGATTAGGTGGCAAATGCCCCAAAACTATAATATGCAAAAAAGTGCTGCAACCACACAATTGCATAATTCCTGTGGCCCTAGATATAGCATGGATGATAAGGGGCCTCAATTGAATTTAGTAAAGCGCAAACCTTCCCATTAAAATTAATTGTGATTTTTTTACATTGTAAATTAAATAAAATATTTCAGCATCAGTGGCATAACATTAGCCCTAGCAGCGTCTAGAGAGCACCCTCGGCCAAGTATACTGGGCTGAGAGCTCCTGATGAAGTTTGGGAAGGGGCCCCTCCATGTAATTTGCAGGAGTGCCCCCTCAAGTTTATTTACGCCACTGTTCAGGATTTGTGTATTTGTTCGATGCATGGTTGTTTCTGTATCGTTTGTATATTGTTTTGCATTTCGAATCATCAAAAATGCTTATGCCGGGTCCCTGGCTTTCAGTAAGGACTCAGTGAGGGTCCCTGAGCCTACTAATGATTCTCTCGGGGTCCCTAGGTTACACTGGTGGTATAGGTTTTGGGGTCCACAGAAGTCAGAAGGTCAAGAACCACTGTTATGCGGTTTCCTTGCTTATTGCATCACAGTTTGGGCGATCTGTTCACAGACCACTATAAAGGTTGTATTTAGGTTTCAAACGAGAGGCCATTTTGTTCCACGTAGAACGGCAGCATTTACAGTTCAGCCAGAAGAAAACCAAGGAAAGTGATAACTGAGAAGGAGAAAGGAAAATGTAGCTTCTGCCAATTAAGACAAGGCTGTTGGCAGGCCACTTGCAGAGAACAGACAACGTTTTTGTGCCCGTTGTGTACTGAAAGCGGAGAAAGCGACCTCGGAGAGAGGAGGAAAGGACATACGCAGTATGTGGCTGCTGATTCATCTCACAGCTAGGAGCTGCCAAGGTCAGCGCACGCCCCCTCCCGAGGCAGGGCCGGGAGAAAGAGGTCCAAGGCTTTACTCCGAAGGGGGCTAGCATGGCACCGGAGCACAGTGCCCGCAGCAGGCAGATGCAGTGACAAAGCCAACAGTCGCGGCTTTTGTTTGTATGGATACATGTTTAGCTCCGTCTTCCAAGGTCTATACTACGTATACGTACACTTACATAAATTAGCGGTGCAAGAGTGCTTGGCAGAGCTAAATGTACCCAATTGGCTCTCTCCCCTAGGGTTGTCACCTGGCCTGTTTTTACACAAGACTACCGACAATTTTATACTATTTTTTGTCTGCCAACTCCTAGGCCAACCAGAAATGCAAAACGCATGTAGCGCCTCGGGCCAGGGAGGCCCTGCGCTATCGGGGCCTAGCGCGCTGCAGACAAGACGCGGAAGCTGGGTTGCTTTTCAGGCATGGCGTGACTGACCCAGTCCAGTCCATGCGCTCTTTTGTTCACGCTCCAGTGTACGCTTGAGCAAACCGCTGTACAAGGCACAAGTCCTAAAACACAGAAGTGGGGACTAAGCAAGTTAGGCAGTATGCAAGTACAACACGCTTGTGGCATCACTGCGCCTGACATCGCACATGACATCACAGGAAGTGATATCCGAGGAAGTGGCATCAAAAACCATGACTTTACAGGAAATTACATCGAAAGAAGTGATATCAGAAAGCAAGGAAGGCAACCAAGTGTGCCTGCCTCAAGAAGACTGTGCATATTATTTGTACAAAAAACACATGGGTGGATATATGGGAACGCCCATGCACCACCCATGTAAAGTCTACCCAACGTTCGGTAATGCAAGGCTGTCTTGCATTCGTTTTTTTTGGGGCAAAGCCACACAAAAACTTTTCTATGAGGCTATTTCTTGTTTGTATGTGTGCTGTAGAATGCAGCATACATGCTTTAAATGAGCAGGTTCTCTCTGGTATTGAGGACTTGCACTTTTTTTAGTTTGAAAGTGAGTACCTGCACGTTTTCACCACTGCGGCACTATATTTAATAGGAGAGTACCAGCACTTCTCAAGCACAAATAGGTACTCTAGAAGGCGAGTACTTGCACTTCTATAGTTCCATTTAAAGCACTGAGCATACATGCAAAGAGGAAATGAGAAATAAAGATATTTCTCCTTGTTATGCCATCCTTGGGTAGATGCAACAGTTTGGTGCAAACATGTTTGCAAGTCTTTATAAATATGGGTTTGCGTCACAAGACACGAGTGGATGCATAGGAACGCCCAAGCACCACCCATGTAACACCCACCCGACGTGAGGTAACTCAAGGCAGGGCAATGCGCTGCCTTACGTTAGTTTTTTTTTTTTTTTTTATTAAGAAAGCCACACAAAGGAGATTTGTGGAACAATGTAGATCCCAAAATACATTTTGCATCAGGGTTGTGCCAGAAAAGTGACACAGTACCAACAGAAAAACTTATACATTTATGTTTTAAAAAGTCTGCCACAAAATAAATGGCACCAAAGAAAAACATGACAGCGAATCTGTTCTGCTTAATTGGTTACAAAGTCTGAATTTTAAAATACCTTATGAGGTTAAGGCACCAGCTGCAGAGATTTTTGTGTGCCCAGTAAATCTGAGGAAATAATAATGATGAAATAACGCTGATGATTAACGCATTTACTGGAAAGATCATTGTTTTATATAGTCCTAGTTTTGACTCAAAGTAGCAGACAGGGTTAATGCGTCTCCTGCAAAGCACATCACATAACATGCAGATAACAGATTATATTTTATGTAGATAGGTAAGTGGGTTACTGCTTTTAACACACAGATTCTTTTGTTACTTGCAATTGCACTTTAATCCTTATATAGCACAGATAGCTCTGAAGGATGATATATGGGACTCTTGTACCTTGCAGCCCTCACTTTCTTATGTAACATATCTTGTACATTGATTTACAAATGTGTATGATTTGTCAATATAATCTGTATGTGTTGTGTAAAGCACACTGATAACCTGCATTGGAATGAATAGCATTATAAAAGAAATAAAAGATTGTGGTATTTAAATTGTTATTTATTGGGGCAGAGCAACATTTCTGACATTCTTACAGTGCACGCTTAGCTCTTATGTACAGGGTCAGAACAAAGTCAAAATTAGAAATCTTTTAAGCAGCTGTGAAGTACTAACTAGCTGTTTGCGTTTGTTTCGCTTCCACTGCTTTTACATCAGGTGTTAAGCTCAAGACAGCTCCCAGCCAGGGCACCTGAGCTAAAGGAGGCCAAATGGCCCCTTAAATTCGGCCTTTGCTATGGACCCAGCTGGAGCCTAAAATAAGAAAAGCACCCTGCTGCCTGCACGTTGTTGCTTGGATAGAAAGCAGACAACATGCAGGCACTGCTGAATGTGTCCCTGTAGGAAAATGGCTCCTTGTTGCAGCTACCCCCTCCCACTTTTTGCCTAATATTGATGCTGGCTTGACTGAGGGTGTGCTGGGACCCTGCTAACCAGGCCCCAGCACCAGTGCTCTTTCACTAACAATGTAACATTGTTTCCACAATTGGCACACCTCTGGCACACAGATAAGTCCATTGTAAAAGGTACCAGTGGTACCAAGGGCCCTGTGACCAGGGAAGGTCCCTAAGGGCTGCAGCATGTGTTGTGCCACCCTAAGGGACCCCTCAGCTAACACATGCACACTGCCATTGCAGATTGTGTGTGTTGGTGGAGAGAAAAAGGCAAAGTCGACATGGCATCCCACTCAGGATGCCATGCACACAAAATACTGCCTGTGGCATAGGTAAGTCACCCCTCTAGCAGGCCTTAAAGCCCTAAGGCAGGGTGCACTATACCACAGGTGAGGGCATAGCTGCATGAGCAATATGCCCCTACAGTGTCTAAGCCCATTCTTAGACATTGTAAGTACTGTGTGACCAAATTAAGTATATGGTCTGAGAGTTTGTAAAAACAAACTCCAGAGTTCCATGATGGCTACAATGAATACTGGGACATTTGGTATCAAACTTCTCAGAATAATAAACCCACACTGATGCCAGTGTTGGATTTATAAAAAAATGCACACAGAGGGCCCATGTATTTTACCCAATCCTTCAGTGCAGGGCTGACTGGTCTGTGCCAGCCTGCCACTGAGAGATGAGTTTCTGACCCCCCTGGGATGAGAGCCTTTGTGCTCTCTGGAGCCAGAAACAAAGCCTGCACTGGGTGGAGGTGCTTCACACCACCCCCTGCAGGAACTGTAACACTTGGCGGTGAGCCTCAAAGGCTCGGGCCTGGTGTTACAATGCCCCAGGAGCACTCCAGCCAGTGGAGATTCCCCCCCCTGGATGAGCCCCCACTTTTGGCGGCAAGTCCAGAGGGATAATGAGAAAAACAAGGAGGAGTCACCCCCTCAGCCAGGCCCACCCTTAAGGTGACCAGAGCTGAAGTGACTCCCTCCTTGGAAAATCCTCCATCTTGTTTGGGAGCATTTAGCCCAATAGGGATAGGGGTGTGCTCCCCTCCCCAAAGAGAGGGAGCACAAGGAGGGTATAGCCACCCTCAAGGACAGTAGCCATTGGCTAACACACCCCTAAATTCAGTATTTAGGGGCGACCTTGAACCCAGAAAATCAGATTCCTGACAATCTACAAAGAAGAAGGACTGCCCAGCTGAAAAACCCCACAGAGAAAAAGGAAGATGACAACTGCTTTGGTCCCAGCCCTACTGGCCTGTCTCCAGCTTCAGAGAACCTGCATCAGCGACGCATCCTGCAGGCCCAGCGAACTCTGCTGACTCAGAGGACTGCCCTGCAACTACAAAGGATCAAGAACTCCCGTGGACAGCGGACCTGTCCAACCAAGTAAGAAGAAACCATCTTTAAAGGGACTCCCACCTCACTCCAGAAGCGCAAGTCCCCACCACTCTGCACCCAACGTCCCTGGCCCGTGTCCAGAGAAACCAATGACCCAGGGAGGACTCCCAGGCAACTCCGACGACGTGTCCACCCTGGGCTAACCTCTCTGCACCTCCACAACAAGGCCTGTAGAGGGAATCCTGAGGACCCCACTGACCGCGACCTCCTGGGACGAAGATATCTGACACCTGGAGAAGCACTGCACACGCAGCTCCCAGGCCCGTGAGAAACCAACCACCGGTGCCCACTGCACCCGGCTGCCCTTGTACCTCTGAGGGTGTGTTTTGTGTGCCTACTTGGGATCCCCCCAGTGCTCTACTAAGCCCCCCTGGTCTGCCCCTGACGACGCGGGTACTTACCTGCCAGCAGACCGGAACCGGAGCACCCCCCAGTCTCGTTAGGCGCCCATGTTATTTTGGCTCCTCCTTGACCTCTGAACCTGACCGGCCCTATGTTGCTGGTGCTGGGTGTTTGGGGTTGACTTGAACCACCTCCTCCGGTGCGCTACCTATGCCCCGGAGACTGAACTTGTAAGTGCTTTACTTACCACATTAACCTAACTGTACTTACCTCCCCCAGGAACTGTTGAATTTTGCACTGTATACACTTTAAAAATAGCTTATTGCCATTTTATGAAGAACTGTGTACATTATTGTTTCGGTTCAAAGTCCTAACTATACCTATGGAAAGTACCTTACATTTAATGTACTTACCTGCAATTTGAATCTTGTGGTTCTAAAAATAAATTAAGAAAATAATATTTTTCTATATAAAAACCAATTGGCCTGGAGTTAAGTCATTGAGTGTGTGTTCTCATTTATTGCTTGTGTGTGTACAACAAATGCTTAACACTACCCTCTGATAAGCTTAACTGCTCGACCACACTACCACAAATAGAGCATTAGTTTTATCTATTATTGCCTCTGTCAAACCTCTTGGGGAACTGCTGGACTCTGTGCACCGTATCTCTCATTTTGAGATAGTATATACAGTGCCAGCTTCCTACAGTCCCAGTGTTTGAAAATGACACCGGGACAAACTCATCATATTTTACAGTGGGGCCCAACAATTTGTCAGGGTTGACAGCGTCCACCCTGTGAGAATAGTGGGTGGACGCCGTCCACCAGCATGTACCCCCGACTTGTGCCCTGCCACTGTACCCCGCGTACCTGGGTGACTCTTGTGAGACCACCTCACCTAATGTGGAGAGATGGTACAGTATGTTCCTCCCCAACTTTAATACATGTAACAACAAAATAACCAACATATAATACAATTTTCAGATGTAATAACATTACCACGTCGCTGATTGCAACTAAGGGCTGCTTGATCACACTAGGAAGTCTGCCAACCGGGATGATGGAGTAGGATTTCACAGCAGGTGATGCCTGGGATGTGCCTCACGGCCCTCGGAACTCCGTGTACCAGTCTCTCCCTCAGGCTTATTCAGCGGATGCCCAGGGATGGGGCGAGAGCGGCAAACCTCCGGAAGGTGATTGGCCATCTGTCGGGCCCTGGACTGAGGAGGTTCCGGTGGGGGGGTCCAAATTGCACCTTCTGCTGGTGTATCTGAGTCATCTAGAGGATTTAGAGCTCCTCTGGGGGGGGGTCCCTGGACTTTCTTGAAGAGTGATACATTACATGTGACTGCGTCATCACCCTGAGATGCCATGACCATTGTGCCTTGCCTCTTGACTACACTCCATGGGCCCCGCTCAAATGGCACCAGGAATTTGCTGCCAGGATATCTGTCTTTGAGAAATGCCCAGTCTTCAGGCTGAATCTCACTGGGCTTGGCGTTCCTCTTCACACTGGCTCTCTGATTGGTGGCCCTCCTCCTGTTGAGGACCTCAGAATCATTGATCATGTGCAGAAACCATTTTGGGTGGTGAAGGACCATGTCAGTAACTACCCCTCCCATACTAACAGGTCAGGGAGCCTGACCGGTAATTGAATGAGGTGCTTGTTGGTATTCGCGCAGGAACCCATAGATGGCTCTTTTGACAGACTGGCATTCCGCATGAGCTATGTGAGTCACCTTACTCAGTGTCCTCATAAAACTCTCCACTTCTCCATTTGCTTGAGGCCATTTTGGCGTTATCTTCCAGTGCTGGATTCCCCAGGATTTGAGGTACTCTTCAAATTCCTGTCCATGGAGAGGAGGCTCATTGTCTGTCTTCACAACTTTCATGATGTCATGGGTGGAGATAACTTTTTTCAGCTTTGGTATTATTTATGGAGTTGCTTGTGATCCCACTATCTTGACTTCTGGGTACTTGGTGTAATCATCTATGATGACCAAGGCATGTCTTCCATCCGGGAGATGGCCGAAGTCAAGACTGGCGTGTTCCCATGGCATGTGAGGGCCTTTTTCTGTTATGACAGGTGGAGGGGGTTCAGGCGAGCCAATTACTTGACACCATTGGCAAGATCTTACTGTGTTTTCCATCAGCCCATCCATGCCAAGGAACCAAACTTTGGTGTGGAGTCTGTTCTTTCAGACACCTGGCGTAGGTGAATATGTCATCACTTACATTGATGACTCCTAGTAGGCCACCTCGCACCTCGGGATGGTATTTGGAAGATTTCTGCGGCACTGGAAATGCCGAAGTTGAGGAAGTGGTATCTCTGCAATCCCATATGGGTTGAAAAAGTAGTTATATACCAGGACTCTCAGTGGAGTGGCACTTGTAAATATCCTGATCGAAGGTCGACCTTGGAATACCATTGAGCTCTGTTAGGCTCTCCAAGGATGTCGTCTACCGTGGGAGTTAAATGCTGCTCCCATTTGATGTGACATTGGGAAGCCTCATATCCACACAAATGCAGACTTCTCGCGGTTGTTTCTGTTTCTTGGTGATGACAATTGGTGGAACCCAGGGTGCAGGTCCTGCCCTTTCTTAATGATACCAGCTCCCTCAAGTTTGCTCAACTGTTCTTCAACCTTTGGCCTGAGGTGGAAGGCAATACGCCGGTCTCTCAAGGCAACCAATTGGATGGATTGGTCTATGTGAAAGGTTGGCTTCTTTTCAAGATAGGCAGCCGATGCCATTGAAGACTTTTGTGAATTCTCCTAGTAGGGCGTAGATTTCTCCTTCTGGAACCCCTAAAGCAAACAAGATTCATTCAAGAGCTTCTGCCGTCTGCCCGCTGACCAGCATGCCATGTCACTCTTTGGCCACATACATCGTGGAGCCAACGCTGATTTCACCGCGGGACATGGGTGGTTGAAAAAATCCCAGCAGAGGTATTGGTTGAGTCTAGCCAAATGCAAATACTCTGAATTTTGCTTTCTGCAGCAGGGTAGGATTATCGAGGGAGCAGTTGACGCTCGCTGATATCAGTTCAATGGAAGCCCCAGTGTCGATTGTTGCTGTGAGCAGATTGCTCCCTACATTATTCTGGCATTGCGGGAGAGGGCGATGTGTGGACTGGGCAGCTCTAATAGCAAAGACAGTGTGAACAACGTAGTCTTCTGTGTCATCGTCCATCTCTTCAGAGGTGTCAGGAGTGCCTGAGACTTCCTTAGAAGTTTTGGACTTTGAGGATCTACAAAATGTAGCAAAGTGGTTTTACTTCCAACATGCAGAGCAGTGTTTCCCTTTCGCTGGGCACTCAGTGATCCAGTGGGGAGGTCCTCCACCATATCCACATTCTTTGCGTTTGTCCTGTGACCATTTCTGGACTGTCGGTTTCAATCATGCTTGGGTGACATTGATTTGTTCCATATTGATCGGCCGGTGGAGAGCGGCTTCCATGTTAGAGACGCTGACCTTCAACAGTTCTTTTAATCTCCCTAGTGTACTTTGGATTTATTTTTCTGGCTCTTGGAGGATTGCTTCTCACAGTTTCATTGACTTATAACCTTGTATTATTTGGCCGCAGATTTCCCCTGTTTGTCTGGGAACCCACAGGTGCGTGCCAATTCTATCAGTTGACTGTGAAATGCATCAAGGGAAACGTCTGGTTCTTGACGGGCTTGCCTAAATACAAACCTCTCATAGTCCCTGTTCGCCATTGGTTCGAAGTGGTTGTTAAGTGCTCGTAGCAGGGTGGCGAATGATTTTTGCATGTCTCTACCAGAGTTTTGTAAATTTTGTGAATGTCCTTCCTGCCTAAATGCAGTAGGAGGGCCCTGCACCACTCCAGGGGGATATCCGTCCCTTCGAAGTAGAACTGGAAGCGCTCCACCCAATCCTTCCATTTTGGTGAAAGCGCAGACGGTGCTCCTTCAATAACAAAAGACTCTATCACAGGGATGGATGCAATCCTAGTGAGGTCAAGGAGATCCTAAGGCTGTGTATGAATCTCTGTTTGTATGTTTGTTCTTGGGTGTAGCTACTGTTCACTGTCGCGGCACAAGCACTGTCACCAATGGCATGTGGGATAGCCACCAGACCAAGGATGGTTGTCATAGAAGTCTTTTTTTGTAGAGCTTGTGAGTTGCTAGCTGTGTAATTATAGTCCCTTCTCCCTCCTTGTTGTCCCAGGGGTCGGAGGGAGGTGGGTAATTGTAGAAGATGCTAGTGCCCTCTTTTGTATGGCTATGTGTTTGTCTATTTTTTTTTGTGTGGCAGCACTACAGTGTCCCAGGGTGGACATGGCAGGGTCACCCCATGCTCCTTGGCACCCCAAAGAAAGGCAAATCTGTGAGAAAAAGAGCTGGGCCCCAGGCTTGTGGCAAAACAAATGGGGGAGCAGTACCTACCGACTTGGTTTGAGAGTTTCCTTGCCGACAGAAGCACAGCACGAATCAGGAGCTGCGCCGGGCACGTGCTGTGCCTGGCCGAATTTTGCTTCCAGCGTGTCTTGAAATGCGTTCTTAATGGAGCGAGAGAGTGCTGTGCAGGTAGTGCACCTGAGCACGTGCTCCCCTTGCATGGCAGCAGGGTGGGGTCGTGTGCCCGCCTCATGCCATTGTAGGGTGTTGGGCCACAGACGTGCTGTGCTAACAGGGCCTAGCACACCACAGAGAAGACACAAAGACTTTGTTGCTTTTCAGGTGATAACGCGTCCCTTTATGATAATTTATTACACATTAGGACTCGTTTTAGGCCATTGAATCTTTTGACCCAGTTGAGAGACACCTTAGGACGAGATAGCCAATCAATATGTCAATCAATACGTCAATAATGTCATCAATATTTATTACCACAATGCATTTCACTTTAGTCAAAGACATTAATCGACTCAAGACACCACCATGACCTTGCAGTCATGAATAACCACACCAGTTTAGTAGAATTTTATGAGTTTTATTCCCTATTAGTTACAATTCTAAAAGTAGATGTGTTAATCTCATAACCAAGAAACAAAACAGCATAGTCACGATATGGCAACTCTGATAAGATTTCATTAAGGCAAGAATCGCGAACATCAGAACATAACACGGCGTGTACATAGATCAACTTTAGCAGAGTGTCATCAACGTGTCAGTTCAACAAAGCATAGATTCAGTTGTTTGTCTATTTGCGTCAGTTTTAGTGAACCCCTGTCCTAACCACTGATTAGCATTGGCATGTTGGGCTTCATGCAAAACAATTTAGAACACCAATTTGGAAAACATCTAGCTACGGTCTCTGTCAAAAGTAAGCAATTGGTACCTAGAAAGGAAAAGCAAACAGACAAATCACAATTTAATTGTCATAGTTACCCTCCAAGGTTTAGGTCAGCACTCAGGTTCAGTCTTCGTCTTCAGAACATCAGTTCATTCGCCATCAGTCAAGACTCAGCTCTGGGGCAAAAAAGGGGCACTTCCCTCATAAGGAGGCAAAGTGTAAATGGGCAATCTAAGGAAGAGGATGGTTCTAAGTAAAATCACCAAAGTCACCAAACAGAGTGACAAAGTTTCTGGATAAAATCAATAGCATTCCCTAACCCACCTAAATGGCTCCCCGTGTCATGGCTTTTTATCCCTTTTTCGTAGTACATTCCCCTACAATTTCATTGGTCCACGGTTATATCCCACTATCTTTACCCTATTAGAAAACAGATTATGTCATTAATCTTTCACCCCATATTATTTTCCAGACATTTTATTGGTCCATGTGATTGACGTCTTCGGAGGTAGCACGTCCGGTATGTTTTCATCCTTCTGTAATTCTTTGCACATCTTTTGGTCAGTAGTTCCATTGTCTTCACTGGTTTAAACGACCTTGTACATTACACTAATCTACACTGTTGCATTTTAGTTAAACATTTCTACAAGCAAGATGGTTTTCATGAGAACGAATCCTCTATGGTTACATTCAGCTTTTAGTTTGAAGAAAAACAAAAGGTCATGTCCTTTTGCGAGTCAGCACACTGCACGTTAGAAAAATACATTTAATATGAGAGCCAGGCAGCTAGGCTTCAGCTCATGCTAACTTAAGGCCTACAGAATTCATTTAGCATTTCTGTAATAACATAATCCTTAGTAATTAGTACAAATCATACTTTAATATCATATTTTATCAACATTAGTCATTTCTATTAGTTCCCGTATACATTGGCGGCCACTCCCCGTGGTCACGTTTCAAGTGCACGTTTAAGCAAAATGTATTAATATAATTTCTATGCGGCATTATCATACATTAGTTCATAAGCATTTCATGTTAATATAGAATATATAAGCTGCGCTTTCTCACAGGCATGACCTGACCGACCCAGCCCCCTCATGCGCTCTTTTATTCACGCTCCAGCGTTCAGCCAACCGCTGTACCCCGCGTACGTGGGTGACTCTTGTGAGACCACCACGCCTAACCTGGCAAGGTGCTATACGGTACAACGTAAACAAAGGGCCGGATTCTTTTCTGAGAAACGTGGCAACCCTTAAAGACGGTGAGGCCACACGTTTATGAGTGCGATCCCTTTAAGGAGAATGGGTTATGCAGGTTTGCAAAGACAGTGACCTAACCTGATGGAAGTTTATGTAGGCACATTACCTTTTTGGAGGGTGTGTATTATAAAAAGAGGGTGACACCGACCAAATGATGGTGAATTAATAGGTACAGGGGTACACCGGTCAACATTTTGAGTCTCCAATGAATGTGAGACAGGGTAGATTTGGGGAGTGAGCCCATGGAAATCAATATATATTAAAGCAGAGCAAGAGCAAAAGCGGTTTTCGTCACTGCTTTATACACAAAGGAGTCAACGTTTCGTGCTTCTCTTCCCATAGTTCAATAGTGGATCAAACTGTAACCAGCATTTACTCCTAGGGGTGCAGTATGCTGGGGGGCATGATTGTAAATGGAAGTCTGTGGCACTATGTCACAAGTGATCTAGGCAGTCTATCTCTAAAGAGAGTGGTCAACTGTCAGTTTGGTGGACAGGAGATAGCTGGGGGCAACTGAGTACTGAACCGCAGGCGAGACCAAGGGTAGACCCCAGGGTCATTTACATTTAGACGGGCAATGAGCAGGGCAACCTTTGTAGAGTGATAGTGCTTCTGCAAGTGATATGTCTTCAGTTCCTTTGCCAAATGCAACAGCGGAGCAGCAGTTCTTATGCTGATGGAAATGTTATTCCCGATACTGTCAACATAAATAGTAATATTACCTATACATAGTTCTGACTCCAAGCAATGGAATTGTCTACAGAGATTCAAATACTAAGTGCTATTATTACACAACCCAAAGGGACTTATTTTCTCGCTATGGGAAGGATGACAGTCTGAGTCGGTAGCCTATGACTGATGCTTGTACCATTACTCTTGACTGACACTCATCCCACTCAGCTAGTTTACTAGCTCTTTGGCTTTAAAAACAGCCATCCATTGAGAATGGTTTGGCGTATTCATAGCCCAGCCCTGTCTGATTCTAATTCCAGCTCAACTCATAACCAAGCACACCCCAAACACAGACTTGTAACTTAACATCAAACTTGAGCAAAGTAGTTTATCTCCCAATGTTTCCGCTTTCATGTTTGTCAACATTGAGGGTGCCTGGTAACGGGACTTGATGTTGATATTAAGCACTATATAAATAACTGGAAACTTCCAGTGACTCACATATCAGTGCTTTTATTGTTAGTATCAGTGTCCAAATGTTGTTAGCTTGTAATGATTGAATGGTTTGTTGAAATGACATATCATCCCAAAGCGATCAAAATAACCCCATCATCCTTGCATAAAGCAGGTGTGTTGGAAGCGGGTTTCCTGCATATCCCCTGCAAACAGTTGGCGACAAAGGTGAGAGTTGAGCCCTCACTGCTGACTTATTTTGTGACTTACAAACCACAACATTGAATCTCGGCAATGTTAACTCAGCCTTTTACTCTTCCGATGTCGATAAATGTAGCATCATTATATTGGGTACTAGTGACGCCTGCTACTTCAAGCACATAGAAACAGTAAACAGTGGTAGTAAGCGAAATGCAAAACAGATTATTATTAGGAGTGCACTAGATATTTTTGGCATATCTCTTTGCTGGGAGATAGTTTTGAAATGCAGCATATGCAAAAGTTTTACCTTTGGTGGATGGGGCAGAATTAGCCCACCTTCCCTCATCCTGTATTAGAAGAGGCACATTTCTAATTTTAAGCTGAAATCGAATGGTGTATACAATATCGTAATATTGTTTTCTATACATTTATTAGACTTTGCAACTTGTAAGAGTGGTTTTCTGTGCTAGAGCTATATGCTATTTGATTACACACCTGAAACTTGTTTTATTTATGTAATACGAACTGCAAACAGACTGCAAGTCACTTGGTATAATCTGCTGCAGGAAACAGGAACAGGGTAGAACTGGGGAAGTGGAATAGAGTTTTTTTTTTTCTCAGGCTCATCCCCATAAAGCCTCTAGATCAATGGTTCTTAACCTTTAGACATCTGAGGACCCCCACTTAATAATTACTGGAACTCGTGACCTCCACTGAATTATTATTTGAGTCCCACAGGGACGTTCAATGAGTTTTTTTCTGGAAGCCGAGGACCATAGCCTAAGCATTTTTGATGATTTAAACCACAAAACAAAACACAAAAATACAAAAACAAGCATTCATCATACAAATAAACAAATGATGGTATATTTTATTTAATTCTTAGTTTATGAACAGAATCACTGCTACTTTTCTTGGATGCGTACAGTTGCTTAGCAACATGTCTGTTACAATTTTAATGAGACAGCAGGGCTATTTCTTAACTCAACATTGATATTTTGTGACTAGGGTTGCCACCTGGCCAATTTTGTTCCAGGCCCACCTGTATTTTAATGTCCCGGTGGGTACAAAAATTAGCAAAGTCACCAAAAGCTGGTATTTTTAGCCACTACCTGTACATACTTCAAACAGTAAACATAAATAGAAAACACTTTTAAAGGTGTTCTAGAGTTGTGTTAACCATCTATTACTAATTAAAGACAATCAGAAAAGAACAAGTATTCCAGATGGAATACTAGGTGAGGAGGCTACCGGCGAAGCAGAGCAGTAGCCATCCTCTGGGCTCATTGTATCTTTATCTACACTTTGGGCCTGATATACGATGCCTTTTTGTGGTCGCAAAAGGTGAAAATCGCTGTTTGCGGCCACAAAAAGGCCAGGTATGATGTACCATCCCTATTTTGTGAGTCGGTATGCAGTTACCGACCTGCGAAATAGGGAATTGTGACTTGCAATTAGGAAGGGGCATCCCTTCCTAATTGTGAGTCACAGTGGTATGTACGATTGTTTTCTGACCATGAATGCAGTCGCAAAATAATTGCAGTTAACACCAATTTCAAATTGGTGCTAACCCATTTGCAAACGGGAAGGGGTTCCTATGGGACCCGCCCCCTTTGTGAATGAATGCGAAAATATTTTTTTCAGATCAAGCAGTGGTCCCACAGACCACTGCCTACTCTGAAAAAAATGAAAAGAAAACAAACTCTTCATTTTTCTTTTTGAAATGTATCCCATTTTACTCTAAGGAAAACTGGCTGTAGTAAAAAAAACTGCTTTCTTGAAAAGCAGCCACAGACGTGGTGGTCTGCTGAGCCCAGCAGGCCACCATCCCTGTGAGTGAGGTCATTCCCAATGGGGTCACAAATTGCAACCTACCTAATGAATATTAATGAGATAGGTCATTTGTTATCCCATTGGGAATCACTAAATGTGTCTAAGATACATTTGTACATTTCATTTTGCGAGTCTCTTATTGCGATTCGCAATGAATGCCCGCAGTCCAGGTACTCCTTTATATGTAATGTAATCTCCAAAAAGGCAGATTCAATACTAAAGCCAGACCAAAATCAATAGGGGCCTGATTTAGAGTTTGGAGGATGGGGTTACCCTGTCACATACATGACGAATAGCCTGCCTGCAGTAATACGATCCCATTATATCCTATGGGAATCGTAATACAGTGGATGGGATATCTGTCATGTTTGTGATGGAGTAACCCAACTGCCAAACTCTGAATCAGTGCCTTAGCTCCTGTTTCGTGGTCTCCAAAACCTGAGCACCCTGGGGGGACCATCGCCAGTATCCAGGTCACCGTCTGCTCTCACCACAGCAACACCCGTTCAGGATTCAAGTAAGCATGTTTACCTGGGAGTCTGGAGCACCAGCAGTAGTATTTCACACCTTCTGTATTACCTTGATTTTCTCATACTCATGCAGATCCTCTTCATATGGCTAACAAAGTGAGTGCTGTGTCCACCTAGTAGTATCTTATACTCGCAACAGGATATAGAAAGAATTCAGACATAGTAACAGCTTGCCAAGAGAGACCATTTCTATTCAATTAGATTAATCAGATTTACCATCTCTGTCCATTATGTAACCCTCCAGCCCGTTTGCAGTGTATCCACAGGCTATAAGTACTGCTGGAGTAGGTAGTCCTATGAGTCTAACACCAGGGAGAATGGCAATCATTTCTTTTGCTCTACCTGAAAAATATGCATGAAATCCTTTGAGCATCCCATCTTTTGTAGTACAGAGTCACTTGCACTTCTTGTCCAGACCTCAGTGATATTTCAATGATGCATCCAAGGTTGCATTTATATTAATGTACCTTATGAAGGAAGCGGTGGCTACTCGCTCGCTGCCGTCCCTCGCATCCGCCGCTCCACGGCGGGTGGGAGGTCTTTCTCCTACCTGGCAGCCAAGACCTGGAACACCCTCCCCACCAGCATCAGGACCACCCAGGACCACTCCGCATTCCGGAGACTCCTCAAGACCTGGCTTTTCGAGCAGCAGTAACCCCCCTTCCCCCTAGCGCCTTGAGACCCGCACGGGTGAGTAGCGCGCTCTATAAATGTTAATGATTTGATTTGATTTGATTCCCGATTCTCAATAAAAATCTGTAATTGACAAATTAGGACTAGTTCACAATTCAATTCAAGGAGATTTTTGAGAAAAGAGAAACTCAACAGTCCGCTCTCATGGGTCTCCTTGACTTATGGAAAGGCAATCAAGAGTTGATGTCATACATTAGTCAGTTTCAATAGATTGTGGCTGAAGCAGAATAGACAGACTGTGCTGCTATAGCTGCATTGGACCAGGGGTTGAGAGAGGAACTATGCCTTTTTTATGGTAGTAAACATACAACTGCACCTGCTGTCATGACTTGACTCTTCAGGTGTATGACTAACAAATGTGAAGAACACATCTAATCATGAGTTCGGTTTTGCATACCTAAAGACCAGAGGATACCTGAGCTATAGAAGAGCCAATGCAAGTGACAGTCTAAAGAAAGCCCTCAATGTGGAAGAAAAGGAAAAATGTTGAAAGAACAACTGGTCTTTATCCTGCTGTGAAGAGGTCACTTCATTCACAATACCCATTATTGGAGGGAAGCAAATCAGCTCAAATAAGGTGACATACCTGGGGCTAGGGCAAGTGTATCTTCAAGAGATCAGTCTGTCTTTAATGAATCCCATTTTTCCATGCAAGTATTGATCACCTCTCCAGGAGGAGCAACTATTTTACATGGTTTGGTCGGTTCAGACACCTCAGGATGTTTCATGAACTGTTCCTTTCAATTGAAATACAAGATAATTAAGGTCTACAAAGGGACACCTGAAAACATTAAAATAAATTATAGTACTTTACCTATATCTGGGGGCATCCACAAAGAAACCATGGTGATCTTCAGGAGTACTTTCAGTGGTCATGTGTAGCAGATTGTTTTTATGTCATCAACTCACCAAACTTTGCTATACCTCTTGGAATATCATGGTTGTGGAAGATTCGAGCCTCAACTTCAAAGCCCTTTTGTGATAGGAAATCCTGATATTTGCAAAATTGCAGGGTTTGCGGTGCAAAAGTCCTTTTCTAGATGTAAAAAAGAAGCTCTTTTACAAGAGAGAAAGGCCCTTTTGTCACTCATAAAAGACGTTTTGTGATTCTTTCTGAATAGCAAACTGGTGGAGTCATGGAAGGGCCATTCCTCCTTCTATTTATGATTTACAAACACATGTATCAATGGTTTATGACTGCGATTGCTGTTGCAAACCATTGGAATACCGACACCCGAGTTGAGGTGGGAACTGATTTGCAAAAGGTAGGCCCCCTTAGAACCTCTTCCCCTTTCGAAATCATGTTGGCAGCCTGAGGGGAAAAAGGCAGTGGTCTGGAGGAAAACTTCCTGCTTCCCTAAAACTTTCCAAAATTGATACCTTTGAAAAAAAAAAGCAGCACTGGTCCTTTAAGGAACACAGGCTGCTTATTTTTTTAACAAAAGGTTTTTTGTTTTGTAATACAGTCATAGAGATAGCAGTCTGTTGTCCCTTGCACACCACCATCCCTCTGATTGCAGCCAGTTGCAAGGAGTTGTAAGTTGAGACCAGCTTAAAGAATATTAATTTTTCAAGTCTTTCTGTAGCACTCTGAGATTATGGCCCTCATTCCAACCCTGGCGGTCTATGACCGCCAGGGTGGAGGGCAACGGAAGCACCGCCAACAGGCTGGTGGTGCTTCCAGGGCCATTCTGACCGTGGCGGTAAAGCCGCGGTCAGAAAAGGGGAACCGGCGGTTTCCCGACGGTTTTCCCCTGGCCCTGGAAATCCTCCATGGCAGCGCTGCTTGCAGCGCCACCATGGGGATTCCGACCCCCTTCCCGCCAGCCTGTTTCTGGCGGTTTACACCGCCAGAACCAGGATGGCGGGAACGGGTGTCGTGGGGCCCCTGGGGGGCCCTGAACTGCCCATGCCACCGGCATGGGCAGTGCAGGGGCCCCCTAACAGGGCCCCATGAAGATTTTCACTGTCTGCTTTGCTGACAGTGAAAATCGCGACGGGCGCTACTGCACCCGTCGCACCCCTTCAACACTGCCGGCTCCATTCAGAGCCGGCTTCTATGTTGCAGGGGCTTTCCCGCTGGGCCGGCGGGTGGCCTTTTGGCGGTCACCCACCGGCCCAGCGGGAAAGCCAGAATGGCATCCGCGGTATCCTGACCGCGGAGCGGCCATTTGGCGGTGACCGCATGGCGGGCGGCGACCGCCGCCCGCCGCGGTCAGAATGACCGCCTATATATTTTGTAAACCGACCTATTACTACATTGTTTGGTACACAAAATACTATTTCATTTGCAAAACACTTGGTGCACAATTTGTGACTGCTTTATGTGAAGATAATAGTGCACTAATGGCCATAAGTATGAAATTAATTTTTTGCATTCCCTAAATAGCAAATCCTAAGTAATCACTAGTTAGGTAATACAAAATGTAATGTACAAAAATGAAGATTTCCCAATAGCGATTCCTACAGAGTAGGAATCGCTATTAGGAAATCACTATTTTGGAAATGCTACACCATTTGTACCAAATGGTTTTGCACTTCCAAATTTCTGATTTCCTAATAGGAAACTGCAAATTAGGAAACGCAAAACCAAGGGTCCCTATGGGTCTACGGACCCCCTTGATGCACCCCCAAAAAGTGGTGCACATGTAAAGCGCACAAATGCCCTAGGAGCATTTACGCGTTACATAGCACTTTAAAAATGCATTCTGGGTGCAGTCTTTTAAAACTACACATGGTTATCATCGACTATAGTCAATGGTAATAGCAGTTCCTAAATGCCCATTTTGCATTTAGGAAATGCTTTGTATATGTGCTTAGGAAATCACAAATAGGAAATCCCTATTTGCTATTTCCTATTTAGAGAAACGCAAAATGCGATGTCTACTGGGTAGAAATCACATTTTGCGATTCCCTATCTGCCTTTGTACATATGGAAAGGAAATTTAGCATTCTTAACTGACCAAAATTGCAATTTGGTCCATTAGGAAATTCTAAATCCTTTCATACACATGGCCTTGGGGCCATAATTCTGAAATAGATTGGAAAACACTCGCTTTTCATTCCAGTCTTGATATTGTTTGTGTGAGGAAAGGCGGTTTATTATATGGTGTGGTTGTGTGACTTCACCATTTAATAAACTGACAACCCTTTCTTGGGCCCAGTCAGGTTTGTTTGTAAAATCTTAGCTTAACCCTGTGCATCTGTGGCTTCAAGCAATCAGGCTTTAACAACGGAACAGGTGTAAAGCATTTAGAAGTACCAAAACAATTAAAAAAGAAAGAAACACAACACTAAAGATCTCCAACACCAATTTATAAACCTAGATCTTATTTTTATGTTTTTTAGAGACAAAAATGAACAACAAGCATTGGAGGGTTCTAGAGATACAAACTATTAAGCAAATTGTAAATTGCTGTTTTTTCACTCTAATCACAAACAAGCATTTGCAAGTACTGCACTTAGCGGTTACGTTGAAAACTTTGGAAAACTTTTGTAAAGTGTTGTTAGGTCACTCCTGCACACTTTGGGTGACCAGCTCTGGCAAAGAGCAAATCAAGGGGGCCAGTACGGCTTAGCAGGACAGTTACCTTACAGTCAGACCAGTGTCCAGTCCAATTCCAGCATCAATGGGCAAAGAGCCATAGACATCAATTACGTGGTTCTAATGCAAGGGATACAGAATGCTGAAGATGATGAGGATGCTGATCCAGTCAACGGGGGTCTTCCTGAGGCCACCCCTCGCTCGGTGAACATGGTGGGGCAACTTTGGCCACTTGAGTTGATGTCCCTGGAAGCCCATGCAAAATCCAGCCAAAAACTAGTTGCCACTGCTGTACTAGTCTCTGGTCAAGGAGAAACCAGGGGTTCCCTTTAACTGAGGCTAGTGTCTGTCTTGGGAGAGCAAACTGCACTTTGACAACTTTCCTAGGCCCAACAGACCCAGGTGCAACTTCTGAGTGTCTGTGTTTGCTCTCACGAGCTAGCTGCACTTCAGAGGGTAGCTGCAAACAAGCAGTTGTGGTTACCAACTTCGTGAAGGCAGCTTCTTCAGCTTTTGTAACCTGGTGCTGCAACAGGAATTCAGTCCATTGACACTTGAAGTTCACTTTTTCTGTCTGGAGCTCGGGGATGACCTTTCCTCAAGCAGGGCACCACAGGCACAGTTCATTCTTTGCTAGCCCAAGAGCAGAACGTGCAGTCCAGTCTTTGGTGCAGCCTCTGTTTGCCAAGTCCTGGGAACAGCAAGACAGTCCTTCGCTCTTCTCTCCAGTGCTGATGTGACCTGAAGTCTGGGTGCCAAGGGTGCCACTTTTATGCCCACAACTTACCCTCAGGGATGTGGTGACTCTTAGCCAAGGGGCTACCAGGTAACCTCCATCTGATGACTTCCTGCAAGTTGTCAACCAGCTATCCCAAAGTGCAATATGTTTCCCACTTCCAAGATGGCAGACCAATGTGGGAAACTTAGTAGTCCACCCCAGAGGTGTGGCTACCTGGGGGATACTCACCCATGTGAAAACTGGTTTGACAACTGTGTCCCCAGCATCAACCTGTCAACCAAAACAAAAGAGCAGCTTCTCTCATGTGTGTTCACCATTTTCCCCTCAAACTAAACTAAACTGCACACTTGTATAGCACACTACTCACCCGTTAGGGTCTCAAGATGCAGTATGCATACCGTTGTGGAACCCCTCCTGGCTTTTCCCTGTGAGGCACCCACTCCTGGGCAACCCCCAGGGTGAAGCCAGGCATCCAAGCGCTGTCAGGGCCATTGTGGAGATTAAGCAAGCTATTGCCCAGAGTGGGACCCATTAATTAGATTAGGCACCGAGGCGAGAATTACCTGGTCCAAGGGAAGTGAGCCCAAGACCCACTGAGGCAGGAATTGAACCCTGGCCCCGCCCAGATCTCTTCATCAGGGTCTGCCGCTCCAACCATTGTGCCACACTTCTCCACAAAGGCGGAGTCCCCTGTGAAGCTCGCCTCTTGGGTTCACACTCTGTTTAATCTTCCTGCCAGGGAGAGGTAACACCTCTTCCAATTGCAGGCCTTTATTGTGTTCTACCCTGGGAGCCATTCACATCTCTCCTCAGTAGAATCAAAGGCTGTCTCATGGCCAGTGTAAGGAAATGCCTCTTTTTGTATGGCTACTCCTAGGTCTTTCAAATGATGCTGCTGGTTTTTCAACTACGAGAGTGCACTGACACCTGCTAACCAGAACTCAGTGCCAGTGCCCTGAACTCAAAATGTGAGTGTTGTATTGGCTATTCTCAAATGGCAGCGGCTAATTTACCTGTAAGTCCCTAGTATATGATAAACAGAGTACCCAGGGCCTGTAAATTAGAGAGTCACCCCAGGGATTATAGCACTGGTTGTGCCACACTGGGTGGGGCATAGGTAAAAAAAAGTCTCCCAGCCATTGCAGACTGGAAGAACAGTTTCAAACTGATAGCCCGACTTTGCCATTTTAAGCCATGGCAAAGTCGAATGTCCCCCTGAAACATGTGTAAGTCACCCCTATAGCAGGCTTACCAAGCAATAAGGCATGGTGCAGCATATTTAATCAGTAGAACATGTATTGTTTTTCAGTTCTGGCAATAAAAAGGCAAAGCAGTTGTTTTTACTATGGAAAGCCTTGATCGCCGCTATGGTGAGTTCAGGTTTACACGCTGGCCCCTCAGCTGTGCTAACTCCTGAATTGTGCAACCAAAGTTGATATTCCAAGGTATCAAATGACTCATTGCCTTAAGCCAGACTTGGTTCTCACATTGAAAGTAATGTAACAAGTCACAGAGAGCAAATTTTACAAAGTTGCTACCTTGTCGCTTTCAATCTCCCGTGCCCTTAAGGATGCACATGGAGCTTGAACCCGAGACAGCTTTCTGCCTTCCTAGGAGACATTCTACAGGCACCAGAAAAGGAGGCAGTAAGGGCCTGCACTGGAAAGAGATGTTACCTCCCTCCTGCAAGAAGCCACACAGGTGTTGGCCAAAAGAACGACCTTCACAGCTAAAACCACCCTGGAAAAACAAATGGGGAACACTTGCGAGAGGGGCAGCCTCTTTGTTTAGGCAGACGAGCTGGTACCCAGGGGGGAGAGAGAAATCTTGTTTTTTTCAGGGGTGTGCAGCCTCCTTGGTAGTCACACATCTGGGTTGGGCTGTGGCGTTCCTGATGCCGAGAGAGGGTTCCTGCCATGTTGGGAGTGGATAGAATGAAGCATCTTGGGATATTCAGATGCCACACTTCCCAGGAAGTGGTCATCAGGATGGAGGGAACCTGGTAGCTGATTGGTTATCAAACACATCCTACCCTGAGGGCATTTTCTGAGCATAAATAGGGCACCCCTCGCACCCGGAACTCATATATTTTCTGGACTGGAAGAAAGGACTGAAGAAGGACTGCCCATCTTCATTGTGAAACCAGCAAAGAGAGGCTGCAGCAGTGTGGAGTGTACCGGTTGAACCTTGTGACTAGCAAAGAAGAGGGACTGTGCCTTCTGAGTGCTGCTCGGCAAAGCAAAGAGACTCCAAGAGTTAGTACACAGCAAGGGCCACAACAGCTGAGAAGCCTGCTGGGGTAAGTTGGAGGCACAGAATCTCCAAGCCGCTGCCAACCACCGCCATGCAGCACCAGAGACCAGGACTCAAAACTCAAGGTTGCACTTGAGTTTGCTGAGCCTGGGAGTGCCGTCAAAGTGTAGGTTGATCATTCAGAAGATGAGTTTTCACCCAGGGAAGGATTTGGCGGTGACCACAGTACCAAACGACTGGTAACCCAGTAGCAACTGGACTCTACCAGCACTAAGATGACTTTCAGAGACAATGACCCTGTGGCCTTACCCACTTTGGGGAGTAAGGAGTAGCTGCAGGTAGACCCTAGTCAACCACACCGCATCCACAGCACCCTTGAGTATCTTCAGCATCCTTCATCCCTTGCTTCAGTAGTATTTCCATAGAAAACTACTGCAATGGATAAAAAGTGCCTTGAACTGTATGAGGATTGCTTCTACCCTTGAGGTAATTGTTTCTGACCAAGAAATAGCCACAGAAAGATGTCAATCGACTACACCGCATCCACAGCATCCTTGAGCATCCTTCATCCCTTGCATCAGGAGTACTTCCATAGGAAACCACTGCAAAGGAAAAAAGGGCGTTGAACTGAATGAGGATTGCTTTTACCCTTGAGGTAGCTGTTTCTCAGGACCTTGCTGGTCCCCCAGCCTGGCTCCCTACTGGAGCTGGTTGCCTAAAGTGATTCTAAGTGACCACATTACAACTAGCCCAACTTTGCAGTGAGCAAGTTTCTGAGTGTCACTACTTTCAGACACAATGATTGAAAGAGCAAGATATATAACATCCCAGAAAGGAAAGCAATTACTATTCACATGGGCTACACCTACAACCAAGAAAGGACATTGATGGAAATTGTGAATTGGAAATGTACCAAATATTTTTCTATTGCAGTGATGGTTAGGGACACTACAAAGGATGATGTTGTAAGTAATGTAAGGGAACACAACCACCCCCCAAATGTGACAGGAATAGAAGTAAGTGAGATTTTGCAAGATATAAGAACGGCAACCACTAGCTTCCAGGAGACCACAACCAAAATCCTAAAAGATTACTCCCTAAAGTCCCCGAACAGATCACAGGTCACCTACCACCAATACTCACTTTAAAACATGTAATTGCACAAACTAAAAAAGCCACGAGCGATACTCTTCCTGCCCCTAGAAGATACCAAGATATAGAAATACCTGAACACTTAAAAATTACACATAATGAGAAACCTTCCTGTTATATAACAAACTAAACAATGATAGATGAATCCTAATATTTTCTATGGCAGACAAATTACTAAAACTAAGTCATTGTCAAACCTTATTGATGGATGGGACCATCAAAATGTGTTCCAAACCATTCATTCAGATATACACCACATATGGTGACTATCAAAACGCAACTAGGTGTTTTATATATGCCCTGCTACCAAATAAACAAAGTAGCACTTAGTACGGATTTTTAAACCACATTAAACATAAAAAAATAACTACTACCCATGAAAAATAACCATTGACTTTGAACAAGCCATGATTCAAACCACTTTAAAACTTTTTTTCCAGACAACCATACAAGGCTGTTACTACCATTTCAATCAAAGCATATGGAGACACCTCCAACAATCTCCACTAGGGGCCCGATTACAGCTTTGGCGGTTGGACCACCAGACCGCCATGCAAAAATATTGGCAATATGAAAGGTTGTGCCCATAACCCAAAATCACAGCTACCAAGGCCATACGTCAAAGCAGGGCCTGCAAATCTTTCAATATCAAAAAATTATCCCAGGATCATGGCATGTCTCAACAAATATATGCCCAAACCTAAATGCAGTCTGCATACGGATATGTAATACCCAGTATATGTACAGTGTGTATACTACAGGGAGTTACCTGATTGCAACTCCCAGGAGGTACTGTTTCTACAATTCCAAACACCAGCACAGTGTCACATGCCCCAGTACATATGTTTGGCAACTCAGAAGTGAAGTTTACTCACCTGAGAGGGATACCATTTGTATAGTGTGTGTAGTACAGGGATTGACCTGACTGCAACTCCCAGCAGGGCCTATTTCTCCAACTCCAAACACCAGCACAGTGTCCACTTGTCCAAATACACCTGTTTGTTAACTGTCAATTGAAGTGTACTCACCTGGGGGGGATACAGGGATCGACATCACTGCAACTCCCAGCAGGTCCTGTTCCTCTAACTCCATACACCAGCACAGTGACCACTTGTCCAAAGGCCCCTGTTTGTCAACTCTCAATTGAAGTGTATTCACCTGGGAGGATAACATCTGTACAGTGTGTGTAGTACTGGGATTGACCTGACTGCAACTCCCAGCAGGCCCTGTTTCGCTAACTCCAAACACCAGTACAATGTCCATTTGTCAAAAAATCTGTTTTTTCAACTCTCAGTTGCAGTGTTTTCACCTGGGGGATACCATTTGTATAGTGTGTGTAGTACAGGGATTGGCCTGCCTTCATTTCCCAGCAGGCCCTGGTTCTCTATCTCCAAACTTCGGCACAGTATCCACTTGTCCAAAGACCCCTGTTTGTCAACTCTCCATTGAAGTGTACTCACCTACGAGGATTACATTGGTATACTGTGTGTAGTACAGTGATTTACCCGACTGCAACTCTCAGCAGGTCCTATTTATCTAACTCTAAACACCAGCACAGTGTCCACTTGTCCAAAGACACTTGTTTGTTACCTCTCAATTGAAGTGTACGCACCTGGGGGGATAACATTTGTACAGTGTGTGTAGTACAGGGATTGCCCTGACTGCAACTCCCAGCAGGCCTTGTGTCTGTAACTCCAAACACCAGCACAGTGGTCACTTGTCCAAATACCCCTGTTGGTCAAATCCCCAATGAAATATACTCATCTGGGAGAGATCAAGCACATATCATGCACAAATCAGAGACATGTCTGTCTACCCAGCTCAATTTTGACTTGCTAATCCAAGATGAAATTATTAGAGGACAGGAATGGCACCTTACTCTGTGTGTACAACAAGTATTCTTCAGGCCCCAAGCTGCATCACCACATTGGTATTGACAGCAGACACATTGTCACAGCACTGTGCACATGATGACTCCAGTCACACCTACAACAAAGTCCTGGTTTTGCTTGCATCACAACCAACTAGGCCTCCAAAGGGTCAAAGCCATATCTTGCCTCGCCACTGTCCTGGCTATACGTTTGTCAAGATGTCATTTTTCAGGACATCCTCCCAAGTGCAACTGATCCGCACATCTCAGCAGCTGCTTGAGTAAACTTGGGTTAGCATACTCCAGTCATGTCATGTCAAATCACCTTGTATCATTGTTACTTGCCACAATGGGATTAACTAAAACTTAACTTGGTACTAGGTCTCTGCTTATTGTAACTCCAAACTATTGGAAGTATATGTCACAATACAACCAGTAACATTGTACGTTTTACATCAACAGATCGAGCTGCAGCTGCAAGGAACAGACTGCCACTACCCCTCCCTCCCCCCAGATGAAGCCCTCAGTGAAGATGACACCCCTGGATGGCTGGATGTGGAGGACAGTTCTGGCCCATCTCGGCAACCTGGTCAGATGGCAACAGTGAGTCTCACTGTGCCCACCTCCCAGCCCTGTTGCTTCTACCTCACAGGAAGCCATTCGCCCCCAACCTGTGTCCCGAGCACAGTGTCTACCATTCCTACTCCCCAGTCCTGGATCTTGAGGTGCAGCTCCACACTACAGACACTGAGGGTCCATTAACAAGTTGGAGGGGGCACTCTGTGGCAAGGGCACAGGCCCATGGGGGTAGGGTGTGTGGGAGGGATGATGTGGGCCAGTGGGGTGAGGCAACTGGGGTTGCTCTTGGCCAGGACACCGCCAGCCATGTCTTGGGGGTCTAGCAGGAGTCCGAAGGTGTGATGGGCCAGGTGTTGACCGAAATCCAGGAAATGAAGCAGCTACAGGGGCACATGAATTGGGACATGAAGGAACAGATGGAGGCCCACAATACCAATGTGGCCTACCACCCTGAGCAGGGCTTTTCAACACCAGTCTAACCCTTCCTTTGGCCAATCAACAGCACACCCAACAACAGTGGTGCCAGACACTGGAAAGGAGCCCCTGCCAGAGAAACACCAAGGCCCAGACATCCCTGCCTCTGTTGCAGCAGATCCCCATCTCACACAGGCGGGGGTGTCCAGCAAAGAATCCAGGCGATGCGGATGGCAAGACACCCACCGCTGCCAGAAATAATCTTCTTCCTTAAGGACCTCTTTTGTGTTTTACACATTCACTCTGTACTGATCCGTAATCACCTACCATTTCCAATGGGATGAGTACTCTGGACTTTGAACTCCCAATGATGTGGCATTTTCTCCAATGATTTCATTCACCATGACGGACCCCTTCACATTTGATTTTTTTGTTGAATATTGTCACATATATTTTCTGTTAGTCATAGCTGCACCATAAAATCACCATTCACTAACTCTTTGTCTGCTGATTTTGATTTCATATTTAGCTATGTAGATATGTCTGACCATGTGAACCATACAATGATGAGCCAAGCTACTTGTTCAAGATGGGATATGTTGCATGCACATAGTGTCCAGCTCAGGATTAAAACCCTCTCACACAAATACATACATACAAGTGTCTGCTTAAACAAAAAATGTTATGACAGTGCTCAACACATAGGCTGTCAATCTGTCAGGACTATTGGAAATCAAAAATGATTGCCTCATACTGAGGAAATGATTATGTTGACAGGTACAGACCTCCAGACCACGAAAGGAAGGGATTTGTCAGACATTGTCCTGTAGATTAGGCAAACATTGATGTGGTTTATGTCAGCAGCTTGAGCCTTATCACATAGCACACCACAGTCAGTCAACATCACATAATCCAAGATACAGACAGATGTCAGTACAACAGTTCCTGATCACAAGGCCATCCTAATCCAATGCCCAGGCATCTGGTGGTATGATACAAACATATGATAGTGTTGTGGCACGGGCACTGTGGCCTACAAAGATGAAGCACATCTACAGCTACATACAATTCATACAAAAAGAGTGTTTAGCCAATGTGAAGGAAAATAATTTGGTTGTACGCTAGCATTACATATTTCATGCCCACATGATGACACACATGATGCATGAGGCCCACCACAGCACACAAAAGAAATCCAATGGGCACTTCTGACCTTCCATCCAAACAATGTGCAAGCTGTCTTGGCACAGGTCTCATACACCCAAACTCTGTGACCTACATTACCTGGATCAATCCATGTCCACTTTGTATGTCAGACCAGCATCACATACCTGCCAATGTCACAGTTCTGAAATGCCCATATGAAGATGCCACGAGGAAAGTACCTGTACAATGAACAAAACAAGGAGTACAGGCTTGACACCATATGACACAAGTCACATAGCAAGCATCTGGAGAACAAAGTACATTGTAAGGAAACTGACACAAACAAAGCAACATCATCAAGGTGGGGATGTTTCAAAAGCCATTTCATCAAGCAGCCTTTGGCTGATTATTGCAGAGCATTAACTCCCTAGTGGTATCCAAAACACTCAACTCAAAACATTCTCACAACTACAGTTCATCGTACAGTCATAGTCATGACATTACAAGACATATTTACACTCATAAGAAGTAGCTGTGGATAAGACCTTCTCGGAAGTTAGCTCCTTCCTCTTCACCACTGTCATCCTCAGTTGGAATTTCAGGATTCTCACCTCAATGGCACTACAGCCTCCCCCTTCTCTGGGATGTACAGGATATTCCTCCACAGGGCTATGTTGTGGAGCATGCAGCATGCCACAGTGATCTGACACACTTTCACAGGTGAGTAAAGGAGGGCTTCACCAGTCTTGTCCAGACACCTAAATCTGGCCTTCAAGAGCCCAAAAGCCCACTCCACTGCCTGCTTTGTTCTTCCATGGGCCTCTTTGAACCAGACTTCCCATGACGTAGTTGGATTCCTCAGCGGCGTCAACAACCAAGGACGGTTTGGCTATGCTGAGTCTCCTGTTAAAGAATGGGACATACGTGCACTAAGGAGTCCCTCACTTAATGTTTGTAGCATCTGACACTGCTCACACATAATCAGGACAGACATGACTTACGAACCAGCCAGACTCTCTCCAGGTGCAGTTGTGACATTGGCTGGGGTATAGTGCTGTTCCGCATTATAAGGGAATCATGGGCTGATCGCGTATAACGGGCACACACATGTGAGATATTGAGATATGCCAAACAGACAACTTGCACATTGATGGAATAGAAGTTCTTTCTATTGCAATAGACTTGTTCAGTGGCCTGCAGTGGCACCAAGCCAATATGTGTGCCAACAGTGGCCCTCACCACATGTGGGAGGTGGTCAAAACGATAAAAGTCAGCCTTCACATTGGCTAAATCCTCACGCTGAGGGAAGCTAATATAACTGTCAATGTGTTTCATCATTGCTGAGAGGAAATCATTCAACCCTAGACTGAACATAGGTTGGGACATACCAGAAGATAGGGCCACAGTATGTTGGAAGGCCCCAGTGTCTAGGAAGTGCAATACTGACAACATTTGTACAATTGGTGGTAATAGATTACTATTAGCTGGCATGAGATCTGGCTCCTGCTGACAGCATGTCCCCTATTGTTTGCTTATCCAGGTGGTATAATTGAATTGTATGCCATTGCTCCATGGTCTGAAGGTCTGGCAGTAGACGGTAGACAGGAAGTTGTCTTATCTTCCCTCTCCCAGGGTACCTATGTGTGACAGACATGATTTGTAACATTAGTCAGAGTGTCCACAGCAGCATACATGATACATGTCAATAATTTCATCTGACAAAACATTTCTGACTGGATAGACATGATACACAGTACACATCCCAGCTGGCAACTACACAAGGGTCACATGTGACCCTTCATGGTTGTCAACACGTGTCCATAACATGGATTTGGACAAAAATCAACTATCTGCTACACAATTGCTCCTCGAAATGTGACTGTATTTTCCGACCGCCAAAAAGGCTGTTGGCATGGTGTACGTGCACCACCGTCAAACAACATCTGTGCCCTGCAACACACTACACTGGTGGTTGTGTAGAGGAACCTACTTGACAAGACAGAATAAGGATGTTTGTGATGTTACAACACATATTTTGTAGGTGTGGCACAGTTTACAAAGCCAAATACAGTATTTCAGGCTGCCAAAATGGCAGGTGACTAACCTACTTTACTGGACATTAGAAACTGTCCACGACCATCGTCGGAAGTCATCTGGGTGGTAGGCGGTTCCAACTGCAGCAGACACTGCCAGAGGCTAACGTTGTTGCCAGTTGTTGCCTGTGGCAGTCATAGCCCAATGGCTGTGTTCGTCGATGGTGATGACTGCGTACATGGCGGTTGTGACTCCCATGTTGAACAAATTCACTGACTTGACTCCTAACACTGCTGCCAGCAACACCTCCACTACTTGAGCTGCTGCATGCCGCCTCTGGGATCAATCATGCCACATCTAGCAGGTCCCCTGCCTTCTCTCCAGATGAGATGGATAGGCTTGTTAATGAGGTCCTTCCCTTGTATGGACAGCTCTATGGCTCATCAGAGGAGCTGGTCAGTAACTCATGTGCACAATTGTCTCTGTTCAACACTATCCTTTCCCTTCTCACAGGTTACAATGTGCCCCTGTGTGCCAGTGTGGGAAAGTGTGGGAAACTGGCACTTTGTTGCAGTACCCCCGCCCACACACACTTTTTGCCTGGTTTCTAAATGCAACTTGGACTGGTGTGCACTGGGATCCTGCTAACTAGATGCCCAGTGCTAATAGGAAAGGTAATTGGCAACACCTTTAGCTGCCACTATAAGTCCATAGTAAATTGTACTCAGGTACCAAGGGCGTGGGGTACTAAAGGTAGGCCCCTGAGGGCAGCAGCATAGATTGTGCCACCCTCTAGGGCCATGCAGCCAGATGCACCCAGCACTGCCATTTCAGGCTGAGTGTCCTGGTGCAATCCTAAAATGCAAACTCACCAAGACACACTGCCTGTGTGCCCTGTCCACTACACACTGCATACAATAAGGATAAGTCACCTGTCTGGCAGGCCTTCCAGCCCTAAGGCAGGGTGCACTATACTGTACGTGTAGCTGTTTGAGCAATATGCCCTCACTGTGTCCTTGCCAAAACTTGCCATTTTAAATACATGTCCTGGACAGTAGTCAGTACAAGTTTCACAGCTACATGATGGACACTCTGAACTCTGGGTTGAATGGTATCAAACAACGCGGAATGATAAATCTAAGCTGGTACCAGTGTTGGATTTACTATAAAATGTACCCAGGGGTCACCTTAGAGGTGCCCCCTACAACAGCTAACTACCCTGGCATGGTTGTCAGCCGGTCCCAACCAGCTTGCCATCACCAGACAGGATTCTGGACCCCTGGGGAGAGAGCCATTACTCTCTGGGGCCAGAGAACAAACCCCTTCCTGTGAAGAGGTGATACCCCACCTCCCCCAGGAATATGCACAGCCCTGCCTAACAGCTTCAAAGGGCTTACCGCCCTTGAAACTCGACCCCCAAGCCTGCTGCTAGCAGCAGATGTCCTTCCCCATTGCACCCCCCCCACTTTTGGTGGGAGCAAGGCAGGAAACTACACAAAGGACAGGAGGAGGAGCCCCACCTGGCATGCACCGCCCCTAAGGTGTTGAATGCGAGGTGACCTCTCCATTTAATTTTTCTCCATCTTGGATGGAAGGAAAATATCCAGTTAGGTGTAAGGATGTGACCTCTGCCCACTGGAAGTGGTCACTTAGTGGGTGTAGCCACCCTAAGGCAGATGACCCATTGGTCACTACCAGGTTTCCTTTAAAACGCCCACTAAATACAGTATTTAGTGGCCATCCCTATGCCAGGAAATCAGATTTGATGGGCCAAAGAAGACCAGCACCAAGAAGATCCAAACCTTGAGAACTGTGAACCTGCTGCACCAAGGAAAAGGCACCAACCCCTGCCTGCTGCACCCAAGACCCGACAATCATCGCTGAGGAGCTGCTGGACAACTGGACAACTCTACAAAAACCCCAGAGGTTCTCCAGGATTCGCAAAATGCCAGAGAACTCCCTCCAAAGTGGAGGTACCATTCTACAACTGTAAGAAATCAGCAAGTCAGTTAGGGTCACTTCACTAACCAGCCACTAACTCCTGAATTGGATGCTGCAGCTGGACCAAACTGCAACCCAACGCCTGTGAGGACAAACCCTACCGGTGTGCCATGTTTGGTGGCAATGCAACCTCCAGCTGCCAGACTGTGCCAATACAAGGGTTATTCGTCAGCCCACATCAGACATCAAGAAAAACAGACTGGCCGGGGCTAAAAAAGAACCAGGAGGAAGCCCCAGTGGAGGTACTCCAGAAGCAACCTGGACCTCCCTCCAGAATGCCCCCATTGTCCTGTGAATGACCCTGGAACCAACTTACCTCCTGCTCCTGAGGGCATTCTTGCACCCAGCTCCTGGTTCACAGATTTGCTCTGCATCTGGCAGCCCTGTGCCCTGCATGAAAAACCTGCTGTGCCCTAAGGGTCCCCCACCCCTTGCGACCTCGACACTCCAAGTGGACCCCAGGGAACCGTCTTTAAACTTACCTGTGCAGCGCTTTTTGAAGTGGTCCCCTGCAGTGGCCCTGCACCAGCTCCAGAGACCTTCTCCTGCTTCTCCCGCCGGAACCTGGAGCCGCCTGAACTTCACCAGCTGGCACAGTGTGCCCATCGATGACCCTGACCAACCTGCAGAAGAAGAACTTGGTAAACGAACTATACGATTTTAATGTATTTTTAAAGGTGATTTTCCATAGATTCCTATGATGAGTAATTACGCATAAAAAGACTATTTTTATTACATTTCAAAAATTCATACCTCAAAAAGTACTTACCAAATTCTGATGATCTTGGTCTTAAAATTTATATAAAAACGTGAAGTATTTTTATAAACTGGTCTTGAGTTATTCCGTTGAGTGTGCGAGTTGCAAGTTTAATGCTGTGAGTACAACAAATGCTTTTCACTTCTCCAAGACTGGCCTAACTGCTCGAAGAAACTACCTAAAAAAAAAAAGTGCATTAGGTGATCTAGTTTTACCCCTGTAAACCAACGTGTGGTTACCTGGGCCTTCTGCACAGTGTGCCTAACTTTGCACACAACATAGAGGATCAGCCTCCTACAGCTAGTTCAATGGAATGTACATTGTACAGGTATTGTTGGCCACTATTATATGTTGTCTTCATGAACATTGTGTCATCTGAAGTTTTTTGTGGTCCTAGATCCTCCTTGTGTTGGATGCACATAAATAGGCAAGGAGACTCTACCACCATCCAGTGACATCTCTTTCTTCATGATGGTTGTATGTATGTATGTGCATGACAGCATGCACTGTGTATGCATCATGTCTGAGTCATTTGAGGATTGTGTAAGCAACGTGTATAGTACCACAGATCTTTCAACCCACATCTGGCCTTACAAAACTGTTGTCTGGAAGACATATCATAACTCACTCTGCCCTTCAGGTTGCCACACAAACCACATGTCACATTGCTGATGGCCACATGAGGTACTGTCATGCATGGAAGTGATGGAAATGAGAGTGTCGTGTTGGTTCTGTATGCCTGCAGAAATCAGGGCCTGTCACATGCTCATCCCAGTATGGGATAGTCCAGACTGTGGAAGAGTCAATGTGGCTAGGCAACCGCAGCACTGTGCCCACTCCCTGTACTGTCATGTGGACAATATGATGCTCTAGTGGCAAAACATGCCCTGTATGCCTCAGGCCATTGACTAGAATAGGAATTGGTACTGAGATACATCCCAAAAGTAGTCCATATGTGGATGTTGCATCATATTCAAAGTGTGTCTTTGACTAATGACAGGTCCCTTACTCCCACAGCTCTGTTCCCACCTTCACATAAATCGCAATTGTACTGTACATGCTTATTACTCAAATGACAGTTCCCACAGTGCAGAAAGTGTGTAGATTTCTGGGAGGCCATAACATGTGAGTTAGTAGCTTGGTCACATAGCAGAAATTGTACATTGCATACTTTTGTGTGTTGGGTCCCATCTCTGTAGGATAGACGCATATGTCTAAAGGAGTGTTCTATGGTACAGGTACATACCACAGAACACCTCCTGCTGAAGTGGCATGAGCCTGCATTTGGTAGGCCACAGGTCCACATATACACAGGGAAGACATTTTCTGTACCCACCTGTAGGAAAGTACCCTCTTTCTTGGCATGGTTACCCCCATCTTCTGCCTGTTGTCAGTGTGTTTGACTGTTCATTGGGATCCTGCTAACCAGGACCCCATTAATTATGCTCTCTCCCTTCCAACTTGGTTACTTGTACCATTTGCACCCCACATGTGGCATACTGGTGCCCCCATGTAAGTCCCTAGTATATGGTATCCAGGTACCCAAAGCATTGGGGCACCAGGGGATCCCCATGGGCTGCAGCATGTACTGTGCCACCCACAGGGAGCCCATGCAAAGTGTATCTGCAGGCCTGCCATTGCAGCCTGCGTAAAGGGTGCAGGCACCCTTTTCACTAAAGGTCACTGCACCAAGACACTGTAAGTCCTCCTATGGCAGGCCCTCCTTGCCCAGAGGGCAGGGTGCAAGTACCTGTGTGTGAGGGCACTCCTGCACTTGCAGAGGTGCCCACACAAACTCCAGTCCCATTTTTCTGTACTTCGTGATTGCGGGAACGCCATTTTATGCGTGTACTGGACATAGGTTACTACCTATGTCTAGCTACATAATGGTTACTCTGAACCTAGGCATGTTTGGTCTCAAACATGTCGGAATAATACCCCAGTACTGTTGCCAGTATTGGAAGTATGATTCCATGCTCTCTATGGGCTCCTTAAAGAACCCCCATCATTGCTCCTACCAGCGTTTTGGGGTTTTACAGACAGCCGAAGGTGCTGCCACCCCTCAGACAGGTTTCTGCCCTCCTGATGCTTCAACAGCTCAAACCAAGGAACTAGAACAAAGGATTTCCTTTGGGGGGGTAACACCCTGTCCCTTTGGAAATAAGTGTTACATGGGATTGGGAGGGGTAGCCTCCCCAAGCCACTGGTATACTTTGAAGGGTACATTAGTTGCCCTTAGTGCATAAACCAGTCTACACTGGTTCAGGGACCTCCCATCCCTGCTCTGGTGTGAAACTGGACAGTGCAAAGGGGAGTGACTTCTCCCCTGTCCATCCCCACCCCAGGGGTAGTGCCCAGATCTCCTCCAGAGGGTACCTGGGTTCTGCCATCTTGAATCATCCAAGGTTGGCAGGGACCTCTGGGAGCATTTGAGTGGCCAGGTCAGGCAGGTGAAGTCAGAGCCCCCTCCTGATAGGTGTTAATCCCCCTCTCAGGCTTCTTGGGTGGGTTCTCAGATTTGGCTTGCAAGATTCCAACAGGACTCCTCTGCAACCTCTACTCCGACTTCTAGCCGCTCAAACTGTGACTGGACCCTCCAGGAACCAACAATCTGCATCCTTAATGAAGACTCTGCTTGCCACGTTGTTTACACGGCTCCTTCCAACTTCTGCAACATTTCCCTGGCTGTGCATCCTCTGAAGGCGGCAAGTCTTTAGTCTGCATGAGAAGGAGGAAGGAATCTCCCTTAGAGTGAAGGAGTCACTCCCCTGCATCCGTAGGCACCAACTGCAACGACGAACGGCTGCATTGATCTCCTCTCATACTGAGCTGTGTGGATCCTGCATCACGGGTGGAAATCCAGAGTAGTCATGTTGGTCCTATCTGCAAGCTGTCTAACTTTGGTGGAGGTAAGCTTTTGTCTTCCCATGCAGGACAGTACCCCCCATGCACTCGTTCTCTTGCAGCTACCAAGGCTTGTTGGTATCTCGTCCAAGGGATCTTCAGGCTCCTTGTAACCCCAGTACCCCTTCCTGAGAAGCACAGCCCTCTGCGTGCTTCTCCTGTGGTGTGGGAACCTTCTCCAGTTGTGCTGCTTAGGCTCCTCTGTGACTCCTGGTACCTCGTCCAGTGGGTCTCATGTGGGGCTCCCTCTTTTTCTGTGGGCTCTTTGCCTTGCTGAGGGTCCCCCTAGTACTTCTCCCAATAGGTTGAGTCCTCCTGGACCTTGCTGGTCCCCGGCAGCTCAACTTTGTGCTTAACCCGATTTCTGCCTTTGCCAAGGCTTGTTGGTGGCTTTTCCATGCCACTAACTGACTGCAATCTTCTATCCGGCGTGGGACGCCAACTGCATCCTCTAGGAACTCTCACCTGCTCCAGGGCTGCATTCCTGACCGTCCTCATCCTACCGTCGACCAACTCATGCGACCACAGCTGGATAGGTAGTAGCTCCTGCTTCCCTAAGAGAGGAGGCTATTAACCTCCTGGGGAGCATCTCTGTGGGGCAGTCTACCATGGTGAATGCCATCCAGGAGTTGCCCACCTAAATTCATCAGACCAATGCTTTCCTGGAAGGCATTCATAGTGCCATGTCTGGCCTACAGATATCTTTTCAGGCTCTGGCCTCCTTACTGACGGCAGCCAGTCACTCCCCACATTCCTCCCCCACCACCTCCCTCTTCCCAATCCAAATTCCCCATTCTCCTGCCTATCCCAAGCACACAGACACACCTGCACACACCCACCTCAACACACACAAGCAGCACGCATCGACACAAACACCACAAGGCACGCATGCACTCAACATACACCCACAAGCACAACATCAGCCACCAATTCACCAGACACCCCCATCGACACACACACCACATCCAGCATACCCACAGGCACCACAACAATAGCCAGTGACACATTCACACACCCAGCAAACCCGCAGACACCAGCACGGCACACACAGACACACCCACAACACCCACCATACCTGCAGACACCAACACCCCCAACAGACACACAAACATCCACAAAATCCATTATACCCGCAGACACCACAATATCCACCATATCCAGCAAACCCACAGACACCATCCCAAAAGACACACACATCTTTATCACTCCATCACCCAGCACCTCCACCGCCCAGGCCCCCAAGGCCCCCAAGGCACGCAAACACCCACATTCACACACGCAACAGAGACCACCCAAACAGAAGCATCACACACGTACACACCCAAGACATCTACACCGACACACCAGACAACCACTCCCTCAACCTCCAAATCTCCAACCCCTTCTGATTACTGTCCCTGTGTTCCAAAGGAGAGTTTCCATTTCAACTTTTTGCTTTCCCCTGTTACCTCCAAACCCCCTCCCAAACCCATGAGGCCCCCACCCACATCCCAATCCATCCCTTTCATCTCGAAGTCCCCCGTCACACCTGTGCCACCTACAATCACCCACAGCCCTCCTCCCCAAGAAGAAGATCACCCCTCCAAAGGAACAGTCCACACCCCCAAACACAAACCAAAACCCAGCCCTCCTCAATCAGACCCCACCCCATCCAAAGATGAACCCTGAGGGGCCTGCCTGCCCACTTGATGCCCCTTCCTGTGGAGGTTTCCTGGTAGTGATTGGAGTCAAGAGTGTGTACAGGGACATTAATTCGGCTGGCCAATGGCCTTTGTTCTGAAGATTTTCCAGTTAATAAACCCAAGTAGTATTTTTTGGGGTACACATTTGTAAAGAAATGCCTCCTTGGCACGGTTACCTCCTGACTTTTTGCCTTTGCTGATGCCAAGTTATGATTTGAAAGTATGCTGAGGCCTGCTAACCAGGCCCCAGCACCAGTGTTCTTTCTCTAACCTGTACCTTTGTCTCCACAATTGGCACACCCTGGCATCCAGGTAAGTCCCTTGTAACTGGTACCCCTGGTACCAAGGGCCCTGATGGGAAGGTCTCTAAGGGCTGCAGCATGCCTTATGCCACCCTGGGGACACCTCACTCAGCACAGACACACTGCTTGCCAGCTTGTGTGTGCTGGTGGGGAGAAAATGACTAAGTCGACATGGCACTCCCCTCAGGGTGCCATGCCAACCTCACACTGCCCATGGCATAGATAAGTCACCCCTCTAGCAGGCCTTACAGCTCTAAGGCAGGGTGCACTATACCATAGGTGAGGGCATAAGTGCACGAGCACTATGCCCCTACAGTGTCTAAGCAAAACCTTAGACATTGTAAGTGCAGGGTAGCCATAAGAGTATATGGTCTGGGAGTCTGTCATACACAAACTCCACAGCACCATAATGGCTACACTGAAAACTGGGAAGTTTGGTATCAAACTTCTCAGCACAATAAATGCACACTGATGCCAGTGTACAATTTATTGTGAAATACACCCCAGAGGGCATCTTAGAGATGCCCCCTGAAAACATACCCGACTTCCAGTGTGGGCTGACTAGTTTTGCCAGCCTGCCACACACCAGACATGTTGCTGGCCACATGGGGAGAGTGCCTTTTTCACTCTGTGGCTAGTAACAAAGCCTGTACTGGGTGGAGGTGCTTTTCACCTCCCCCTGCAGGAACTGTAACACCTGGCGGTGAGCCTCAAAGGCTCACCGCCTTTGTTACAGCGCCACAGGGCATCCCAGCTAGTGGAGATGCCCGCCCCCTCCGGCCACGGCCCCACTTTTGGCGGCAAGGGCGGAGGAGATAATGAGAAAAACAAGGAGGAGTCACTGGCCAGTCAGGACAACCCCTAAGGTATCCTGAACTGAGGTGACTCTGACTTTTAGAAATCCTCCATCTTGCAGGTGGAGGATTCCCCCAATAGGATTAGGGATGTGTCCCCCTCCCCTCAGGGAGGAGGCACAAAGAGGGTGTAGCCACCCTCAGGGCTAGTAGCCAATGGCTACTAACCCCCCAGACCTAAACCCACCCCTAAATTGAGTATTTAGGGGCCCCTAGAACCTAGGAAACTAGATTCCTGCAACCTAAGACGAATAAGGACTGCTGACCTGAAGCCCTGCAGAGAAGACGGAGACACCAACTGCTTTGGCCCCAGCCCTACCGGCCTGTCTCCCCACTTCAAGAGAAACTGCAACAGCGACGCGCTCCCCAGGGTCTAGCAACCTCTGAAGCCTCAGAGGACTACCCTGCATCTAAAAGGACCAAGAACTCCAGAGGACAGCAGCTCTGTTCCAAAGAAACTGTAACTTTGCAACAAAGAAGCAACTTTTAAACACAACACGTTTCCCGCCAGAAGCGTGAGACTTTCGACTCTGCACCCGACGCCCCCGGCTCTACCTGCGGAGAAATAACACTACAGGGAGGACTCCCCGGCGACTGCGACCCTGTGAGTAGCCAGAGTTGACCCCCCTGAGCCCCCCCAGCGACACCTGCAGAGGGAATCCAGAGGCTCCCCCTGACCGCGACTGCCTTCTTCAAAGAACCTGACGCCTGGTAAAGACACTGCACCCGCAGCCCCCAGGACCTGAAGGATCCGACCTCCAGTGCAGAAGCGACCCCCAGGTGGCCCTCTCCCTTGCCCAGGTGGTGGCTTCCCCGTGGAGCCCCCCCACTTGCCTGCCCCGTTTCGCTGAAGAGACCCCTGGGACTCCCATTGAAACCTATGGCGAACCCGACGCCTGTTTGCACACTGCACCCGGCCGCCCCGTGCCGCTGAGGGTGTACTTTCTGTGCTGACTTGTGTCCCCCCTGGTGCCCTACAAAACCCCCCTGGTCTGCCCTCCGAAGTCACGGGTACTTACCTGCTGGCAGACTGGAACCGGGGCACCCCCTTCTTCATTGATGCCTATGCGTTTTGGGCACCACTTTGACCTCTGCACCTGACCAGCCCTGAGCTGCTGGTGTGGTAACTTTGGGGTTGCCCTAAACCCCCAACGGTGGGCTACCTTGGACCCAACTTTGAAACCTGTAGGTGGTTTACTTACCTGCAAAACTAACAAATACTTACCTCCCCAGGAACTGTTGAAATTTGCACTGTCTAGTTTTAAAATAGCTTATTGCCATTTGTGCCAAAACTGTACATGCTATTTTGCTGATTCAAAGTTCCTATGATACCTATGTGAAGTACCTTTCATTTGAAGTATTGATTGTAAATCTTGAACCTGTGGTTCTTAAAATAAACAAAGAAAATATATTTTTCTATATAAAAACCTATTGGCCTGGAATTGTCTTTGAGTGTGTGTTCCTCATTTATTGCCTGTGTATGTACAACAAATGCTTAACACTACCCTCTGATAAGCCTACTGCTCGACCACACTACCACAAAATAGAGCATTAGGATTATCTCTTTTTGCCACTCTCTTACCTCTAAGGGGAACCCTTGGACTCTGTGCATGCTATTTCTTACTTTGAAATAGTGCATACAGAGCCAACTTCCTACAACATTTGTTCTGCAATACCTTTTCTACCTTTATGTTGTTCCTGAGTAACGTGTTGTATGCCTACAGTTGTGTGTGTTTCAGCCTTCTTGCTGATCCATTTGCTGTTGTTTGCAGTATCTGACTTTGTGGGCAGTGCTGGTGTCACCCAGACAAAGTTAGATGTTGACTGTATGGATATTTAGGTGGTACTCCAAATGGGGTGTCATTGCATTGTGTTATGTTTGGTTTGGCAAGTACTTCATCTTGTGTGGTCCAATGTCAGAATGTATGATGATAGACTTGTTCCCCTGATAAGAACTGTAGAATTATTTCATGTGTGGCAGCTTGAGTTTTTTGTGCAGACATGGAGGGTGTTCAGTTATGCTAGCTTTCTTTGAATTTGACTGTGCATGTGTCCATTTTGCTGCGTGTACCTTGCAGCTATTTCATTTAGATGTATGGCCCATGTTGTTGCAGATGTATGTACTTTCTTGACTTGCACTTCCACATTATGTACATGGGCATGTCCCTTGGCTCTAGTATTGTTTGTTCCTGAGATACCTGAAGGGGCAGTTCCTCTGCAAATGTTGTTTCTGATGGATACAACTACCTGTGAATTCCTCACCTTAAGAATTTTCCCCCACGTGCCATCTTTGACGGAAATTTTCTTCTAGCTCTGCACATCGACGATGACGTCACAATTGCCCGACTCCACGCGGCGCGAGTGACGTCATCCAGGCAATAAGAAGCCCTCGTCGACATGCAGACTCCAGTTCCCTTTTTTCCGTGCCTTCAAGTAACAGTTTTTCTTCAAGGCTACCAGGAAGCTACAGTTTCACTCCGGTGTAACAATGTCACAACCGAGGAAGTCGGGTTTTAAACCCTGTAAACAGTTTGGGGGTCGAATGTCGGTCACGGACCCCCATGAAAATTGCTTATGGTGCCTTAGTTCCGACCATGAGGTTGAGTCATGCGGTTCATGCCAACGCATGAATCCTAAGGCCCTTAAGGAACAAGAGGCAAAATAGTTTCTTGCCCGTTCTAAGAAGAGGAAGGAGAGGCGTCATCGGAGAGAGTCTTCTTCAAGATCTTCGGAGACCCATCGGCGCCATCGGGACTCTCGGCATCGTCATGAATCACTGCGCCGATCGAGCAGAGAACGTTCCCATTCAAGATCGCCATCAGCTCGGCGCCGGGCGACGTGGGAGATCAGCCGTACTGTCTCGCCTCCTCCTCCGACGTCTCCACTGTTGGTATATGAAGTGGAACCACATCAGGAACCGAGGGCTTCTCCGGAGCAGGAGATGCCTGGACCATCATCGGCTTCCCCTCCGGCGCCGGTTCCTCAAAGTTATCCGGCTTTCCCGGTGCCGGGCACGGACCCGCAGCATTTTTTAATGCAATGTTTAAGATTTTTGCCACCATGGCGCCTGGTGGTGGGCATGCGGGTCCGTCAGGTCCTTTGGCCTTTAACTTGGGTGCTCCGGCTCCTTACAAGCCGACACCCTTTAGGCCCTTTCTTCCTTCTGGAGGAACTGCTTCGGCGCTGATGCCGTTGGCGTCACCCAGAAGGCCGGTGACGCCGACGACGTCCACTGTTCCGGCGCCAATCGATTTGCCTCGGATCCAGTCGACTGTGAAATTACCTGTGGCGCCGGAGGGTCCCGCGTCGGATGGCTCAGAGGATTGGCGCCGTCAAAGATCTTCTGCGTCGGCCAACGCCTTATCGACGCCAGGGCTCGAGTCCAGGCTCTGATCCAGGAGATTGGCTTTATGGCTGCTGGAAGAAGAGGAGTATGAGAGGCAGCATTTGGAGGAAGGTGAAATCGTGGAGCCTTCAGGGGACCTGCATGGCTTTGATACGGCAAGTGGCCTGGACACTTCCCCGGAATGGGACCCGGGGGAGTATAAGGAGGAGGCTGCTTCATTTCATGCTGTGGTGAGGAAGGCAGCAGACTTTTTGGACCTTCCACTTCCTGCTGCGGAGGTGAAGACAAACCTCCTGACCGAAGTGCTGCATCCAGCGTCGGTGGTGGCAGAGCCTTTTTTGCCTTTCAATGAGGCTCTTTTGGACCCTATTAAGGACATCTGGAAAAAGCCAATGACTTCGGCGGCTGACAACAGGGCGGTAGCGAGACGCTATCGTGTAGCACCAGGTGATCCAGACTTTTTGACCAAGCACCCAACTCCGGAGAGTTTTGTTGTCCAAGCGTCGTGCTCCTCCCGTTCTGCTCCTGGTTCGTTCCCTGGGGCAACGGCGGACAGGGAGTCTAAGAAGATGGACCAGGCAGTGAAAAATACCTTTTCTTCTTGTTGCATGGCTTTAAAGTCTACCAATGTGACTTACATTTTGGGGTGTTATATTCATGCCTTTATGGATGAGGCTAAGGGCCACCCTGGTTTGTGACAGGAGGTGTTGAACCTGTTGTCGGACACTCAGGTGGCGGCGACTAAGGTAATTCAATCTGGGCTGGACACCTCGGATTCGGTGGCCAGAGCTATGGGCACATCCATAGCGACGAGATGGCAGGCCTGGCTGCGTTCGTCAGGGTTCTCCCCTGATGTTCAGACTACTCTCCTGGACCTGCCATTTGATGGAGACAAACTTTTTGGAGCAAAAGCCGACTCTGCTCTAGAACGTTTTAAAGAGAGTAGAGCGACGGCGAGGTCATTGGGTCTCCAGGCAGCCACTTCCTCTGCTTTTAGATCGTTTAGGAGGTTTAGAGGTTTTGGTTGTGGTGCTTCCTTTCGTGGCAGGCTCCATGCGGCAGGACAACAATCTGCAGGAACTCTTCCTTACCGATCCTTCAGGGGCAGGGGTAGAGTACGCACTAGGTGTGCCACCCAGCAGCACTCTGCCTCTTCCTCCAGAGGGGTGCAGCAGGGAAAGCAGCCTTAGTCCTCCACCACTCCCTGCTCACACGTCTCCGGTAGGGGGGAGACTTACTTACTTTCTTCGCATGTGGGAGTCCATAACATCAGACTCCTGGGTCACCGGCATTGTGGAGAAGGGGGATGCTCTTCCCTTTCGGGAATTTCCTCCTCCCTTCCCTCCCCACCCCTCCTTCTGTTCAGATGACCATCTTCGGTATTGCAACAGGAGGTGATGTCCCTTTTGCCGAAAGGCGCAATGGAGGTGGTTCCAGAGCAGGAGAGGGGTCAGGGCTGCTATTCTAGGTACTTCCTGATCCCCAAAAAGGATGGTCGGTTGAGGCCAATCCTGGACCTGAGGATTTTGAATTGGTTCCTCAAGCAGGAAAAGTTCAAGATGCTGACCCTGTCACAGGTTCTTTTGGCGTTGAACGAAGGAGATTGGATGGTGTCTGTCGATTTGCAGGATCCATACTTCCATATGCCCATCCTCAAGTCTCACAGGAAGTATCACCGGTTTGTGGTGGGGTCGCAGCACTATCAGTTTGCGGTCATTCCATTTGGTCTTACTTCGGCACCTCAAGTCTTTATGAAGGGAATGGCGGTGGTGGCAGCGGAGCTCAGAAGAAAGGGAATAGCAGTATTTCCTTAACTGGACGATTGGTTGATCAAAGCCAAGTCTCCGGAGCTCTTGCGGTGTCACCTGCAGTCGACAACTCAGTTGTTGTTCGACCTGGGATTCTCAGTGAATGTGCCCAAATCTCACCTGGAGCCCTCTCAATGCCTCCTGTTCATAGGGGCAGTACTGGACACACATTGAATCGGGCCTTTCCTCCGCCGCAGCGGATTCAGGACATTCAGGCGTTGATTACAATGTTTCAAGATGGAGCGGTCGTTCCAGTCCTCAAGGTCCTTCGTCTGCACGGTTTGTTTGCTTCTTGCATTCTGCTGGTCATGCATGCACGCTGGCACATGAGGGCTCTTCAGTGGTGCGTCCGCAGGCAGTGGTTTCAGCACAAAGGAGATCTCGAGGATTCAATCAGGATCTCCACAGACACTGCAGCGGATCTTCAATGGTGGGCTGCGGTCGGCAACCTGTCGTAAGGAAGGACGTTCTCGCTGCCTCCGCCAGTGGCCACAGTTGTAACGGATGCTTCCACCCTAGGGTGGGGAGCTCATCTGGGGGACCTGGAGAGGAACAGAGGTTTCACATCAATCTGTTGGAATTGCGGGCGATACGTCTGGCTCTCAAGGCCTTCCTCCCTTCCCTTCGTGGTCAGTCAGTCCAGGTCCTGATGGACAACACTACCGCAATGTGGTATATAAACAAGCAGGGAGGAGTGGGGTCGTATCTTCTCTGCAAAGAAGCTCTTCGACTCTGGTCCTGGCTCCAGGACCACAAGATTTGTTTGGTAGCAAATCATTTGGCCGGAGTTCTGAACGTGTGTGTGGGCGGTCTCAGTCGGCTCAAATCAACTGATCACGAGTGGGGTCTTCATCCAGATCTGGTTCTTTACATCTTCCAGATGTGGGGGTTTCCTCAGATAGACCTGTTTGCCACTTGGGAGAACGCGCACTGCCCGTCGTTCTGCAGCCTCCAGTATCCAGTGCAAGGAGCTTTGGAGGACATGTTTCAGATGTCCTGGAAGGGTCAATTGCTTTACGCGTTTCCCCCCATACCCTTGATTCCTCGGGTTCTGAGGAAGATCCGCCAAGACCGGGCCCAAGTCATCTTAATAGACCCAGATTGGCCAAGAAGGGTGTGGTATTCAGATCTTCTCTAACTCTCTCTGTGCCCTCCGCTCCGTCTCCCTTACAGGGCAGACCTCCTCTCCCGGTCGCAGGGGCAGGTTCTAAACCCCCACCTCCGGAGCCTGCACCTTCATGCCTGGAGATTGAACGGGGCAATCTGAGTTCCTTTTCTCTCCCGCCGGAGGTGGTGGATGTTATTTTATCGGCCAGGTGACACTCCACCAAATCAATCTATGCAAGCAGGTGGGCCAGATTTGTCAGTTGGTGTGGAGAGAATCAAATTGATCCCTTGAAAGCTCATTTGTCTGATGTGTTATTATTTGCTTTAACCTTGGCACAGAAAGGTTGTGCAGTTGCCACAGTTAAGGGCTATTTATCAGCGCTGTCGGCTTTTCTGTGCCTCCCAGACCAACCCTATCTGTTTAGGTCACCTTTGGTATTGAGGTTCATTAAGGGTCTCACTTATAAGTTTCCGCCCACTCCGTTTGTTATGCCTCAGTGGGACCTTAATTTAGTATTGACCTTTCTTATGGGATCGCCATTTGAGTCAATGCATTCTTGTTCCTTACGATTCCTAGTTTTAAAGACTGTATTTCTAGTGGCCATAACATCGGCCAGAAGAGTGAGTGAGCTCCAGGCTCTTAGTGTAGAGTCCTCATATCTTTCCTTTTTTAGAGACAAAGTGGTGTTAAGGACCAAGGCGCCTTTCCTCCCGAAGGTTGTTACACCCTTTCATTTGGGGCAGTACATTACTCTCTCTTCCTTTTACCCTCCACCTCATCCATCCAAGGAGGAAGAGAGGCTTCACCGGTTGGATCCACGAAGAGCGTTGAGCTTCTTTGACGACAGGACGAGGGAGTTCAGGCAAGACGATCAGCTCTTCGTTGGATACGTGGGGAAGAGGAGAGGCAGAGCAGTCCACAAGAGAACGTTGTCCAGGTGGGTCATTCTCTGTCTCAAACTTTGTTATTCCTCAGCAGAGAAAGAACCCCCTGTAGAACTCCGAGCTCATTCCACTAGGGCTAAGGCTGCTTCATCGGCCTTGGCTAGGGGTGTTCCTGTGGTTGACATCTGCAAAGCGGCAACTTGGGCGTCCCTCCATACTTTTGTCAAACATTATTGTTTAGACTCTGAAGTCAGGAGGGATGGCCATTTTGCCCGCTCAGTGCTGCAGGATTTTTTGGTTTGACCATTCAGGCACCCACCTTCGGAGGCGGTACTGCTTTGGAACTCTATTCTTGAGGTGAGGAATCCACAGGTAGTTGTATCCATCAGAAGAACAAGTTACTTACCTTCGGTAACGCCTTTTCTGGTGGCTACATTAGCTACCTGTGGATTCCTCACGGTATCTCCCGCCTCCCCGTTGCCTGATTTTTCTTACCACAAAATCCTTGGGTGAGCACCGGTTTATTGTATATTTGTATATAATGATGAGATGTATATGTACATATTTATTTATACATATGGTATTTTTCAAAGGAAACATGTTCGGATATGTATATGTATATATATATTTGTTTCCATATGAGTGTGTTGTTTCCCATAGTATTGTTTTATATTGTTGCAATAAATGTTGGTATATAATTTTATTTGATGTAATTATATTTCTCTGCAAAGTCAATGTTCACCTGTTCGCCTCAAAGGCACATAAAAAAGGGGGATAACTGACGTCTGCATGTCGACGAGGGCTTCTTATTGCCTGGATGACGTCATATGGCATTGCGTGGAGTCGGTCAATTGTGACGTCATCGTCGATGTGCAGAGCTAGAAGAACATTTCCGTCGAAGCTGGCGCGTGGGGGAAAATTTTTGATGTGAGGAATCCACAGGTAGCTAATTTATGCACCAGAAAAGGCGTCCCAGGGCAACATCCTTCCATGAGGGCTCCTGATCCCCACGTCTCTATTGTGCAGGTATTGTTTGCATGTGAGCTTCGGATATTTATCTCTCTGACTATTGTGCACCCCATTGTCCTTCCATTGTGTTGCAATATGGTGATGTGTAGGTCCACTGCAAGGCTGTTTCAGGGGAGTGGTGTTTGTGTTCCATGACATATCCATACATATGTGTGTTAAAACTGACGACAGCCCACAGCATGTGTGCAATGTGAGGGTGTCAGTTGTATTTGTAGATGTGATGTTGCTGCATTGTTGCTGTTGTGTGACACTATGTTGTGTACACTTCACTGTCCCTCTGACTAAGATGTGCTTTTGTGTAGTGTGGCAGTGTAGTATGAGTGACCTGCCCAAAAGGGGCGTTTAATGGCTGTGAAGGTGTCCTTCTGTGTGAATGATTCAGACTGGCGACACAATATCAAGTGTACTTGGTGTCTGTAGCATGGGCCCCATATCATGTGGATGCCAGTACAATGATCTGCTGTTAAGGTAAATGGCACAAGAAGGCGCGTGTACTTACCATCGATTGTGTCCATGGCGGTGTGGATTTTGTGTTCCATCGATGAACAGCAGCAGCGGCAGGACATGTGTGATGAGTTTCATGGCGGCACAGGATGTGGAACATTGCCTGCAGGTGAGTTGCTTCCTTTATACTCTTTGTTTCCACCTGCTGGGATGTGGTGGTCGGACCACCATGGTCCATTGGTGGTGTGCAACATCACAATGAGTCTGGTGGAAACATTGGCTCCGTCTGCCTGTTTGTCCTGCTTCGTCACTACGGTAATACAGTGGTCTGACCGCCAAGGCGATGGCGGTCAGACCGCCACCACCACCATGGAGGTGCACAGACCGCCAAACTCGTAAAGAGGTCCTAAGTCTGGAATATTCTACAGTCAATTTGCCTTTGAAGTAGCACTAGCATATGTCACTGTCACAGAGGTAGCTAACCACTATAATTTACTGATAGAAAGACATTTTTACCAACAAAATGAACAGAAACTAAGACCCTTAATGGATTATTTAGAAGATACTATGGTTGGCAGACTGCATCGCTCCGAACACAGACATCATTCCAAATTTCAAATTGCGTAATTGTAATGTCTATGACAGCACCTTAACACAGGAAGCTAAAACAAGAAATGCAGTGAAAGGCAATGCATTCCAATTCACACTAGGTAGAAACCAACCTACACTCTATAGATTTATGGAAGCATTACAAAGAAAGCGAAGCTACCAGCAACTACGAATGGAGCAATCTGTAATCCAAAGTGCACCTAAATTTAGCAAACAAACTAAAAGAATGTACAACATGCTACAATTCGAAGTCAAACTCGTCATAAACAACAAAGGAGTAGATTATTTAGCAATAATAGCCAAAGCATATAATAAAAATAAATGCTAAACTACAAAACTCCCAAAAACCTATAACATTATCTTAACCAACAAGACAAATCATTTTTATATAAATAAACATCATATAACATCAGTCAAAACATCTATTAAAAGTCTGATCTTAAATAAGACTGAAATAATAAAATAATATATAAAATATTGACATAAGAAATCTAAATACCCATGAGAAAAACCTGCAAAATAAAACAGAAACCCCACCCACACAAAACATTACATGTCCAAAAGTTCATATACATTACACTTAATCGTCATAAAGCAAGTAAAATACCACAATATAACATAACATATCAATACATTACTAAATCAGTGTACAAAAACCCAAACACTGCAGCTATTACAACTAAATGTACAAAATCCTAAACAAACTGCAACTAACCTTTAGGCTTCTACCCTAATCCCCCATCCTTAAAACACTAGAAAACCCCTTTAAAAAGGGCTTATATGTTCCCAGGAACATCATTTCCTTGCACAAACCTGGATCCACTACAAAATAGAAGGTAGTTGTATAAAAATGGCCACTAAATGAAACTAAATAAACACAATTTCCATACAGAAAAGAATGGAAAAAAGTAAAAACAAAGGGGGTGATTCTAACCCTGGCGGTCGGTGTTAAAGCGGCGGCCAACCCGCCAACAGGCTGGCGGTCAAAAAAATTGAATTCTGACCCTGGCGGGAACCGCCAACACAAACAGCCACTTTAACACTCCGACCGCCACGGCGGTACAAACAAACAGCGCGGCGGTCACCGCCAACAGGCAGGCGGCAGATAATGTACCACCCACACTATCACAACTCACCAATCCGCCACCTTTTCCGGGGCGGGAGGACCGCCGATAAAAACACGGCGGAAACAGACTACGAACGGGAAAACGCACACCACTACGCACTCCAGGAGGAAGGAGGACAGCATGGAACCCGAATTAAACATCCTACCTGCTCTCGTCTACCTTCTCATCTACCACGAGTACGAAGTCCGGCGCAGACGACAACGGTGAGTACTGCACCTACGACACACGGGAGGGGGAGGACGAAAGGTTACGGCCACACACATATGCGACCCCCCCACCCCCAACTATGTACACACCAATGCAGAGCAACAAGTCACAGTGACACCACCCAAACACCCCTGAAAAATGCTATGACATAATCAAATTTGGAATAAATATTTATGTACAAAAAAGCTCCTGAAAAATATCGTACAACCATGAAAGATATTTACAAGAAAACAAATGATATACACATCAGTGTATAACTGAAGTAACAAGTCCTGCACATCCTACGAATTCATCATGTCCGTGGGCCAAAGTTTTGAGAAACAAGGGCAAAGCCCACACAGGAGACCTGAGTCCTTTGGAGAGAACACTGCAGGGGCATCAGATGTAAAAACTACAGGCACCTCAGGGGGAAGGGAAGGGGGGGGCACCACAGCCACATGAGTCCACGACGCCAGATACACGAGGAGCCACCATGCCCACTGTACCATCCTGGGGAGTGCAAAGCCACAGTCTCTCAATGTCTCTACAGTGGGTGGGCTGCCCACCTTACCATCCTGGGGAGTGCAAAGCCACAGTCTCTCAATGTCTCTACAGTGGGTGGGCTGCCCACTGTACCATCCTGGGGAGTGCCAAGCCACAGTCTCTCAATGTCTCTACAGTGGGTGGGCTGCCCACTGTACCATCCTGGGGAGTGCCAAGCCACAGTCTCCCAATGTCTCTACAGTGGGTGGGCTGCCCACTGTACCATCCTGGGGAGTGCAAAGCCACAGTCTCTCAATGTCTCTACAGTGGGTGGGCTGCCCACTGTACCATCCTGGGGAGTGCAAAGCCACAGTCCATCAGGTGGATGACAGTCTCCACTGGTCAAGGAGGAGGCATGGTGGACACAGTGAACCATAAACAGTGCTTGAGATGGCGGTGCCCAGCGGAGCGGTGCTTGAGACGGCGGTGCCCAGCGGAGCGGTGCTTGAGACGGCGGTGCCCAGCGGAGCGGTGCTTGAGATGGCAGTGCCCAGCGGAGCGGTGCTTGAGAAGAAGGGCCCAGCGGAGCGGTGCTTGAGAAGAAGGGCCCAGCGGAGCGGTGCTTGAGACGGCGGTGCCCAGCGGAGCGGTGCTTGAGAAGAAGGGCCCAGCGGAGCGGTGCTTGAGAAGAAGGGCCCAGCGGAGCGGTGCTTGAGACGGCGGTGCCCAGCGGAGCAGTGCTTGAGAAGAAGGGCCCAGCGGAGCGGTGCTTGAGACGGCGGTGCCCAGCGGAGCGGTGCTTGAGAAGAAGGGCCCAGCGGAGCGGTGCTTGAGAAGAAGGGCCCAGCGGAGCGGTGCTTGAGACGGCGGTGCCCAGCGGAGCGGTGTTTGAGAAGAAGGGCCCAGCGGAGCGGTGCTTGAGACGGCGGTGCCCAGCGGAGCGGTGCTTGAGAAGAAGGGCCCAGCGGAGCGGTGCTTGAGACGGCGGTGCCCAGCGGAGCGGTGCTTGAGAAGAAGGGCCCAGCGGAGCGGTGCTCGAGACGGCGGTGCCCAGCGGAGCGGTGCTTGAGAAGAAGGGCCCAGCGGAGCGGTGCTCGAGACGGCGGTGCCCAGCGGAGCGGTGCTTGAGAAGAAGGGCCCAGCGGAGCGGTGCTCGAGACGGCGGTGCCCAGCGGAGCGGTGCTTGAGAAGAAGGGCCCAGCGGAGCGGTGCTTGAGACGGCGGTACCCAGCGGAGCGGTGCTTGAGAAGGGCCCAGCGGAGCGGTGCTTGAGAAGAAGGGCCCAGCGGAGCGGTGCTTGAGACGGCGGTGCCCAGCGGAGCGGTGCTTGAAAAGAAGGGCCCAGCGGAGCGGTGCTTGAGAAGAAGGGCCCAGCGGAGCGGTGCTTGAGACGGCGGTGCCCAGCGGAGCGGTGCTTGAGACGGCCGGGCCCAGCGGAGCGGTGCTTGAGACGGCGGTGCCCAGCGGAGCGGTGCTTGAGATGGCGGTGCCCAGCGGAGCGGTGCTTGAGATGGCGGGGCCCTCTTCAGCGGTGCCTATCTTCACGGCGGGGCCCTCTTCAGCGGTGCTCTTCTGCACGGCGGGCCCTGTTCAGCGGTGCTCTTCTGCACCGCGGGCCCTCTTCAGCGGTGCCTATCTTCACGGCGGGGCCCTCTTCAGCGGTGCCTATCTTCACGGCGGGGCCCTCTTCAGCGGTGCTCTTCTGCACGGCGGGCCCTGTTCAGCGGTGCTCTTCTGCACGGCGGGCCCTGTTCAGCGGTGCTCTTCTGCACGGCGGGCCCTTTTCAGCGGTGCTCTTCTGCACCGCGGGCCCTCTTCAGCGGTGCCTATCTTCACGGCGGGGCCCTCTTCAGCGGTGCTCTTCTGCACGGCGGGCCCTGTTCAGCAGTGCTCTTCTGGACCGCGGGCCCTGTTCAGCGGTGCTCTTCTGCACCGCGGGCCCTCTTCAGCGGTGCTCATCCAGCAGGTCAAGGGAGCCAGACCTGTGCTGCACTCCCTGCTCAGTCGCCCTCGGACCGTGACGTTTCTGGACCCTTCGGGGACGGACTCCTGGCCTCTTTAGTGTCCTCCTTCCCAGCTGGGATGTGACATATGGGGTCCACCTTCTCCGCGCTCCTGCTGCCCTTCCGCTCCTTTGATGGGGCTCTCGGGCCCTTGCCTCCCCTAGATGGTGTGGCTGGTGAAGTGGCCGCACATTGCTCCTTGGGGGCAGCCCTGTCAGTCCTCGCACGGCGGCCCTTGTTTTTGCGGGTCCTCTTGCCGGGGGGGGGGGCTGGACGTGTCCTTGCTGCTGATCGATGTGTCACTGCTGGCAAAGGGTGGACTCCAGAACCCATGCACAACAGTGACACTCGAAGCTGGGCTGGTGGTGGCTGCGGTGCTCTTGGGACTCTTTGTAGATGGAGGGGGGAGCTCATCGGAGGGAAAGAGGTTAAGATTAGCCAGGAAAAGCTTTTTAGGTCCAAGGTAAAGGGTAGGAGAAGTGGTGATGGGAGTGGAGGAAGAGGATGTGGTTGTAGGAGAGTCAGGTGTGCTGTCATTGGGTGAAGGTGCTGGTGCTGTAGGCTGACGTGAGGTGGATGGCTGTTGGGTGGGTGGCTGCCTGCGTTTGTGTGTCTTGGAAGAGGGGGTGACAGACACAGTGGGAGAGGACACAGGGGACGTGTAAATGGCAGTGGGGGTGGTGACTGCACGAGTGTGGACTGTACTGGAGGGTGAGGTGGTGATGGAAGCACTGGCTGATGTTGGGGTGCATGCAGGTGTGAGTGTAGACGTCACAGGGAGGGAGGAGGGAGACGAGGAGGAGGGGGACACAGAGGTGGTTGTGACTGCTGGAATGTCTGCACCTGTGTGTTGCTTGGGTGAGTGTTTGTGGGATCTGTGGTGCTTGTGTCTGGATGAGCTGCTCTTGGGTGTTGAGGTGTGTGCAGGCTGGTCTGATGGTGTGGATGGGATAGGCTGACGAACAGGAGACAGAGACAGGCTGGAGGCAGTCAGAAGAGGGAGGCTGGAAACAGGGACAATGGCTGCCGTCAGTGCTGAGGCCAGAGCAGTGAACGCTCGTTGATGGGCAGCCTGACCCGAATGAATGCCCTCCAGGTACGCATTGCTCTGTTGCACCTCCCTTTGCACACCCTGGATGGCATTCAAAAGGGTAGTCTGCCCAACAATGAGCGCCCTCACCAGGTCAATGAGCTCCGCACTGAGGGCAGCAGGGGTGACAGGGGCAGGGGCTGAGGTGCCTGAGGCGAAGGAGACGCCAGCCTTCCTGGGCGAGCGGGCACGGAGCGTAGGCTGAGGGGCTGCAGGGAGGGCGGGGCTGGTGCGCTGGGTGTTGCCGCCACCGCTAGGGAGCACCCATCCGAGGACGTGTCTGAGTCGCTGGTCTCACCACCGGTCCCCGTTGTGGTGCTCCCCTCGCCCTCCGGATCACTGGTGCCCTCGGTGTCTGTTCCTGGGCCCACCGGGGCCTTGTGTCCTGCAGCTCCCTCGTGCTCCGATGCCAAATCTCCTCCGCCTGATGATGCTAATGCACACATGCACAAGAAGATGAAGAGAAAGGGTGGGGGGAGAAAAAAGAAGACCATGTTGAGTGCATGCAATGTCAACACCGTTGGCGGAGAGGACAGACACAGGAGCCTCATGCACTAAGCCGCGCATTCGGGGTACACTACTCAGTACTACTGACTAGGACAACAGGCCAAGAGACGTCAAACGCGCACATGGGTGATGCTGGACCATCAATGGCTGTACTTGTCACCCTACAGAGGTGGGGGCCGGGGGCACAGGGCCATGCCTAAGGGAGAGGACTACACTACAGAAAGCGCCCTGGCCTAATGTCACCCACAGCCCTCCTCCCCCACCCAGACGCCTCCACTGCGCAGAAAGATAGGAGAATGTGCTGATACTCACCTCCTTGTGTCTGCTGTGATGTCTTAAAGCGCCCATCCAATTCAGGGTAGGCCACCGCCAGGATCCGGGACATCAGGGGGGTCATGGTGCGACTGGCACCCCTCCTAGGTTGGGAGGCCATCCCCAGCAGTGTTTCTGCGGTCTTCCTTGTTCCGCGGCGGATGTCCTCCCACCTCTTGCGGCAGTGGGTGCCCCGTCTGTTGTGGACCCCCAAGTTCCGGACTTCCTTGGCGATGGCACGCCAAATCTCGATCTTCTGATGGGCGCTGACCTATTTGACATGTACAGGGTGGAAAGGAGGAAATCATCAATGACCTGCATGTTAGATGTGATTGCCCCCCCCACCAACTTTGCCATATGGCACATGCTCTCATCTGTCGTGCGTTGCACTCCTCATTCGCCCCCCACCCCACCAACTTACATCCACCCCAATCCACACAGGCATAGCCCATTCCATGTGCACCCGGTGTACTCACTTGTTGGTCTGGAGGACCGTAGAGTAGCGCATACTGGGGGAGGACCCCATCCACGAGCTTCTCCAACTCTTCAGACGTGAAGGCAGGGGCCCTTTCCCCAGTCGCAGCAGCCATTGTCACTTCCAGACCGAGGTCACAGCAGCACTTGCAGTATAGGTCCTCTCCTGTGGATGATCAGGTCTCGAGTGATCAATCAGCTAGGAAATGGCAGTCACGCCCGCGGCGGTGCGTACCGCGGCGGTGCGTACCGCGACCGCTGGCGCACATCGTCATTGGCTCCTGAAACCCATAGGGTTCAATGTTAACCAATGCGGCTTTGCGCCGCGGTCTTCGACCGCCTACCGCCACGGTGTGCCCCGCCAGCGCATTGACCTCACATCCCATTGTCCCACTTCACAGGTCAGGCAGCCGCCATTTCCAGGGCCTACATGGCTTAATTTTGACTGCGACACACAGGCCTTGCATTGCCACACATACACGCCTTTCAACCCATTGCCATTCTTTAACTGTGCAAGCTGTCTGTACGTACCTGTGGTTTGCCTGACTCTGTGCTCCATGTTGTCCTTCCTAGGCACCGTCCGCTGGGACTTGCGAGGAGAAGGACGAATCCTCGCGTGTACCGACCGCTGGTGGACCTGTCGACAATGGAAGAACGCCATATAATACTTCGATACAGACTTGACCGTGCCACTATCCATGAACTGTGTGCCCAGCTGGAGCCAGCCCTGATGTCCCCCATCCGCCAACCCACAGGGATTCCCCCTCTGGTGCAGGTTTTGTCAGTCCTCCATTTTTTGGCAAGTGGGTCATTCCAGACAACAGTGGCCATGTCATCTGGAATGTCTCAGCCTATGTTTTCAAAGATTTTGAGCAGAGTGTTGTCTGCCCTGATGAAACTCATGCGGAGCTACATCATTTTCCCAGAGGAGGGTGACTTGCCTACAGTGAAGGGTGATTTCTATGCCCTTGGACATATCCCCAACATCATTGGTGCCATTGATGGGACCCATGTGGCTTTGGTACCCCCAAAAGACGATGAGCAGGTGTACAGAAACAGGAAAAATTATCATTCGATGAATGTGCAGGTGGTCTGTTTGGCTGACCAGTACATCTCCCATGTAAATGCCAAGTTCCCAGGGTCAGTGCATGATGCGTATGTTATGCGAAATAGCAGCATCCCCTATGTGATGGAGCAGCTACAGAGACAACGTGTGTGGCTAATTGGTGACTCTGGTTACCCCAACCTGCCTTGGCTACTGACCCCAGTGAGGAATCCCCGGACCAGGGCAGAGGAACGGTACAATGAGGCCCATGGGCGAACTAGGAGGATCATCGAAAGGACCTTTGGCCTCCTGAAGGCCAGGTTTAGGTGCCTGCATATGACAGGGGGATCCCTGATGTACTCAGCAAAGAAGGTGTGTCATATCATCGTGGCCTGCTGTATGCTTCACAATCTGGCATTGCGACGTCAGGTTCCTTTCCTGCAGGAGGATGGTGCAGATGGTGGTGTTGAAGCAGCTGTGGAGCCTGCAGTGAGTGAAGAGGAGGAAGACTCAGAGGACGACACAGACAACAGGGACAGAGTAATAGAACAGTATTTTCAGTAGCACACAGGTAATAATCACCCATGCCATTTTACATTTCCTGAAAGCCTCCTGCATCTCAACTTTGTCGATTTCCCCCCAGAACTATAAACATGATGTTTGATTTTCCCTTCCCTTTTCTGTGCTGTATGAGCCACTGCGTGACCTCGGCTTGGTTGGCCCATGGACTAATGCTAAGTTACCTCGGTATGTGTAATTCACAATGTTAAAAATACGTAATTGATATGTAATGTGTCATACATTTGTAAATAAGACAGGCTGAGTCCTGATTGATTTCAGTGCAATGTGTGATTTATTATTAGTGCATAGATATTGGTACATGATAGTGAAACAGTGATGGGTGGGGGTGGAGTAATGTCCATGGCAGAGTCCAGTTCTCAGTCTGACAGGTGCATTGTCCATATGCCTGTGGCAGGATGGAGCAGGGGCAGTTCAAGGTTTGACAGGGTGGCAATGTTGAACAGTGGGAGGACTTCAGGGGGTATGTGATGCTGGCGGGGGTCTTGACATCCTACTCTGTCGGTTTTTTTGATCTCAGGCTCCTTTTGCGGGGTGGTTGTTGTTCAGCAGGAGGTGGGGTTCTGGTGGGCTGTCGTTGTGGTGGGGCCTCTTGTCGTCTAGCGCCGGTGGAGGTGGTAGGCTGTTCCTGTTCCTGGCTAGTGACAGGGGCCCTGTGTGATGCCACATGGTCCCGAAACGTGTCTTCTATACGGTTCAGGGCCTGGACTATGCTCCCCATAGCGGTTGAGATGTTGGTGAGTTGGTCGCTGAACCCCATGTAGCGTTGCTCCTGCTGTGCCTGGATCTCCTGGAACCTGGCCAGTACCGTCGCCATCGTCTCTTGTGAGTGGTGGTAGGCTGCCATGATGGTGGTGAGGGCCTCTTGGAGAGTGGGTTCCCTGGGCCTCTCCTCCCCCCCCTGTCGCACAGCAGCCCTCCGAGTTGCCCTGTTTCCCTGGGCCTCTGTCCCCTGGACGGTGTGCCCACTCCCACTGCCACCAGGTCCCTGTTGTTGTTGGGTTGGTGGGTTACCCTGGGTGCCCTGTAGTGGTAGACACACCGCTGCTTGACCTGTCCTAGAGACAGAGGCATGGGCCCGCTGGGTGGGAGCTGTGCTGTTGTTCCCAGAGGGGGTTGGGTCTGCAGTGGCCTGTGTCTGGGTGAGGGGAACCGACTGCCCAGAGGTCCCCGATGGTCCGGGCTGGTCATCAGGGTCCAGGTCGACAGAGCTGCTGTCATCACTAGGGGCCTGTTCCGGGGGTGGGATGGACATTTCTGGTCCCTCCTGACCGGTGTGTTGTCGTTCGGGTCCTGCATGGGGTAAGAGGGTATGGTTATTGTTTCTGTGTGTGCATTAGCTTGCGTTTTATGGGTGCCCTTGTCCCCCTGTGCTGGCATTCCCTTGGGGGAGGTGTTGTGAGGGTGTTTTGTGGGGGGGGCGGGTATGTGCAGTGGTCATGCTTAGGTGATGGGTGTCCATAGTTTGGGGATGGCATGCAGGGGTTGGTGTTGGGTGGGTTGTGCTGGAGAGACATTCTCAGGGAGGATGTGTGCTGGGGGGTTGGGGGTGAGGGTGGGGGTTAGCATGCTGGGGGGGGGTGAAGTGGTTGGGCTTGTACTTACCAGAGTCCATTCCTCCGTGTACTCCAGCGAGGCCATCAGGATGCAGGATGTTTAGTACCTCTTGCTCCCATGCTGTGAATTTGGGTGGAGTGGGTGGGGGTCCCCCGCCAGTCTTCTGCACTGCGATGTTGTGTCGCGAGACCATCGATCGCACCTTCCCCCGTAGTTCGTTCCATCGTTTGCGGATGTCGTCCCTATTTCTGGGATGCTGTCCCACCGCGTTGACCCTGTCCACGATCCGCTGCCAGAGCTCCGCCTTCCTAGCTATCGTGGTGTGCTGCACCTGTGTGCCGAAGAGCTGGGGTTCAACTCTTATAATTTCCTCCACCATGACCCGGAGTTCTTGGTCCGAAAAGCGTGGGTGCCTTTGTGGTGCCATGGGGTGGTGTGTATGAGGTGTGGGGTGGTGTATGTGATGATGTGTGTGTTGGTGTGTGGTGCTTTGTGCTTCTATGTGGTGTGTGTGATGTTGTGGTGTGCCTCTGTGTGTCTGGCTCTCTATTCTCTGATGTGTCTCTCTCTCCTTCGTCTCTGGTTTTTGTTGGAAGGGGTTTGTGGGTGATGTGGGTGTGTGTTTTATATGGTATTGGATGTGTGGGAGTGGTGTGTGTATGTGTTTCAGGTGTGTGCCTTTCAAATTGTCCAATGTGGTAGGGGTTTGTAAAGGTGTGTGTATTTTGACCGCGGCGGTGTGTACCGCCAATGGAATACCGCGGTTGAATGACCGCCGCGTGGATTTGCGGGTCATAATGGGATGGGCGTATTTCTGTTGGCGTGGCGGTGGAGGTTTGGTCTTCTCCAGTTTACCGCTGGCCGCTGATGTGGCGGACTGCAGTGGAGGGCGGATTTTTTGAGGTTTTGCAGTTGTGGGTCAGAATGTCCGTGGCGGCTGACCGCGGCCGCGGCGGTATTGTGGCGGCCTTCTGACCGGCGGTAAGCGGCTTTTACCGCCGAGGTCAGAATGACCCCCAAAATGTTGAATAAATGTAAACACTTATTAAATATGTAAAACATCAAAAATGATGTACACATGCTACAAAAATTGCAAAGTATATATTAAATGATAGTATAAAAAATATAAAATTATTTAATACATACTGAAAAAACATATGTTAAAATAATGATTAAAAATATGTATAGGAAATAATTTAAGAAATGTTACAAAAATGTTAAACAATAGAAAACAATTCATACAATATACAACACACAATGCTTTTTAAGTATGTTTACATTGTTTATTTAATAATGAAGATGTATTAAACATTGTTTTATTTATCTATATATGAATGTTTATATTCAATTAAAAATATATATGTTTCAAAATGTGAAAATATACATTACATAAACTTTAAAAAAAAAAAAAAACATGAAAAGGAGGTTACATCTTTATTCAATAAAAATATGCAATTAATAATTATATTTATTACAAATATACAACTATTTTTTTAATTATCTTTCTAACACCAACAATACTAATTAAAATACATAAGTGACACATACTACATAGAAATACAATTAAAAAAAAGGTATTTCACACTAAAGTAATTAAATACAAAAAAGTCACACTCCAACATAAAGCATTTAAAAAATAGTTGGACACTTAAGGGGTAATATTTACTATCCCGACGCCAATCTAAACCAACTTGGAGAAGGTGTTGGATACTAAAGAGGTGACATTTACTATTCCCACTCCAACATAAATTATTTTGAAGAAAGAGGTGTACACTAAAGGGGTAACATTTACTATTCCCAGTCCAATCTAAACTAATTTGGGGAAGGTGTTGGACACTAAAGGAGTGACATTTACTATTCCCAGTCCAATCTATACCAATTTGGGAAAGGTGTTGGACACTAAGAGGGTGTCATGACCCCTCAAACCTGCCATGTTGTAACAGTAAAACATCTAAGAAAAGCAATAAGGATGCAGGCAAAAAGGTATCCACAGTGGAGACAGCGACGTCCTAGCTGGAAGAAGAAAGGGAAGACTACGGAGACCGAAAGGTCGGCGCCAGAGCAGGAGGAGAGGGCGGATACACAGGGAGATACGAATGAAGACGCCAGAGGGCAGGAGGATGGAAAGAACACAAAGAACGCCGTGCAGCATGAAGAAACTGGGTCGCGTTCGGGTGATACCAGCGCGGGACAAATCGAAGAACCCAGCCACGTCCCTGGTGGGACGTGGCTCATGCAGGTACGTCCATGCATACTGAGCTGGGGATGCGGGAGGAATAAATTGTGAGATGAGAATCAGCAGAGGGGAAGAACTCCTGTACACCTGGGTTTGCCCTAAAAGCACTGCTATGCTTTACGAAATTCTTTTATACGCGCACACTATAAGGTGACTATACGGGGTCCCGCCAATACCCACACAATATTTCTTTTTTCTGCACGGTCCTGAAACCTGGGAGTTGAACTCCAGATGAGATGTATCTAAAAAAAGAGAAGAAAACGGAGGATTAACAGAAACAACAAACAGAGAAAACACAATGACTAAAAAGACAAAAGAAAAAAAAAAAAAAAAAGAGAGAGACTATAAAGAGATAACGACAATGAACTAAGATTTTTTTTTTGCCTGTGTGATACGGCACTCCAAATAAATTCATCCAGTAAAATAACCCAGGTTATAGTAATTTCTCTGTCTTCCATAAACAAACCCCAAAGAACCCATCACATCACCCTTCTCAATCCCCACTGTTTTTCATATCCAAGAAGGATGGGGGACTTCGGTCTTGCATTGATTACAGAGCCCTCAATCAGGTTACCATCAAGAATCGATACCCGCTGCCTTTGGTGTCAGTTCTATCAGATCAAGTAAAAAATGTCAAAATTTACACCAAATTAGATCTGCGAGGGGGATATCATTTGATACTACTGGCATCTGGAGATGAATGGAAAACAGCCTATCGAACTCGTTATGGATTATTTGAATATCAAGTGATACCATATGGATTATGCATCACTCCTGTAGCTTTCAGCATTTTGTCAATGACATATTACGAGAATTTCTTGACAGATTTGCTGTGGTATATATAGATGATATTCTCATTTTTTCTGACAATCTGCAGGAACATGTTTCTCATGTCCGATCTATCCTTACGAGACTGCAAGAGCACCATCTTTATGTGAAATTGGAGAAGTGTGCATTCCATATAGAATGAGTAGAGTTGCTAGGATTCATTTTGTCACCAGAAGGAGTTAGTATGGACCCACCTAAGATACAGACAGTTGAAAATTGGCCTTCTCCTTGTAATGTTAAACAAATCCAGAGTTTCTTGGGGTTCGCCAATTTTTATCGAAGATTCATATTCAACTTTTCGCAAACAGTCACTCCCATCACTCGTTTGTTAAAGAAAGAAGTGAAGTATGAGTGGATAAAAGAAGCAGATGACGCTTTTAATTTTTTGGAAAGCTCCTTCACCACAGCTCTAATATTGCTCCACCCCAATCCAGATTAGCCTTATTATGTGGAGGACGATGCTTCAGACGTCACCCTACGAGGAATTCTTTCCCAGCGTCATAAAGATACAGGTCAATTGCACCAAGTTGCCTTCTTCTCTCGAAAATTAACTCTGCCAGAGATAAACTATTCAATTGAGGATAAGGAGCTTTTGGTGGTCAAAGAAACCTTTCGTGAGTGGAGACATTATATCTTGGGAGCTAAGCATAAAGTGACCATCTACACAGACTACCGAAATCTACAGTTTTTAAAATCAGCTCATACATTAACAGCAAGACAACTGCGTTGGTCCCTTTATTTTGCAGACTTCAATTTTGTTATCACCTTTCGACCAGGAAAAGCTAACGGCAAGGCTGATGCTCTGTCTTGAATTGATATTGGTACATCTAAAGAGCTTCCAGAAAAAGATCCAATCATTCCACAGGAGAAGTTTTTATGAACCATTCATTATGCAGACTTGACCAAGGAAATCCAAGATAATTTAACACCCGAAGGAATGCTGAAGTGGTCCAAAGAAGACCCAGAAAGCCTACTCAAAAATGGCTTGCCATATTATAAAGGTGCACTGTATGTGCCGACTTTAGAACTTCAGGAAAAAGTTCTTCAGGCCTGTCATGATGACCAGTTGGCTGGACATGAAGGAATTCAAAAGACTCAGAATTTGATACAATGAAATGTTTGGTGGCCCAAATGAAAACTCAGATAAGACAATATGTGTCAATTTGTGAAAAATTCCAAAGAGGGAAATCCAGCAGAACAGCTCCAAAGGGTCTTTTAAGACCACTACCCTCAGAACCCCATCCTTGGCATACTGTTACTATGGATCTCATTGTAGATCTCCCTAGTAGTCAAGGTTTTAACACTATTTTAGTTTTTGTGGACACTTTCACTAAAATGGCACACTTCATTCCTTTAAAAGAAATTCCTTGAGCCTCACAAGTTGCTGAGTTGTTTACACAACATATAGTACGCACCCATGGGATTCCAAAAGTTCTTGTTTCTGACGGGGGTCCCAATTTGTTTCTCGCTTTTGGAAGGCTTTTACTAAGCAATTAGGAATTGAGTCATGCTTTTCTACCAGTTATCATCCCAAAATAGATGGGCAAACAGAGAGAGTGAATCAAGAATTAGAACAATATTTAAGGCAATTTGTTTGATCAAGAGAAGGAATGGCCAGCGTTGGTTTGGGCAGCTGAATTTGCTTATAATAATGCTGTCCATTCCACCACTGGGATCACTCCCTTTTATCTAAATCAAGGTAGGCATCTAAATGTGATGTTAGGTAAGGAAGATGACTCAGTGCCTGCAGTAGAAGAGATAGTAAAGAGATTTCAGACCAGATTAGTTAGCGCTAGAAAAAACATCACCTAAGCAAAAGACTCATATAAGGCTCAGGCAGATAGGAAAAGAAGAGAAAGTAAAATTTTTGCAAGAGGAGACAAAGTTTGGTTATCTACTCGTCATTTACATCTCAAAGGAAACAGCAAATTTCAGCCACGATTCATAGGTCCATTTAAAGTAGACAAGATGATCAATTCAGAGGCAGTTAAATTGCAGTTGCCATCACATCTAAAGATACATCCAGTTTTTCATGTTTTTTTGCTAAAGAACAGTCCTCCAAATTTGCATCAAAACACTCCTCCGAGTCCTATCCAGATTAGCTCTGCAGAAGAGTATGAGGTCAATCAAATTTTAGATTCCAAAATACGTAAAGGCAAGCTATACTATCTGGTTGATAGGAAAGGTTATGGTCCAGAGGAGCGATCTTGGGAACCTCATGATTACGTACATGCCTCAAGATTAATAAAAAACTTTCACAGAACCTATCCAAACAAACCTAAATTGGAGAACTGTTCCTTGAGGGGGGAGTACTGCCATGACCCCTCAAATCTGCCATGTTGTAACGGTAAAACGTCTAAGAAAAGCAATAAGGATACAGGCAAAAAGGTATCCACAGTGGAGACAGCGACATCCTTGCTGGAAGAAGGTTTTCCAAGCTGTATTGCGTTTGTTACAAAGAAAATGCCAAAGAGAGGAATCCAAGATGGCCGACGAAAATCCAGAAAGTTAAGTCGCAGTACTAGTGTTGCATTCAGTTTAGTTGCTAGGATACGCGCGCGCCGCTTGGAGGCTTTGCACTTCAACTGTGGTCTGACAGGAATCCAGATGTGTGGAAAGAGCATGCTTTCGAGGTAAACGTTTTTGTGAGGAAAACTTGATGTTGCATGCTTTTTCACAGATAACGAGTTGACTGCAGATAATAATAATTCATGGCAAATGAGCATTTTTAGATACAGGAAGTTTTGACAGCTCTAAAGAGTTTACGGAAGGAACGAACTAGTAGCAAATAAGTATTTACAGATACAGAAAGTTCTTGACAACTCTAAAGAGTTTACGGAAGGAACAAACTATTAGCGAATAAGCATTTACAGATACAGAACGGTCTTGGCATTTCTAAAGAGCTTATGGAAGGAACAAACTATTAGCGAATAAGCATTTACAGATACAGGAAGCTTTTGACACCTCTAAAAAGGTTACAGCAGGAACAAACTATTTTACGAGTAAGCATTTACAGAGGCAGCATTTAAAAGACAGTCAAGAGGGAACCTCACCTAATTCAACCATAAATAACTATACTGTATATATATATAGCAACCCAACAGAATAATTAAGAACGAACAAAGAATCGCATTCAGAACGGAAAATTTCATCACATAAGTAAAGAAGCTGACAACTCTTCGTGATTATTTGATAACTATTCCACGAAGTTCATTATCATATTCATGACACTCAAATACATCAACAGAGAGAAGCACGATCTCAGGGATCTCAGGGTGAGTGAGAATAACATTGAATGTCAGAGAGAATAAAAGGTTAATTAATAAGAAAGTATAGTAACTGATAATAGTGTGTCCCTAGTGATTGTGAATGTGATTTTTTCAGGTGCCGTTATCCAGTCATATAGGAAGTGAGGCAGCAGATTGAATATTTGACGAACCATCATCTCTGAGGCAGTCTCTCTGAATCCCATTCACCTTTCCCCCTCTAGGGTGCTCAATACGAAGGTTCTAACTCGTTGCGAGTAGTCTGGGTTGGGTCTGGGGATTTATCATCTGCTCCTGAGGAAATCAAATCAAGGTACTCTGACAGAGGGGGACATTTACTATTGCCACTCAAATCTATACCAATTTTAGAAAGGTTTTGGACACTAAAGGGGAGGTATTTAAAAAAAGTAATGGATACTAAAAAAGTTACATTTACTATTCTCATTCCAATCTAAACCAATTTGGAAAAGGTGTTAGACATTAAAGGGTAACATTTACTATTTCCATTACAATTTAAAACATTTTATGCATTTTAAAACTTTTATAGACACAATCAATAGTCCATACTCACACATACATTTTGATCTATAAAATAAAATAAAAAATACTTAAAAACACAATAACCAAAACTAAAAACCTATGTTTTTATAGTTAAACTTTAACATATAAAATTATTTTTACTATTAATTATTATTAAAGTTTAGTAATATTTACTACTATTCCTAAACTTTGAAACATCACATAGGTAATGCATACTCCCAAAATAAAAATCATAAAATAAAAAACTATTATAAAACTCATTTTCAAATATTTGTTTAAAAAATGAAAATTAATACATTGTATATAATATATGTTCCCAGTAACAGAACCTATTCCAACAGTAAACACATTAAAAATGTCATTATTGAAATGTTACTAAAATATTTTCGTAAATAAACACATAACAAATAACTATACAACAAAATATCATTTAATACATCATATATTATCCATATTTATTCAATTTTCATAATTGAATTAGACAATATAAAAAAACTTCTAAAATGAATGTAAATATAAAAATTGAAACATTTTCAAACAACTAAGTGACATTATCATTTTCAACATTTAAAAAAATCCTTACAAATATTTAAAATTAAAAAAATATGACTTAGAACAATATTAAATAGTTGTTTTATGAACAAATACACATATTTTACATTATTACAATTATCTTCAATACATTTTACATTTCACTAAATTTTCTGAAGTTTAAATAATCATTTTAAGATGTACAATAAAATAAAGTTGTTATACATTTGATATAAATAATATATATATTCAATGTAATCATCAACTATTGTTTAGAAAAGTCATTAATGTAACAAAATCAATTTATATATTTTATAATATTAATTTGCACACCATTACAGTAATTAACAGTTAGGGCCTGATTATGACTTTGGCTATCCATGGACTGCCATGGCGATGGTGGCAGTCCGACCGCCGTATTACAATTCATGCTATTGCATAGTCGAAAGACCACTGTGGTCCCTCTGACACCGCTAGCAACACTAGACTGCAGCAGTGATGAAATAGGCTAATATTCCAGTGGGAGAGCAGCCTGCCAGTGCTACTGCCAGACCAATTATGATGTTGCTTTTTGCTGACATGACTGCGGCAGTCCAACCACCACATCTGAGCAGGCAGAAACAGGTGATTATAATGAAGAAACTCACCTGCTGACAGCAGCACGCATCCTGTGTCGCCATGAAGCTGATCTTTCACATCCTTGTGCTGCTCGATTGTGCACAAAATCGACGCCATCATGGTCGCAACCGATGGTAAGCCAAATACTTACTAATTTCCTCCAACTGCACAGCAAATCGACAGGTCACTATTGACCTGGTATGGGCATGGGCTGTGCTCTATGGCCGAAATATAATTTACGTGCCTCGGTCGGAGTTGTACACAACGTATGACCCAATCACAGCCCCATGATGCTCCCTTTGGCCAGGTCACTGACACTGAATCACCACACTCTACAAATCCTGATATGTGTGCACATTCCAGTTTCAGGTATAGTGATGTGTCCATAACATTGTGTCACACAACAGCAAATTCTCATCAATATAACACCTACAGATTGAAGCGACACCCTCACATTGTTCACATGCATTGGCCTGTTGTGACATAATATACACATCTGTGTGCATGTGTCATTGAACCCAAACACACCTTCCCTGCAAGGTCCTTGTCATGGACTCACAGATATCACCCACATTGCAATAGAATGTAAGGTAAATGGGATGCAGAATAATTTGTGTGACAAACATCCAAACCTCACAATTTAACCAATTCCTGTAAAATGGGTCTGGCTGCAATAGGGGGAGCCCAGGAAGGCTGCTGCTCTGGGACACAGTTCACTTTGCCCATGCCTCAAAAACACTACTTGCACAGGGACTGTGGCTTGATGAATTTCAGGGACAACCAATAGTGTAACCAAGTTTCATGCCTATGTGGCAAATTTGTAAGTGCAAGTCTAGAAATTAAATACAGCAGTAACAACATGTGGCACACATTTAGATAAAGTAGGTGTAAGGTACACACATTAGAAATGGACACATGTCCATTCAAATGTATAGGAAGGTAGCATCATTGAACACCCTCCATGTGTGGACAAACAAACTTCAAGCTTGCACACATGATATCTATATCAGGGGAAGAAAAGTAACCCAATATATGTTGACATTAGCCAAGCCAAGATGAAATACTTACCATCTGAAACACCACCTAATGCAATGCCTCCCCAATTGGATTACATCCCAAACATCCATTCATTAAAGATTTCCCCCTTGTTGTGGGTGACTCCAGCACAGGTTCCAAAGTCAGATCTTATAAACCATATCAAATGGACCATCAATCAGGGTGAAACAAACACAACTGTAGTCATACATCACAAATTATCAAGAACATCAAAAAGGTAGAAAAGTAATGGCAAGACCATTGTGTAGCAAAACAACCAATTCATGTGTATTTTCATAACTCCAAAAATGGAGAAAAGGCCAATGGCTAGTCTATGTCTCAACTGTGCTCCACAACGTGCCTCACAGATCACTGCCACAGGAACCTCCACAGGAAGGGGGATCTAGTGGACATTCCAGGCACTTCAATGATCACCCTTGGGTGAGGTTGGGTCAGGTTTCGGATAGGTGGGTTTGGTCTTGGGAGGGGTGGGCTTCACTTTGGGAGGGGTGGGCTTCTTTTTGGGTTTGATAGGGGTATGGTTGGTTTCAGGGAAGAAGGTGTCACAGGGGAGGACTTCGACATGGAAGGGATAGGTTGGGGTGTGGACGCGGTCCTTTTTGCTTTGGGTGGGTTTCACAGGACTATGAGCAAGGGCAAACATGAAACCTTCTTGAGGAAAACTGGGTTGGGAGGTTGAGGATGTACTTGTGTCAGGTGTGGGTGTGGCTGTTTTTGGTGGTTGGGTGTGTGTGTGAAATAAGTTTATTTTTTGTTGATAACTGTTGCATGTATGAGTGTGGGCATTTGCATCTCTTGGGCTGTGACGTGGATGTGATGGCTAGGGTGGGAGTGGTGGATGCGTCTTTGTGGGTGGGGGTGTGGTCTGGGGGTGTGGTGTGAGTGGTGGCTGTGTCTGTGAGTGTCGGGGTGTCTTGGGGTATGTTTAGAGTGGTGGGTGTGTCTGTGGGTGTTAGAGTGGTATCTGGGGTATGGGGTGAGTGGTGTCTGTGGGGGTTGGGGTGGTGTCTGCAAGTATGGGTGAGTGATGGATGTGTCTGTGGGTGTTGGGGTGGTGTCTGGGGGCACAGGGTAAGTGATAGCTATGTCTGTGGGTGTTGGGATGGTGTCTGGGGGTATAAGTGAGTAGTGGCTGTGTCTCTGGTGCTGGGGTGGTGTCTGGGGGTATGGTGTGGGTGGCGGTGGGTGTGAGTAAAGTGAGTGTCTGTTGAGTACTTGTGTGCTTGTGTGTCCTGTGGTGTTTGTATTTATGTGTGCTGCTTGTGGCTATTGAAGTGTGCATCAGCATGCACCAACTACCATACCTACACAAACAATAACACATCTTGTGTATCATACATGGGCTATCTTCAAAATTCATGGGGAGACGGCTGCCTATCACACATCAACCTGGCTATGTAACAGGTAGGAATCTGCCCAGGGCTCACCTCCTTGTAGCTGCTGTGCTTCCCTCAAATGCCCATCAAGCTTGGGGTAGGCCTCCACCAGTGTGCGCGCCATCGGGGGGGTCAGGGTCTGGCGTGCGCCCCAGCCATGTTGGGAGGACAGCCCCAGCTGGACCACCGCAATTTTCAGGGCCCAGCGTCTCATGTCCTCCGAAATTTTGCAGCAGTGGACTCTCTGCCAGCAATAGACCCCCCATGGTCCACACCTTCTGGGCGATGGCCCTCAAGATCTCTTGTTACAATTGCACTTTTTTTACGGTAACTGTTTGTTTAACACATGTAGGAAAGTGCCACTGTTGGCATGGTTACTCCCCACTTTTTGCCTAGTGTTGATGCCAACTTTGATTGAAGGTGTGCTAGGACCCTGCTAACCAGGACCCAGCACCAGTGTCCTTTCCCTAAAACTGTACCTTTGTTCCCACAATTGGCACAGCCCTGGCACACAGTTAAGTCCCTTGTAGAAGGTACCCATGGTACCAAGGGCCCTGTGGCCAGGAAGGTCTCTAAGGGCTGAAGCATGTATTATGCCACCCTAGGGGACCCCTCACTCAGCACATGCACACTGCCTAACAGCTTGTGTGTGCTGGTAGGGAGAAAAAGGCAAAGTCGACATGACCCTCTCAGGGTGCCATGACCACAAACCACTGCCTGTGGCATAGGTAAGTCACCCCTCTACCAGGCCTTACAGCCCAAAGGCAGGGTGCACTATACCACAGGTGAGGGCATAGCTGCATGAGCAATATGCCACTACAGTGTCTTAAGTCCATTCTTAGACATTGTAAGTGCAGTGTAGCCATATTGAGTATATGGTCTGGGAGTTTGTCATTACAAACTCCACAGCGCCATAATGGCTTCACTGAATACTGGGAAGTTTGGTATCAAACTTCTCAGCACAATAAACCCACACTGATGCCAATGTGGGTTTTACTGAAAAGTGCGCATAGAGGGCATCTTAGAGCTGACCCCTGTATGTTAGCCTAACTGCTAGAGTAGGACTGACCGGTCTATGCCAGCTTGCCACTTTCAGACAAGTTTCTGACCACGTGGGGTGATTGTTTTTGTGCACTCTGTGGTCAGAAACAAAACCTGTCCTGGGTAGAGGTGCTTCACATTTCCCCCTGCAGGAACTGTAACACCTGGAGGTGAGCTTCAAAGGCTCAAGCCTCAGGTTACAGTGCCCCAGGGCACTCCAGCTGGTGGAGATGCCTGCCCACCCGGACAAAGCCCCACTTTTGGCGGCACGTCCAGCAGGAAAATGAGGGAAAACAGGGAGGAGTGACCACCCCAGTCAGGACCACCCCTAGGGTGTCCAGAGCTGAGGTGACCTCCTACCTTCAGAACCCTCCATCTTGGTTTGGAGGACAGGGACCAATAGGGATAGGAATGTGTCTCCCTCCCCAAAGGGAACGGGCGCAAGGAGGGTGTAGCCACCGTCAGGGACAGTAGCCATTGGCTACTGCCCTCTGACCTCTAACACGCCCCTAAATATAGGATTTAAGGGCCTCCCTGAACCCATCACGCCAAAAAGGACTGCTAAGCTAAAACCCCCAGCAGAGAAGAAAGGAAGATGAAAACTGCTTTAGCCCCAGCCCTAGTGGCCTGTCTCCTGCTTCAAAGAACCTGCACAAAGACCAGCGACGCGTCCAGTGGGCCCAGCGACCTCTACCATCTCCAGAGGACTGCCCTGCACCAAAAAGGACCAAGAACTCCTGAGGACAGCGACTCTGTCTGAAGAAACTTACAACTAAGGACTCCCACCTCACTCCAGATGCGTGAGTCCTGACCCCTGTGCTCCTGACGCCCACGGCCCATGTTCAGGTGCTGCACCCAGCAACAAAGGGTCCCCAGGCGAAGGACTACCTACACCCCGGAGATAAGAATTGTAAGTTGTATACTTACCTGCAAAACTGTACTATCTTTTCTCCCCCCAGGAACTGTTGAAAAATGCTGTGTCCACTTTTAAAATAGCTTTTTGCCATTTTAAGAAAAACTGTATACATTGTCAATTCTATTCAAAGTCCTGATCATATATATGCAAAGTACCTTTTTATTTTATGTACTTACCTGCAAACTGAATCTTGTAGTTCTAGAAATAAATTAACAAAGCATATTTTCCTATTTAAAATCCTATTGGTCTGGAGTTAAGTCATTGAGTGTGTGTTTCTTCTATTGTTTGTGTGTGTACAACAAATGCTTAACACTACCCTCTGATAAGCCTAACTGCTCCACCTACACTACCACAAATAGAGCATTAGTATTATCTTTTTCAGCCTTTGTCAAGCCTCTGGGGAATCCATGGACTATGTGTACACTATATCTCATTTTGATATAGTATATACAGAGCCAGCTTCCTACAACACACATCTTAGAAACACCTAGCACAAGCATTTTGTAATTGTCAACACACTACATGTGTAAAGCACACATGATGATAAGTACAGGGATATAACTACACACTTTTGGAGTCATCTGCTCACTATGCACAACCCTGGTCATGGCCTACATTGACTAAGAAAGCCCACTGACATCAAGTAGCCCAGGATCAAGCAACATGTACTGTTATGTGAGCCACTATGAAACACAGCACACTATTGTAACCTTCTGAAGGGTAACCTACCTTTGCAGGACTGTACAGACACCTCTACACCCAAGCACATTGACTTGCTACATATGGGTCATACAGACAACTACCATGGTACAGGCTACACCCTAAGACTTAGGTGACAATGAAGGGGCTGGCATGTCTTCTCTGGATGTGTGGACATGTGGTCTACCTAGTGGATTCTCATACCACTTCTGAGTAGGTGTGTGTGGTATGTACTGGTATTACAGGAGACACCTTTTACCATATGTAGCACTCCTACAGAGATGACATTCAACATACTAAGGTATGTTTGGTCTGTTGGTTACATGTAACAAAGCTAGTGATTCATGTCATGATCTCCCCTGAATTAGACAACTATCTGCACTGTGGGTTTGTCACATGCACAATAGGCCTGTACCGTACAAACAATAGTTATGAAAAGGTGACAACAAACCTGTGGGAGTAAGGGGCCTGTCATAAGTCAATGACACACATTGACAATGAGGGTCAATGGAAATAGGCACCAGGTCAGGTGGTACCTCAGTCCCCATACCTAATGTAGTCAATAGAAAAGCATTCAGGCCAAATCTTGCCTCTGAGAACTCATTTTGGCCACATCCAAGGATCTGCAGGTCTACAGAGAGAGGGCCTGGTGCCTCCGTTGCATAGCCACAGTTACTGTGTACCAACCTGGGCCATGTCCCATACTGTGAAAAGGTTTTGATAGGCCTTGCCCCTTGCAGGCTGAGCATACAGAACCTACATGAACATCACATTTCCATCACTTCCATGCATGACAGTACATTCAGTGGCCATCCTATATGTGAGTTCAGGGTTGTGTGGCACTCTGAAGGGCTCAGTGAATTTAACATTGTTCTCATACGACAGTTTGCCAAACTCTGATCTGGGCTGAGTGATCTGTGGGACTTTACACATTGCTAACAACATGCTCAACTGACTCAAAAAGTATGCATACACAGCTCATGATGAACAGCAGCTGGAGTGGTTGAGGTGTTGATGGCAGCAGTGTCAGGAGGCAAGTGGGTTATTTTCCAAATCGCAGCATACATGTATGCCACATACACGGTCATCACTGTCGATGGGTACAGCCATTGGACTGTGATTGTCACAGTCAGCAATGTTAGCCTATGGCTGTGTCCATCGCGGTTGAAACCGCCCTCCGTGCAGTCGACTTCCACCGATAGCGGGAAGTTCCTAAGTCCAATGAACAAAGTCAGGCATCCGCCATTTTGGCAGTTGAAACTACAGTTGTGGTAACTGTTGAATGCGTCACAATGTATATGTGAATGTGTAGTAACGTATCAACATATGTAAAGCTCCCTTGATATGTAGATTCTCCTACACAATCATCAGTGTAGGGCATTGCTTGTCACAGACACCATATAACAACGGTGCACTGTACCACGCCGGTGACTGTATTTTTGGTGGTTGGAACATACTTTAAAATATCAAAGGGCACAAGAGGAGCAGAAAGATGTGTTATGTGCGCATATGTGTTGTAGACACATGTCTAGACAACCATAGCGATCATATCTGGACCTTGAGTAGTAAACAGTTTTGATGTGTAATAGGTGTAATGTATTTCCAGTCAGTAATGTTTTGTCACATGACTTTGGTCTTACTCATCAGATATATTGGTCTGGACACAGTAACTGATGCTTCAACTCATTTGATTGTGTAAATAGGAATCCTGGGAGATGGCGGATGTGACAACCTCCAGTCCACCATCCATTTCCAGACCTGGAAAAATGTGACGTAGTAAAGCAGTTCTGCCCCAATAGGCAAACAGTCCAAGAATTATGTCATCAGTTGGAGCCAGATCTCATGCCTCAAAAAAATAATCCAACATGTAAACCACTCATTGTAAGACTCATGGCAGTATTACACTTCCTAGCCACATGGTCATTTCAATATACAGTGGCTATATCTGTGTTCAGTGGTGTTTTAAAAGACGTGCTATCAGCAATGATGTAACACATTGACAGCTGTATCAGGTTCCCAGATGTGAAGATTTAGCCAATGTGAAGGTTGACGTCTATGGATTTGGTCACCTCCCACATGTTGTGGGAGCTATTGATAAGCAAACAACCACAAACAGCTATTGATGGCACCCATATTGCATTGGCGCCACCACATACCAGTGAACAAGTCTATCAAAACAGGAAGCACTTCCCTTCTATCAACGTGCAAGTTGTCTGCTTGTCAGAACTGTGCATTTCAAATATCTGTGTCCAGTTGCCAGGTTCAGCTAATTATTTCTTTGTTATGCGGAACGGCACCATACCCCAGCTAATGTCACAACTACAACTGGAGAGGGCCTGGCTTGTTGGTAAATTACATCTCTCCTGATCATGTGTGTGCAATGTCAGGTGCCTCAATCAGGAAGTCTGTAACTAATTGTGGAACTTATGTCTTATTATAAAACAGGAGACTCAGCATATCCCAACCATCCTTGTTTGTTAACACCGCTGAGGAATCCAACTATGCCAGTGGAAGTCTGCTTCGATGAGGCCCATGGAAGAAGAAGGCAGCCAGTTAAGCAGGCTTTTGGGTTCCTAAAAGCCAGATTTTGCTGCCTGGCCAAGACTGGGGGAGACCTCCTCTACTCACCCAGACAAATGAGTCAAATCACTGTAGCGTGCTGCATGCTCCATAACATCGCCCTGCGAAGTAACATCCCTTACATCCCAGAGGAGAGGGAGCCTGTGGTGCAACCGGGTGAGAATCCGGAAATGCCAAATTAAGGTAATAGTGGTGAAGAGGGAGAAGCTGACTTGCGACAAGATCTCATTAACATCCTCTATTCATGAGTGTATATCATGAGATGTCATGACTTTGATTGTACAATGAACTCTTGTTGTGATGATTTGAGGAGTATATTTGTTGGCAAAGTTCCAAAGCTGAAGCTCTTGGAAATACTGGCAAAGTGCATCTGACGAGGAAGTGTTTGACAATCACATTTTGGAGATGTTGCTTTGTGTGAGATTTGTAACATTGACTGCATTCTCCAGACATTTGCTATGCGAATTGTGTCATATGTATGGTTTCATAACTCTACTACTTGTTTTTGCGCTTGTTCAGTTACCTTCACCATGGCATCATCACTGGGACACGTCTGAGTTGTGACATTGGCAGGTATATGATGCTGTTCGGACATACAAAGTGGACATGGACTGTTCCTGAGAATGTATGTCACAGACTTTGGGTGTACAAGACCTGTGCCAAGGCAGTTTGCACAGTGATAGGATATACATTTAGAAGACTCCACTGGACTTGTTCCTTGTCGTGTGGTTGCCCTGATGCATCATATGTCATTATGTGGTCAGAAAATATGTAGTCCTAGGCCAAATTCATGTTACTTTCTCTTCACACTGGCTAAACACTCTTTTTGTATGAACTATATGTAGCTGTTGATGTGTTTCATCATTGTAGGCCAAAGTGCCTGTGCCACATCACTGACATTTGTTTGTATCATACCACCAGATGCAGAAGCACTGCATTGTAATGATCCTGTGATTAGAAACTGTTGTACTGCCATCTGTCTGAGTCGTGCATTATATGATGTTGGATTCCTTTTGTGAGGTAGGCGATATGGCTCCAGCTGATGACATCAACCAAGTTCATGTTTGCCTATTCTACAGGACAATGGGCTTGATTACGACTTTGGTGGTCGGACCTCCAAACCGCCATGTTGGAGGTCCTGAAAAGACTTTCATGCTGGCGGTCTGCCAGACCGCCCTATTATAAGTTACACAGGCAGGACCGACGGCCGCCAAGCAAAAAATGGCAGACCACCAGCGATGCGGTGGCCTGGAAACAAGTGGTCCTTCCTCCAGCAACCAGTATCAAAACCAACCACTGAGCATATTAAAATCACACTTTTACCATGGCGGTCCTCTCATGGCAGTCACCCAATGGTGGTCTGGACCACGGCGGTTCACTGTCAGCAAAGTAACAGACAACTACACATTGGATAGATTTAAAAGCAACACAGCTGACACACATTGACCAAGTGGACTCACCTGCAGAGGACACTATAAAACACACCCCTTCACAGACCAAAAATCCTTTACATTTCCACTGCAAGACAGTGTCCTGCAGAGGACACTATAAAACACACCCCTTCACAGACCAAAAATCCTTTACATTTCCACTGCAAGACACAGAAGCCTGAGCACCTTATTTTCCATATACTTCATATATTAGGCACCCCTTTTTTCCATCATCCCATAGAGCACCCTGCACACACTTTTGTCCTTTCTCACGCTATTGTACTTCCCCTGTTAAGTAAGTCCCTATCACCCGTAGTTTTCTCCCACCACGTCACGTTAAAAAAATCACTGTTTTTCCAAAGATGAGTTAAGAGTCATGGTGAATGAAATCATAAGAGAGGAGCCACAATTGTTTGGAGCACAAGTCCAGCATACTCCTCTTAGCAGGAAAATGGTAATGTGGGACAGGATAGTTGACAGAGTGAATGCTGTAGGCACCACCCTGCACACAAAGAAGGACAAAAGGAAGACGTGGAATGACCTTGGGGCAAGTTCCTTCTTTGGTCTCCAGGCACCAGCTGGAGGCCAAGAAGTCTGGTGGTTGCCCTCCCAGTAACCCGTTTAGACAGTTTCCCTGGGAGGAGGTCTTGTCTATCCTGCATCCTAAGGGCTTAATGGGAATACCTGGGGGAGTGGAGGTGTTCTGTCGGAGGTTGGCCCTATATGTACTGTACAAAAATAGGCACACTATGCAGGGGGTCCAGGCAACCGCACGTTGATTTCCAGAGGTAAAAATGAGACTACCTAATGCTCCAATTTTTATGGTCGAGCAGTTAGGCTAATCCAGGAGATGTGTTAAGTATTTGCTATACTCACAAATTCAATCATGCACCACACACACTCAATGAATAACTCAAGAACAGATTTTATAAAAAATACTTCATACTTTTCTATAAATTTTAAGAGCAAGATCTTTAGCATATATTAAGTACTTTTCGAGTTATAGCTTTTCAAAGTCTTGGCAAAATTTGTCTTTCTGTGCATAATTACGCACCATCGGAATCAATGCACTGTCACCTTTAAAAATGCATTAAAAATCATACATTTGAGTAACCAGTCTCTTTTGTTTGCAGGATGGTCGCAGCAAGTCGGTGGGCACCTTATGCTAGCTGGAGAGCCTCAGGCGGCTCACGGTTCCAGCGAGAGCAGGGTTGGAAAGTCTCTTGGCACAGGGCCACTTGGAAAAGGAGCTGATTTGCAGATTTAACGATGGTGCCCTGGGGTCCCCTTGGGCTGTTGAGGTCACAAGGGGTTGGGGGCCTGGGGCACACAGCAGATCCCGCGATGCAAGATTCAGGGTGGCCGGGTGCAGGGTGAGTTGGAGATCCAGGAGCTGTGCGCAATGGAGTCCTTTCGAGCTAGAGGTGAGTTTCTTTGAGCGCTGCTTACAGGACAATGGTTGGAGGTCAAGGGTGTTCCTAAAGTCCCTCAACTGGGGCTTCCTCCTGATCCTTTTTCAGCTCAGAGGGAACTGGTTTTCTGGTTGTCCGATGTCAGCTGACTAGTACCCAGGGTATTGGTGTAACTCGGCCACTGGAGGGCACAGTGGCACCAAACTTGGCACACTCGTAGGTCACGTCCGGGCGGTCATTGGTGTATCGTCAGGTCCAGCTGCAACCCTCTGGTTACAGAGATATCAGTCATTCGGTGAAGTGTCCGTTACCAGTTTGTTGGTTCTTGCTTGGTTTTTAAGTGGTACCTCCAATCAACATGTAAATGTATGCCCAAACCTAAATGTAGTCTGCATATAGATATGTAATACCCAATATATGTATAGTCTGTGTAGTACAGGGAGTGACCTGACTGCAACTCCCAGGACACATGCCCCAATACATCTGTTTGTCAACTCAGTAATGAAGTTTGCTCACCTCAGGGATAACATTTGTATAGTGTGTGTAGTACAGGGATTGACCTCAGTGCAACTCCCAGCAGGCCCTGTTTCTCTAACTCCGTACACCCACACAGTGTCCACTTGTCCATAGCCCTCTGTTTGTTAACTCTCAATTGAAGTGTACTTACCTGAGGGGGTAACATGGGTATAGTGTGTGTACTACAGGGATTGACCTGACTGCAACTCCCAGCAGGCCCCCTTTCTCTAAGTGTACTCACTGGGGGTATAATATTTGTATAATATGTGTAGGACAGGGATTGACCTGACTGCACCTCCCAACAGGCTCTATTTCTCTAACTACAAACATCAACACAGTGTCCACTTGTCCATAGACCCCTGTTCGTCAACTTCCAAATGAAGTGTACCCACTTAGGAGGTAGTACAGGGTTTGACCTGACTGCAACTCCCAGCAAGCCCTGTTTCTCTAACTCCAAACACCAGCACAGTAGTCACACACCCCAATACATCTGTTTGTTAACTTTCAATTGATGTGTACTTACCTTGGGGGATAACAGTTGTATAGTGTGTGTAGTAGAACAAGTGACCTGACTTCAACTCCCAGCAGGCCTTGAGTCTGTAACTCCAGACACAAGCCCAGTCTGCACTTGTCCACATACCCCTGTTTGTCAACTTCCAAATGAAGTGTCCTTACCTGGGAGTATTACATTTGTATAGTGTGTGTAGTACAGGGATTGACTTCACTGCAACTGCCACCAGGCCCTGTTTCTCTAACTCCAAACACCAGCACAGCAGTCACTTGCAAATTACCCCTATTTGTGAAATCCTAAATGAAGTATACTCACCTGGTTGTGAACAAGCACGGATCATGCACAAATCAAAGCTTTGTCTGTCGACATAGCTCAACCTTGACTTGCTAACCCAAGATGAAATTATTGAGGACAGGAATGACTCCTTACCAGATTGGTATTGGCAGCAGACACATTGACACAGCACTGTGCACATGATAACTCCAGTCACATATACAGTAAAGTCCTGGCCTGCTTGCATCACAACCAATTAGGCCTCAAATTGGTCAAAGCCATATCTTGCCTAGCCACCGTGTTGGCTGCACCATTGGTAAGATGTCATTTTCAGGTCATCCTTCCAAGTGCAACCATTCTGCACATCTCAGCAGGTGCCTGAGTCAAAATGAGTTGGCATGCTTCTCACATGTCATGTCAAATCAACCTATATCATGGTTATTTGCCACAATTGGATTAACTACAACTTAAATTTGTACAAGGTCTTTTTGCCATGGCCATTGAACCTTTGGCACAGCTGATTAGGATAGACCCACTGTATTGTGGTTAGAACTGGGGACCATCCTCTGAAGACTGAGTGGCCCTGTACACCGACGATGTTCTGCTTTATATGAGGGGGCCCAGCGAAACTGGTCCAAGGAGCTTCCACCTTCTGCGCTGTTTTGAAGACAAATCGGGGTTCATAATGAACCCCGCCAAATCGATGTTGGTGCTCCTAACGCTGTCGCATGATTGCTATGATTGCAGGAAGTGGTGCCCATATGCCGGTTGAGCTTTAAATACCTTCGTATATGGGTGGCCCTCCTTCCGGAACTCACATGGACCCTAAACCTGGAGCTATTATTATCTCGAACCAAGGCAGATCTACAAAGATGGGAAGCATTGTCATTAAACGCCCTGGGCCGTATGGCCTTATAGAAAATGGTGGTCCTGCTACGCCTTTTGTATGTGCTCCAAAATTTTCTGGTTTTGATCCCACGTTCCTGGTTCCAGGCACTGGAGAGAGCCACGACCTTGTTCCTTTGGTATGGTGCGAAGCACCGGATAGCACTACAACACTGCAAGAGGGGGGTTTATGATGGGGGGAAGGGTATGGCTAACTTATACCTGCACTACTTGGCGTCACAACTCCTGGTGGTGCATGACTGGTTTAACGGGGTTGGGCGGACCCGGCCTACCAGTTAGAGTTGCACTCGCTCGGATTTCCACGTATTCTAGATCTTCTTTATGGCTCACTGCTTCTCCGAGACATGGAACCAGTGACCAGAGCGGTCTTCCTCACTTGGTGAGCGGCACTGCGACACACCTGATGGAACAATGTTATCACCCAACAGACTGCACTGTGGCACAGCAGGTGGCTGAGCGAGTCAGCGACTCTGGGAGAGTTTGTGAAATGGGACCTCGTGGTCATTTCGAACCTAGGGGATGTATGGAGGGGGGATGGCATGTGATCCTTTCACGATGTCAAATCTGACTTTCAACTGTCCCGCACACAGTTCTTCAAATATCTCCAACTCCGGCATTCCCTGGGCAAGCACTTCTCCCGCACAGACTTGGTGCCGGAATACAGTCCACTAGAGGCTAAGCTAATAATGGGTGACTTGGGGAAGAAAGGAGTATCCCAAATCTACAAAATGTTAATTAACAATGCTCCAGGCAACCTAAACCAAATCAGGAACAAGTGGGAGGGCTGGCTGGGACCCATTGAGGAGACTGTCGGGGTAGAAGCATTAATGGCGCCCATAACGTTGGCGGTGTCCACAAGACTGCGTGCGGTGCAGTATACTTTTTGTAGGGAGCTTACCTATGTCCTGACAGACTATATCGGGCGGTGCTTCACCCCTCTGCTCAATGTCCATGGTGTGCAGGGGACTCGGCAGACTTCTTTCATATGGTTTGGACATGTCCGCTAATACAGGTATACTGGGGTAAGATAAAATGTGAATAGAACGTTGTGCTCGGAAGGGAACAACAGCTGTCTCCAAAATTGGTCCTGCTGGGCACGATGGAAGAGTTAGAGGGCACAAGAGCTGACCGAGCATTTGTTGGTATGGCCATGCTGGTGGCCAAGAGAGACATTGCAGCTGCCTGGAACTCTCCCACGGGCCGACCCTCCAGAAATGGAGGCACGGAGTGGACTGGTGTGTTAACCAAGAAAAGTTGGTTTATGAGGCGAGGGGCTGTCCCCATAAACACAAGAAGATGTGGGGAAATGGTTGGGTCTTCTCCTGTGAACCAAACATGCATGTGTGTCTCCTTACTGTATAGCAATATTGTGGATCTGTCATATGGTTATAAGATATTGTCATTGTAAGTATGACTCTAAGCTGGCTGCGCCAGACCTTACCTGTGCAATGTTTTCTTCCTCCTTTTCATACTCTCCCTTCTTTTCCTCCTTTCAACAAAACCAATAAAAATTGTTTATACCAAAAAAAATTGTACAAGGTCTCTGCTTACTGTGACTCTAAACCGTTGGAGGTAGATGTCACAATACAACCAGTAACATTGTACGTTTTACATCAACAGGTTGAGTTGCTGCTTTGCCACACAGAGGCCGTGGAACAGACTGACACTCCCTCCCCCCACACACCCCCACACCTCCAGATGAAGCTCTCAGTGAATACAACCCCCCAACCTGTGTACCAAGCACAGTGCCTACCATCTTGTGCCCCCCAGTCCTGCATCCTGAGGTGCAGCTCCATATTACAGACACTGAGGGTCCAGGAACAAGTTGGAGGGGGCACCCTGTGGCAAGGACATAGGCCTGTGGGGGTAGGGTGCATGGGAGGGATAATGTGGGCCCATGGGGTGAGGCCACTGGGGCTGCTTTTGGCCAGAACACCATCAGCCATGTCTTGGGGGTCTATCAGGAGTCCCACGGCCTGATGGACCAGGTGTTGACAGAACTCTGAGAAATCAAGCAGCTACAGAGAGACATGCATTGGGACATGCAAAAACAGATGGATGCCCACAATACTAACATGGCCTCCCTAACAGGGTTGTTGAGGGACATACATACCACCCTGAGCAGGGCTTTTCAACACCAGTCTACCCCTTCCTTTGACCAATCAACAGCAGGCCCAGCAACATTGGTGCCAGCCACTGGAAGGGAGGCCCTGCCATAGAAACACCAAGGCCCAGACATCTCTGCCTCTGTAATAGCAGATCCCCCCACCTCACGCAGACAGGGACATCCAGCAAAGAATCCAAGAAGTGCAGACGGCAAGACACCCACCACTGCCAGAAATATCCCTCTTCCTTTAGGACCTCCTTTGTGTGTTACACATTCACTCTGTACTGATCCTGAACCACCTACCATTTCCAATGGGAGGAGTACTCTGGTCTTTGACTCCCAGTATTGTCACATATATTTTCTGTTAGTCATAGCTGCACAATAAAATCACCCTTCGCTGACTCTTTGCTGAATTTGATTTCATATTTAGCTATGTAGATATGTCAGACCATGTGAACCATACAATGATGAGCCAAGCTGCTTGTTCAAGATGGGATATGTTTCATGTACACAGTGTCCAGCTCAGAATGAAAACCCTCCCACACAAACACATAAATACAAGTGTCTGCTCAAATGAAACATTTTGTTACAGTGTTCAGCACATAGGATGTCAATCTGTCAAGACTATTGGAAATCAAAATTTATTGGTTCATGCTGAGTAAATGAACATGTTGACAGGTACAGAACTCCAGACCACGGAAGGAAGGGGTTTGTCACACATTATCCTTTAGAATAGGCAAATATTGATGTGGTTGATGTCACCAGCTTGAGCCTTATCACATACCACAGCACAGTAAGTTAACATCACATAATCCAAGATTCAGACAGATGGCAATACAACAGCCCCTGACCACAGGGCCATCATAATCCAATGCCCATGACACACATGATGCAGTAGGCTCACCACAGCACACACAACAAGTTCAATGGACACTTCTGACTTTCCACCCAAACACTGTGCAAGCTGTCTTGGCACAGGTCTCCTACACCCAAACTGTGTGACCTGCATTGACTGGCTCAATCAATGTCCACTTCATATGTCAGACCAGCATCACATACCTGCCAATGTCACAAAACTGAAAAGCCCACATAAAGTTGTCATGGTGAAGGTACCTGTAGAGTGAACAAAACAAGGAGTGTAGGCTTGAAACCATACATATGACACAAGTCACATAGCATGCATCTAGATAACAAAGTACATTGCAAGAAACTAATTGGATTCCTCAGGGGCTTCAAGAACCAAGGACGGTTTGATATGCTGAGTCTGCTGTTAGGGAATGGGACATGAGTGAACCAATGAGTCCCTTACTTCATGATTGTAGCACCTGACATTGCTCACACACAATCGGGACAGCCATGACTTACCAAACAGCCAGGCCCTCTCTGAATGCAGTTGTGTCATCAGCTGAGGTATGGTGCTCTTCTGAATTATGAAGGAATCATGGACTGATCCCAGAAAATGGGCACACACATGTGAGATGTTAAGGTCCTCCAAACAGACAACTTGCATGTTGATGGAATGGATGTTCTTTCTGTTGTGATAGACTTGTTCAGTGGCCTACGATGGCACCAAACCAACATGTGCCATCAACGGCCCCCACCACATGTGGGAGGCAGGCAAAAACATAAAAGTCAGCCTTCACGTAGGCTAAATCCTCACATTGGAGGGAACCTGATATAGCCGTCCAAATGTTTCATCATTGCTGAGAGGAAATCCTTCAACACCAGACTGTACACAAAATTGGGACATACCAGCAGATAGGGCCACAGTATGTTGGAAGGATCTTGTGGCCAGGAAATTGCAATACTGACATCACTTGTATAATGGGTAGTATGCAGGTTTGATTACTATTAGCTGGCATCAGATCTGGCTCCAACTGATGGCATAAATCCACTATTGTTTGCCTTTCCAAGCGGTATAATTGAAGCTGTTACTCCATAGTTTGAAGGTCTGGCAGTGCATGGTAGACAGGATGTTGTCGCATCCTCCCTCTCCCAGGGTACCCATGTGTGACAAGACATGATTTGTAACATTAGTCAGAGTGTCCACAGCAACATACATGTTGCATGCCAATACTATTATGTGACAAAGCATTTCTGACTGGATAGACATGACACACAGTACACATCCCAGCCGGCAACTACACAAGGGTCACATGTGACCCCTATGGTTGTCAACACATGTGTCCATAACATGGATCTGGACGAAAATCATCTGCTGCACAGTTGTCCCTCGAAAAGTGACTGTATTTTCTGATTGCCGAAAAGACTGTCGGCGGTGGTGGACCGTGCAATGCCGTCAAACAACATCTGTGTCCTGCAACACACTACACTGGTGGTTATGTAGAAGGAACTACATGACAAGACAGAATAAGGATGTTTGTGATGCTACAACAGATATACGGTATGTGTGATGCAGTTTACAAAGCCAAATACAGTATTTCAGGCCACCAAAATGGCAGATGCCGGACCTACTCCACTGGACATTAGGAACCACCCACAATCCCCGGCCGAAGTAATCTGTATGGTAGGCGGTTCCACTGCCTTAGGCTAACATTGTTTCCTGTGGCGGCCCAATGGCTGTGTCCGTCTGCTGTGATGACTGAGTACATGGCAGATGTGACTACTATCTTTTGCAAATTTACTCACTTGACCCCTGACACTGCTGCCAGCAACACCTCCACTACTTGAGCTGCTGTGTGCCACCTCTGGAAGCAATCATGCCACATCCAGCAGGTAATAGAGCCCCTGCCTTCTCTCCAGAGGAGCTGGAGAGGCTTGTATTGAGATCTGTCCTCTGTATGGACAGTTCTATGGCTCACCACAGGAACAGGTCAGTACTTCACGTGCACAACTGACTCTGTTCGACACCACCATTCCCTCCTCACAGGCTACAATGTGCCTCTGTGTGCCAGTTAAACTTCTTGTGTGCCTGTTGTTGCAGTCTGTGTGGCATCAATGGGATGTACATTGTGCAGGTATTGGTGGCCAGTAGTATATGTTGTGTTCATTCACATTGTGTTGTGTGATGTTTTTTGTGGTCCTAGATCCTCTGTGTGTTGGATGCACATAACTAGGCAAGGAGACTGTACTACCAAACTATGACATCTCTTTCTTCATGATGGTTGTTCATGTTGGACGACAACGTGTATGTGCATGGCAGAATGAGCTGTGTATGCATCATGTCTGAGTCATTTGAGGATCATGTAAGCAATGTGTATAGTACTACAGATCTTTCAACCCACATCTGTCCTTGCCTAACTGTTGTCTGGAAGGCATACCATGACTCACTCACCCCTTCAGGTTGCCACACAAACCACATGCCACATTGCTGATGGTCACATGATGTACTGACATGCATGGAAGTGATCGAAATGTGTGTGTCATGTAGGTTCTGTTTGCTCAGCCTGCATAAATCAGGGCCAGTCACATATATTTCCCAGTATGGGACCGAGTCCAGGCTATGGGAGCGTCATTGTAGGTATGCAATTGTGGCACTGTGCCCACTCCCTGTACACCAGCAGATCCTGTCTTGTGGGCAATACACTGCTGTAGTGGCAAAATGTGCCCTGAATGCCTCAGTCCATTGACTAGAATAGGAATGGGTCCTGAGGTACATCCCAGAAGAAGTCCATATGTGCTTTCTTTCCGCATCATTGTCAATGTGTGTCTTTGACTCATGACAGGTCCCTTACTCCCACAGCTTTCTTGTCGTAGTTTGGACTCTTGCTCTGAGCAAGACTGCTGGTTTAAGGATGACAGTACTTTTGTTTGTAGACGACTGCGTCTTTCCTACACCAAGTCACAACTGTTGTCCCAACCTTACCGGCTCACTAGCAGCACCTCACCAGAAACACTATAGTAAAAGGTGATTTATGGCAGCCGTTTACGCATGGACTCGAAAATAAGATATCTCAGGGAATGACGTGGTTAAACGGAAATTACCCTTTTCTCACAGATATATTATGTCTCATACAAACACAGGCAATGACACAGATGCAGTAAAGTTACAATAGTTTTTATTTAACATAACTGCAATTTGCGATAAGTTGCATGAGCTGCAATGATTAGGATAATGAATATAGCAAGTAATAGTATTGTGAAGACGAGAGTCATTGTTACGAAGACCCCCACCATTTTGCAATACATAGAAAAGATATATGAGATGTAAGATGCCTTAATACCCTAATGTGAAAGGCCTAACTTCCTATCTAAAGGAGAGCTGGGTTTGTTAAACCTAATCTGCCAATGCCATGTCCATGAGAGGAGCCCCCAACCCTCGTTACCTTGGAATGAGGTCTCTATCTCAGACTCCACAGGGACACGAAGACTGGGTCAGCGTCAAGACGACTGCAGCATCGGTATCAGCTATGGTTGCGATGCCCTCTGGTCAGAATCCCTCTGATTATCTGTCTAAAGTGTGATGTATTTATACAGATCTACAAGGTCCCCTGACGTAGGTGTATTCCTAAACAATAGATAACAGGCATGCTTGGGACGGCAATTAATATCAACAATCCCTCGAAAGTATAGAGAGGGAAAATCCCTAAGTGTGAACACCTACTGTTTGTTTGTCTTTGGTGCTTGATCTTGATGCCTTGGCACGGTGACACTGATAATGTAACTCATAACAAGTGGCCTAACTATAAACAAGGCAGCCATCTTAGAAGAAATAAATAATTAAATGGGCTAAGACAGAGCAAGATAAGTAGGTTAAAAGTCACTAGGTGACGGGGGCACGAGTCTACAAGCCAGAGGCTAAGCTAACTCCTGCTATCCCATTAAAATGAACTAGGATTCACTACACCCTCTCCATTGCCGTAACAGGTATGATGAAGGTACAGGAACCCAAAAGCTAAAAAACTGCTCCTGAACTAAAAGCTAAATGCTAAAAGAAGCCAAAAAGCATTCGCATGTGTTAAAAATATGTTAAAACAAATCTGTTTAAAAATACATACAGAGATGTTAATGTCAACTATGACAAGTACAGCGTGCAACAGCAAATTTCTATGTAATTGCATAATTTGGAATCGGGAATGGCAAGCCAATTCATCAAATTATGTGTTATACGCATGATCTTGAAGAATGTCATCGAAGTCACCAGTCAAGGATCTCAAAAATGAGTCAACATCGTCCGAAGTTAAGTCTAGTGCTGGGCGGACAAACGGATCCACAGAGCAGAAGTGAGCCGTATTTCCTGGTGCATCGATACTCGTTGCAGTGTCCTCATCCATGGTAGATCTCACAACGGAAGGCTCATAGGTGGCCTCGCGGAGCAACCTCAGTCTCTAGGGGCATGACCGTGTATGAACCCTCATCGGGGACATCAGCAGTTCGTGGTCCATAGGAGATGTCGGTGCAACAGCAAGACAGACCATAGGCAGATGTTCAAAGAGACACCATATGCAGTGGAAGACTGGTTGTACACACCAGAGAAGTGGCCGAAATGACAACGAGCAGTCAAGCTCCAGTTCCACCAGCAAAGGTGCACCGAAGATCCGAACCATGCGCTCACGGCACAGTGGAGTTGGCGGGAGCGGCTCCATTGCTCTGCTTTGCTGGAAAGAAACAACCACTGCGAATCAGAAGAAATAGCAGTAGTAGTCTGCCAATTAAAGCCAAAATAATTGGAAAGCCACCAAACACACTTGAAAAGAGAGAATGGATGGCTGATGGGATGACTCCGAAGACAGTCTGGAAGATGGACACGAAACCAGACCCAACAGCCTTAAAGAAATGAACAATCCCAGTGGTGCTTGAAGCATTGAATATTCTAGATACCAGCTCTCCAAAGTGTTTGGGGAAATTGGTATTTAAAAGGGATTGTATCTCGGCTGATGATCTCGCAATCTGGAGAGCATACGTTTTTTTTGCGTATGTCAAGGCGACCTGTTTCTGAAACAATAGCGCCTTTAGGCTACTCAGCTTGTCATAGTTCACATTAATAGTATCTATGTGGGGCCACATGTCATATACTTTTATCTCTCGTGTGGGGGGAAAATAAACATGTCCACAACACGTAACGACCTTCGTGACAGAGATTGCGTAGGCAATTCCAGGTCGCATGATGCAACAGCTTTGATCGTTCAGTACCACATAACTTCCATTGGAAAGTACATGAAACACTGGATGAATCAAGGGGACAGGAGTACCCTTCAGAAAACAGGCCAAATTCGCGACCCCCGCATTGCAAAGACCGTGAAGAGACACCTGTTTGCATATCATAGAATGACGAACAGCAGTCTCACATTCACTTCCGCTAAGAAAGATCTCCCTTTCACTGTTCAGACATCTATAATCAAAGGGCAACTCCCACTCTTCCTTAATAAAGCTATCTCCTAGCTGCTCATATAGTCCCACTGCAAGATGTTTCAGGCAGCTCGAGAAACGAAAGGTCGAAATCGGTAAATTAATAATGCTGTGTAGGAGCCAGATAGTTGAAGGACTCTCTGCTACCGTGAAGGGCAACTTATCTTATTTTTCTACTTGAAGCAGAGTAAAAGTAGCCTCCCTTTTAGCCATTGTCTCTTGTTCCCTGGAAAAATTAAAAGCAGTAAAGAATTCACTCCCATTAATATATCTCCATGGAATGTGGCCACTTTTCAGTGTATGCAAAGTCCAACCCAGCTGCATGATGGAACATAGCTGTGTCTGCCCATGATATAACCGGGACAAGTCAGTCTGAGTGATATCAATAGCAGGTGACACTATATTCGATAGCGAATAAATCCTGTTGGACAGCGTGTTCATGCCATTGTCGACAACAGCTAATGTTTTTTCCAAATTTTCCTTATCTAGTTGCCTTAAACGCGCAGCAGCCTCACTCTGGGAAAGTTTCCAAATTTCATTGTACATAGCATATAAAAACCTTTTCGAGCGCTGTTTTCTAGGACCTAGCAGAAAATCCTGTAAGTCTATACTGTCAGAAAGAGTGTTCAGGTGTTTCTTAACCGTTGTTAACGTGTTTGTTTTCACCCATTGCTGGCACAGCTTACTCACACTGTATGTTGTAACTCTACCTGTATGTTGTCCTGATATAAAGCGAGGGTCAGGCCTGTTTATTGAAAAAAAACCTGAAGAGTTCAAGAAACGCCTTTGACACTCATTAGTGTCGGTGGGCCAAACCAACCACCCGCCGGGACTGAAAAGTGAAGAATTATAGGTACCAGCCTTAACCATTGCATCTAGCCTGTCCTCTGTGATATTAAGGAAGTGTTGCCAATCTTTACATTTTTCTGGAGTAGGGATACTGGGCGTATTTACATCTTTAATTTTTGCTAACCCCAGACAGGATGTCTGCTCAATAGTGTAATTTAAGAAAATCATTTGCACAGGAATCAGGCATGCTCGAAACAAAGCCTCCCTACCCTGTATCTGCCAATCTTGTGTTCCCCATACACTTTTCAAGTCAATAGTGCTCTTCCAATATTTGTAACCCTCAATCGAGAGCCGGGAAACAAAGGGATCTGAATAAATCAGTTTTGTATCTGTTAGCAAAATTTTCCTAATTTGTGCCGGGGGTATTTTAAAATAATACGACTCTGCTCTTCTTGTATCATGCCCAGAAAAGTATGTAAATTTATCGCTATAATACTTTGTACTCCCCACCTGTGGTGTCGAACAGTGTTCCCACTGTGTGTAGTTCAAGAGAGGCCTATATTTAGTGGCACGGTGTAGGTAGTGATGTCCCCAATTGTTATAGCAGAACATTTCCCCATAATTCATTGTATAATCATATACATCATCACTTTCAAAAGCGGAATAGTCCTTCATTTCAGTTAGCATGGAATCAACTGTTTGGACATCCCAATCATCAGAGACAACATTAGGTGTAATAACATCAGACATTGAAATTTTGAACACATATGGTATTTGAATAATCTCTGTAGGCCCGTATATATCGAATGGAATTTTGTCCCACACAATCCCATCAGTAATTGGTATTGCTGTAATATTGACAGGGGACAAATCTCCTCGGACCTTATGTGAAGAATGATGTGGTGTTAAAATGTCATCAACAGGCTCCACTGAGGAGCGATCAGGAATATAGTGACCATTTATAAGCAAAAAGAAAACAGTCACAAAACCAATCCATAAAAATAATGCAATAAATGTCAAACAGAACCATAGATAGTTCCATGGGTATATCAAATAGTTCTTTTTAAGCCATCGATACAGCTTACTACTTTTTGAAATGTTGTCAATCACTATAGAGGATGAATCCGAAGAGAAATCATCAATGTCAAAGAAATAGCCAGAGGTAGTCTCTGCAAACACAGGAGCCGGTATATTCTGGTCCAGCGCACGTGGAGGCTCTTGATAGACAACGTCATTAGTCGTGGAAGTGTTCGTGTAAAATACAGCCAAATCTTGAAGCGGGGTGGTCACTGAAGATGTGACTGGAACCAACAAAAGTTCATTTTCTGCCCTCCCCATGGTCGAGGAAGTGTCTGGAACAGCAGTCGACATAGTTGCATAGTCAGTAGTAGTGATGTTCATCCTACTATGTAGATGGATGTCCTGTTGGGTAGTGAGAGGGGATCGGGAACCACCCAAGGGACCCCCTGGTCTACTGTGAAGGATCGGCCACATGGTGTAATTTGATGTCATCAATGGAGATGAATCTGTTCGATTTAGAACCAGACAGTGGTGGTGAGATGACAGTCTTGGTGCCTTTTATTCCCAAGACTGGTACAGGTGCTCTGTATGATGGACCGAACTCTTTTTTCACAGCGATCTTCTCACAAACCAGATCCCCAACGTTAGGAATCCAGCCAGTCGAAGTTTTCGCCAATTCCCTTATTCCTGAGGTGGCAGCACTTGCAGATGATTTATCATCACAAAATTGTTGAAGCTCCTGTAAAACAGTGAGACATTCTTTTATGTCAAATGGTGTTTCTGCTGCCACCATACCAGGGGCATCAAGATCTGGGACATACATAGGTATCCCAAAGAGAACCTCATATGGGGAGCGTCCCCCCAAGGACCGCCTTGGCAGATTATTCAGTGCTCTCTGGACCCCATATAGGTGGTGTAACCAACTGCGGCCTGAACCTAATACTCGAGCTATTAAGGACTGCTTTAGATCACGATTCCGCCTCTCCACAACCAAATTTCCCTCGGGATGGTATGGTGAGGAGTAATGGAGTTCAACACCCATCGTCCCCATGGTGTCCCTGAATGCCTTAGAGGCAAATGCAGGGCCCTGGTCCGAATGGAATGCTGCAACCGCATATGTACCGATAAAGATCAGCACATCTTTTATAACAGTCCGGGCGTCAGCCGACTGCTGTGGCCATACCCACAGGAATCTAGAACAGGAATCCACAGCCACTAAAATGTATTTGTATGCACCATCAGGCTGTAAAGGACCACAATGGTCTAGCTACACACACTGAATTGGCTTGTCTGACACTAAGAGGAGTGTCTGCGGAGGGCGTTTGATATTAGAGCCCTTAATCTGCTGGAAAATGTCACAGCAAAGGACATACTGCTTAGTTCGTCTGCATAGACCAGGCCACCAGTATCGTTGCTGTAGAATTGTTATTGTGGCCTGTATACCAGCATGTGCAGAAGCGACACCCTCATGTGCGACTGTAATCAGCTCTAATCTCTGGTCTTCATTGGGGATCACTCAATCTCCAACCCCAGGAATCGTTGTATAAGCAACATTCTGTGCACTGATATGGTAAGTAAAGGTTGTATGGTATCCTTTCGGAAGGGTCTTGCCTGCAGCCGAAGCTTTAACGGCAATCAGTATTTAATTTTCCAATCTCGTCCGAGAACGAGTCACTGCAGCCACAGAAGCCGTAGCTACTGATGCTTTGGCCGCTTCATCAGCCAATGTATTACCGGCAACGTGTATTCCTACACGTTGATGTCCTATTGTATGAACTACATCGACACATGGTAGCTTATCCTTTAGATCAGCCACCCTTCCCCACAATATTTTGTGTTTAATGGTGTTCCCTTTAGAATCCCTAAACCCGTTCAGCTTCCAATGATTGAGATATTCATTGTATGACTGGACGCAGTAATATGAATCAAAGTCTGGCTTCCTGTCTCAGTATGGTTGAGCGCTAGAATAAGAGCTTTAAGCTCAGCCAACTGGGCTGTGCAGTCCCCTAAGGTCTGTGTGTAGGTATTGTGAGGGTGGAAAACTCCATCTTCCATCACTCCGCACACGGCTGCGCAAGCTGCCGAGTATTGATGTTTAGTACCTACAGCAGGTTGTGCTGATCCGTCAGTATAAATGATAGTATTATAACTGTCTAGTGGCAAGATATTTAGAGGAGCGGGGTACTCCTGTTCATACTGGAGAAATTCTTGTGTTTGAAGTCTTGGATCGAATACATAATCGACATCAGTGGCGGTCAGAGACGTTGCCCATTGAATCCAGCGTGGATGTAATGCCTTAGCGTTCGGAACGCTCGCTTTAGTGACAGCCTTTAAGGCCGGCACCGGGGAGACAACAATAATGCGTTTCCCCTGGGCAAGTGGCCTCTCTTTTATGACGGCCATCTGAACTGCTGTCAGAATCTTTTCTGTAGGTGCAAAACGTTGTTCAGCATTTGAATATAAATGTGATTTATACGCTATCGGCACTGTGTCATCCTCATTAAAGGTGACATAAGTAAATCCAAGGGCCCCAGCAATTACTCTGATGACCAAATTTGTTTTATTGTCACGTGTGTGTAAGTGTTTAGCTTCTAGCATGTCCTGTTGCATGTCCCTAAGGATGTGTGTGTGTTCAATCGTCCATCGTCTGCTAGAAAAATTGGGCTGAACGAAGTCATAAAGTAGCTTGATGCATTCTGCGTACTCTGGAATGTATGTTCTGCCAAAATTGAAGAAACCCAGTAATGACTGTAATTTCTTAAGTGTATTTTGAGGCTGTAGTTGAGCACACTTTTCTAGAAAGTGCGGAGCCAGACTCTTCCCTTCGTTTGATAGCTCATATCCCAGGAACAATACACTAAGAAAGGCTATCTTGCTTTTCTTAAAATTAAATTTATAACCGAGGTCTGCAAATCCCAAAATGGTCCGATCGACCCTCGCAAGATGAATGTCGAGGGCGTTGTCAGTAAGATAGATATCATCCACATAGGACAATGCATCGGAATCAATCTCATGCAAAATTGATGTTACACGGGCTGAAAACAGGCCTGGGCTATTTTTGTAGCCTTGAGGTAAACGACAAAGGCGTTTCTGAGAGCCAAATGAAAATGCACTTAGGTCCCTACTTTCATGTGCTAAATTCTGGCAGAAAAATCCATTAGATATATCCAATGTAGTTTTATATTTTTTACGCACTATATTGTTTATCAGTGCTGTGCTGTGTGAATTTTGTATAGCATACGTGCGTGTATGACTATTTAAGTGTCTATAATCAACTACTATTCTATATGAATGATCTGGCTTTGAAACGGGGAATAATGAATTATTCATTGCAGACGTACAGGGCTCAATTACTCCCTGGTACTCAAGTTGTGATAGTATCTCCTTCACAGGAGCTTTTGCTTCATGTTTAACAGGGTATTGTGGCTGCGGTTGGGGTGTAGACCTAATGGGAATAATATGACAAAGAGACTCCTTCTCCCAACCTACATAAATACGGTATAGTGCAGGTGCCTGCGCTAAAGCCCATTCAGCAGCATAGGCTTCTTTTGCCGCTTCCGGAACAAGATCGGAGAAAGAAGGCAAAATGACATCTTCCCCATGCGGGAGCTTGCGGACGTGTTCAGGTGGCCAGCCTCTCTCGACCAATAGGATATCACTAGTAAGTTCATCCCAAAATATTACACTAATAGTGCGTTTCACGTCTCCCTCTATCTGAATGGTTAAATCATAAACACTATCGGGGGAAGAACGTGGCCATCCGCTGTTTCAACCGCAATGTAATCGCTAGTTGCTGTCGCATCCAGATGATCTTTCAGACTCCGGCGACATATCGTGACCTCTGCTGCGCTGTCCAACAGAGTCACCGCCCACCTCTTGTTCCTTAACAGTGTTCTCAATACTACTGGCATTTTTAACTGTCAGTGCTGCCACCTTCTTCTTTTTAAACTGTGGCTTTTGCTGAGGAGTCTTTTCTTCTTTTTTAATGGTAGACTGTGGTGAGTCTTTCTTTTCTTTCACGTATTCCGGACGTCTATCTTGATGGCCCCCTCTCTCGCTACGTCTATCCGGTGCGTCCTGAAAGGAATGAGAGGGACGTGAATCAGTATATCTGTCTGGAGTTCTAATGTGCTCCCTATTTCTGAGATTATACTTCCTTTCGGAGTTCTCCGGGTGTGGAGAATCAGCTCTCTTATTTCTTCTTTCTTTGAAATCTTTTTGTTTGTCCCAGCGCTTCTTAGAGCCCTTTTGTGCCTGCTTTGTACTCTCCTTATGGGCGGTACTTTGTAACTCCAACTTTTTAGGTTTGGCTCCCAAACTATCCCGTACTATACTAGTATAGGTATCGGAAATTATTTTCAGTAGCTGTCTCTCCTGTTCCTGGTTTGGAGTTTCCTGGAGACGCTGGTGAATTGCCTGTGCTACCGCTTCCCCCTTAATATTACTCAGTATGATTGAGGATACGGCCTCAAAGTTACGCATTAACTTCATCCCCAGATCCAGGGCTGGTGCAGCCCCATGCTCATTCTGTATTTGTTTTAACACTTCCGGTAAATTGGCAAGTGTCGGGGTAGCATGTGTGGTAGTATAAACAGAAGCGAAGACCGTACCCCATGTGGCACAGTTACCCACTGAGGGAACCATCCCAAACGGCAAGCACATAGTGAGCAATCTATGTTTTTCCTGTGGTCCCGTATGGGGAAACACAGCTTCCAGCTGATTAGTTTTCTGGGCTATCCAGAACGGTATTTTTTCCCGTTCCGTGGGCACTTTACCCATAATAGTATGCACTGTTTGTGGATTAATCCCAGTAGCCAATTGATAACCACGAGCTACTGGTGGTGCTGGACGCGCTGGTGTTGTGTTCAATGTTCGCATTACAAACTGAACCAATCGTCTATATAATGCCACTAATTCATTATATAAAACTCGTAAATCTGATATCTGCATATTCTGTATGCCTGGGTGAGGTGTATATGTGGCGAACATAGGCCAGGTAGGTCCTTCATTACTTAAGGGACCTAACCTCACTCTTCGTAGTACATGTGGTAGGGCGCCTTCAAACCAGTTCTGATGCTCTTGATATGTGAGCGATATTTCATGATACTGGTATGCTTCGTACCGTACAGGTACGTTCGCAACTTCATATGTGTGAAATGTGTGCGTTCTTTGGTCAACCTCAGGAAAGGTGACCCAACAGTAAAATGTTTCTGTTTGGTATGCTTCTGTTGCTTCTATTATCAGAGTAACATCCCCGCCCTCGTCTGTAAGGACATGCGCTAATAAATGTTGTGTTAGTGCATGTCTAGCATTTGCAGGAATGTCTATGGTATTAGCCATAGTTGTTTAGAGAAAACAGAACACCAGATAGGGGAAGTCTTTTCCTTTTTATGAGTTCGAGCTCGAACAACCTACAGCCTAATTAGGTGTTACCTGTTCAGCTGAGGAGGAATCTCCCAAAGACCACGGACGTCTCCGTATAACGGTACTTGGGGTACCTGTTGTCTATCAGACAGTGATAATCAGGGTATCCGTAAATTAGTGCCTAAACACCATTGTTGGTGGCGCCATGTCATAGTTTGGACTCTTGCTCTGAGCAAGACTGCTGGTTTAAGGATGACAGTACTTTTGTTTGGCGGCGACTGCGTATTTCCTACAACATGTTGCAACTGTTGTCCCAACCTTACCGGCTCACTAGCAGCACCTCACCAGAAACACTATAGTAAAAGGTGATTTATGGCAGCCGTTTACGCATGGACTCGAAAATAAGATATCTCAGGGAATGTTGTGGTTAAACGGAAATTACCCTTTTCTCACAGATATATTATGTCTCATACAAACACAGGCAATGACACAGATGCAGTAAAGTTACAATAGTTTTTATTTAACATAACTGCAATTTGCGATAAGTTGCATGGGCTGCAATGATTAGGATAATGAATATAGCAAGTAACAGTATTGTGAAGACGAGAGTCATTGATACGAAGACCCCCACCATTTTGCAATACATAGAAAAGATATATGAGATGTAAGATGCCCTAATACCCTAATGTGAAAGGCCTAACCTCCTACCTAAAGAAGAGCTGGGTTTGTTAAACCTAATCTGCCAATGCCGTGTCCATTAGAGGAGCCCCCAACCCTCGTTACCTTGGAATGTGGTCTCTATTTCAGACTCCGCAGGGACACGAAGACTGGGTCTGCGCCAAGACGACTGCAGCATCGCTATCAGCTATGGTGGCGATGCCCTCTGGTCGGAATCCCTCTGATTATCTGTCTAAAGTGTGATGTATTTATACAGATCTACAAGGTCCACTGACGTAGGTGTATTCCTAAACAATAGATAACAGCCATGCTTGGGACGGCAATTAATATCAACAATCCCTCGAAAGTATAGAGAGGGAAAATCCCTAAGTGTGAACACCTACTGTTTGTTTGTCTTTGGTGCTTGATCTTGACGCTTTGGCACGGTGACACTGATATTGTAACTCATAACAAGTGGCCTAACTATAAAAAAGGCAGCCATCTTAGAAGAAATAAATAATTAAATGGGCTAAGACAGAGCAAGCTAAGTAGGTTAAAAGTCACTAGGTGACGGGGGCACGAGTCTACAAGCCAGAGGCTAAGCTAACTCCTGCTATCCCATTAAAACAAACTAGGATTCACTACACTAGAATAGGAATGGGTCCTGAGGTACATCCAAGAAGAAGTTAATATATGTGCTTTCTTTTCGCATCATTGTCAATGTCTGTCTTTGACTCATGACAGGTCCCTTACTCCCACAGCTTTCTTGTCACCTTCAAAGAAGTCATAACTGTACAGTTCAGGCTTGTTGACGAATGACAGTCCCACAGTTCAACCCTGGGAGGCCATGACATGTGGGTCAGTAGCTTGGTCACATAGCAGAAATTGTACAATGCATACCTTTGTATGTTGGATGCCATCTCTGCAGGATAGACACATATGTCCAAGGAAATGGTCTGTGGTACAGGTACATACTACAGAACACCCCCCTCCTTGAAGTGGCATGAATCTGCATTTGGTAGGCCACAGGTCTACACATGCACAGGGAAGACATTTTCTGTACCCACCATTTCAGCCCCTTCACTGTCACTCAATTTTAAGAGTGAAGTCTGTACTATGGAAGTTGCCTGTAGGGACTGTGGGCCAGATGTAGCAAAAATAAAAATTGCGACTCGCATTTTGCGAGTTGATGCGACTCGCAAAATGCGAGTCGCAAATTGGAATGCCAGAAAAAAAAGCGATCCGATTTTGCGACTCGCAGCCGGACTCGCAACGTTGTGTGCGAGTCCGCAGTTTGCGAGGTCGCTGTTTGCGAGTGTGCAAAAACGAACTCGCAATTAGCGAGTGGGTGTCGCAAATTGCGAATACCTTCAAAATTGCTTGCAGATGCAGCAGAACACTCCAGAAAGCATACCAGAACACTCTGGAAACACTTCCTGGCACATGATGATGGCATCACAGCCAGGAAGTTAACAAATACACCTGGGAGGAGGGCTCAACAGTGAGCAGTGTCTCTGCCACTGACAGTAGGGTGCTGAGGAGTGGTAGGCACAGCACCATGGACGCAGCAGGGACCAGCCAGGCTGGCAGGAGGGGCAGGAGATCATAGATAACAGCCAGGACAGATTAATGTGGCACATGGCGTTAATGTGCCACATGACTGGTTGGCATTTTCCTGCCCATGGACAATTTCAACTTGTATATAGTTTCTTCATGACATTAATAAAACAGTTATTTTTGTTCCACTTAACAAATGGTTAATAGGTGAGTATGGTGGGAGTTGACACGTACCGTCCAAAATATTGCGTTGCAATGTGGTCCCGTCTCAGTCTGCCTTGATTAGCTAGACTCCTATCCCCATGATGGCGATGTGGTTGTTCTTGCTCTTCATCATCAGGATCTGGGTCTGCAGGGGTGAGAGGTAGCCCACGTCGGGTGGCTATGTTGTGGAGGATGGCGCATGCGACCACAATTTTGAAAGCGGTAATGGGGGTGTATTGGAGGGCGCCTCCACTGCGGTGGAGGCATCTGAATCTTGCCTTCAGCAGTCCGAAGGTGCGCTCGATCAGGTTCCTGGTCCTCTTATGCGCACTGTTGTATTGCCTCTCTGATTCAGTTCTGGGTGTTAAAAACTGAGTCATGATCCAAGGCCTGAGAGCATATGCACTGTCACCTGTTGGGCACAAAAGTACACGGTTAGGAAGTCCAGATTGTCGTGCACAGTGACCTGTGTGTATGTCTGCAAGTGTCTGTGGCTCTACCTAGGAGGTAACCGTCTCCAAATTCCCCACGTTCCAGGCGTTGATGTATCCCACTATGCCTAAAAATGTATGAGTCATGGGTACTGCCAGGAAACTTAGCTACGATGTCCGTGATGACATAATGGGCATCACAAACAACCTGTATGTTGAGTGAGTGGGTACACTTCCTGTTGCGGAAAATGTGTTCCAGATTAGCAGGGGGGCATATTTGAATGTGTGTCCCATCTACACACCCTATGACATGAGGAAAGTGGGCAATGCGGTAAAAGTCCAGCTTGGTGCTGTTAATTTCTGCCTCATTCCTTGGTAAGCATATGAAGTGAGACATGTGCGTGACTAAGGCATCTCGGAATGCCCTGAGGAACCTTGACACTGCACTTTGGGATACCCCACCTGCCACGGCAATGACCCCCTGATAGCTCCCTGAGGCCAAGAGGTGCAGTGCGCATAGTACTTGCACATGCGTAGGGATGGCGCAGCCACGCAGAGTCTTGTGTTCTAGCTGTGGTTTCAGTAAATCTATTAATTCTAGAATGGCTGTCATAGATCTCCACTTCAGTTTGCTGAAAAAGAGTCTGCCTGGTTCTATATATCTTCTCCTGTCTGTGGCCCCTCCTCCTCCTCTGCTGGGCTGCGTAGACTCTCCTCCTCACTGCTATCAGGTATATCTCCGCCATCTTGAGTAACCCAGATGCCTTCTGGGTCCCCTTTTATACTTTGGTAATGGTTACCACCTGCTCTGAGTTAGTGGTAAATGGGACATGCAAACTGGCCTTTTTGCGACTAGTCGCAATTTGCGAGTTGCAATTGCATAAGGTTTGCGACTCGCAAATTGCGACTTGCAATTTGCGGGTCTCAAAATGGGGTCGCACCGGATGCGACTCGCAAACGGGTCCCATCGCTTTTTGCGAGTCGGAAATGGGCTTTTTGCATCCCATTTCCGATTTTGAAATGTCGCAATTTGCGAATCGGCCCGTTTGCGAGTCGCAATCGTTTGCTACATCTGGCCCTGTATGCATTAAGTCAATCTCGAAGAGTGTGAATGTGTTGGTCCATTCAGGCCTAAGGACTTTACCCTTCAGAGGCCACATATGTGTGCAGTGTTTAATTGAGGTCACATCACAGTACATGTTGCTGGAGCATGGGCTAACAGTTATGAGTAGGCTTGCTTAGTCTTTGGAGGCCCTGAACAGGATAGTGGGTGAATATGCAGATAGATACAAACTTCTGTAGTCATGTCCCTGTACTTACTGGCGTGTGTGCTTTACACTTGTGGTGTGTTCACAAATTGAACATTTTTAGCTTGGTGTTTCTGATGTCTGTGATGCAACCATTTGTGCCTAAACATGTAATTGTAATCTCTTGATTTGTCTCTTGCATCCTTACAGGTAAACACTCATCAGCAGAAAGAGATATAGATAGCCATCGTCCAGAAGGTGCAGACCCTGGGGGTCCACAGCCGGTAGAGCGCCCACTATCACAAGAGGAGGGAGGACCTGAGATGCTGTGCCTGGATACAGCTAGGGCTGTCCTCCCAACATGGGCGAGGCACACATTGACCATGACTCCACTGCATCCTGGCGGTGACGTACCCAGACCTTGATGGGTGTTTAAGAGGACCACAGCAGCCAGAAGGGGATGAATATATAGGGCATATTCCTGCCTGTCACTTTGCCAAGTTAATGTGTTAGGTTCTGACATCTCCCCCTGACAATTAGGGATGAACCATGTGTGACACAGTAGATGAGTGACTGTTTGTGTAGATATGTCATGTGGTGCATACTGGTGTGCCTTGCCTATTGACTTGGGGACATAGAACACAACTGGGTTCAATCCATAAACAATTTGCTCTCTAGGGACAACACATGGCTGTGTACATTGATCAATTAAGTAATGTTTTTTGTTGCTGTCGGTGTAAATTCTCTGCTACAGACCATTTCTCCTCAGTGTTACAGGTCAAAGGAAGGGAAGTGATGGATCACCATCCTTAGCCATGTGTCTGGTCAAATGAGTATATTGCCATCTGCCATCAAGAGGCTACTTTTCTTCAGTGGGTGCCTCACTACTGTCTGTAATGTGAAGATGGCCATCATACATGAGACAGGGCATACATTGTTTTTTGGGTCACCTACAGACCAACTTTTTCCCTTGGTAAATGGGGAACGTCCATTAACATGATATGTGTGCCATAACTGTTGCCAACATTCCTTGTGCCTACATGTTAGCATGTGTCCCTTTCTTTTTTGACAAAGTGTCTACATTGTTGTTTTAAGGGATGATTTCTGTGTTCCCTCACATATATGTGCATGCCAGCCTGTGTTTGGAATAGGACATTTGCAATGGAGCTACATTTCATGTGGTGTCACAGACAGGAGTGTGCCACCATTGATTGGTGGCTCACACATACCCTCACCCATCATTGCATGTGAGTTGGCATGTACTGCAGTAGCAATGAGAGACATGATGTGCATGACTAGATTATTTGGCCACCAAGTGCACTTGCAGGCATTGATGTGGCATCAAGTGGGTAAGTGCACTGCACATGTGTAATGGGTAAGGTTTGTAACCTGACTGTTGGCATGCATCATGGAGTGACTTGCAGTTATGGTGGAATCATATGTGTTTGGGTACACCCATTCATCCACAGACATCTGGGTTAGTGGGACCAAAATGGAGAAAGTGATGTAGCTTCCCATTGGGTAACATGTTGAGGGTCTTCTACTAGTACTTGCAAATCGCAGTGCCTCTCCAACACACAAACGACTAATGGCATCTACTGATTCAATCAGATTATGTCATTGTAAGGGGTGCCAGGCATTAGTGGTGATTTTTCGGGGCTTGCTGATTCATTGTGATATGGATTTTAGGGACATATCTCACTGACATTCAGTACATAGGCCCTCATTACAACCCTGGCGGTCGGTGATAAAGCGGCGGTAACACCGCCAACAGGCTGAGGGTGAAAAAATTGGAATCATGACCACGGCGGAAACCGGCAACACAAAAGGACACTTTAACACACCGACCGCCACAGTGGTAGCAACAAACACCGCGGCGGTAACCGCCAACAGCCAGACGGGATACAATGTACCGCCCACTGCATTACAACATGCCTATCCGTCACCTTTTCCGGGGCGGTACCAATGCCATCAAAAGCACGGCAGAAATAGTACTCTGAAGGGAAACAACTCATCTCTCAACACTCAAGGAAGAACCACGATGCCACGAACTGCAGGTGTTCCCCATGCTGGTGTACCTTCTCATACACCAGGAACAAGAACGCCAGCGAAGACAACCACGGTTAGTACTGCACCTAGCACACAAGGGAGGGGGTAGGAAAAAGAGAGTGACACACACACGCAACACGCAACACCCCCAACCCTAACACCATACACACAAACAGATGCAACAACATTACATATACACCCCGTAACCCTCAGGAATAACGCAAGGACAAAAGGAATGGAGTAAAATGAGTGTAATATTATAAATTTTGAGAAATACGTTCTTATATAAACAGTATATACAATATATACAATATATACAAAAGGAGGGACAATGCCCACTCCAAAATGTCTGTGGCCCACTGGGCCAAACCACAGAGGCCAAGGCCACACTTGGCTCCTGCCTCAATATGGAGAGAACACTGCAGGGGCATCTGGTCGAAAACACACAGGCACCTCAGGGGGACAGGAAATAGGGGGCACCTCAGCCAGAAGATGGAACAACACCACTGCCTGGAGGGGCTCCATGCCCACTGCTTGGTCCTGGGGAGTGCACGGCCACAGTCTCTCAAGTGGGTGGTTTGCCCACTGCTTGGTCCTGGGGAGTGCAAGGCCACAGTCTCTCAAGTGGGTGGTTTGCCCACTGCTTGGTCCTGGGGAGTGCAAGGCCACAGTCTCTGAAGTGGATGTTTTCTTCCACTGGTCCTAGAAAGAGCCTTGTGCCCAGTGTGCTTCATCCTGGCAAGGATGCGGTGAGCGGATGGCTTCTTTCACTGGTTCTGGAGGGGGCCTTGTGCCTAGTGTGCTTCATCCTGGCAAGGATGCGGTGAGTGGATGCCTTCTGCCACTGGTTCTGGTAGGGGCCTTGTGCCCAGTGTGCTTCATCCTGACCAGGATGCAGTGAGTGGATGCATTCTTCCACTGGTTCTGGAAGGGGCCTTGTGCCCAGTGTGCTTCATCCTGGATGGGTTATGGTCACAGTCTCTCACCTGTGTGTCATACCAACAGGTGTTGCAAGGGGCAGGGCACACTGCAGCCCATGTAGTCATCACTATACACTGCTCGACGGCGATGACGGGTGCTCAGTGGATGCCAGTTGCGCTGCAGGTGGCGGTGCTGACAGTGGTGGTGGTAGCCTCCAGGCCTTCACCTGCAGCCTCGGACGGCTGCCCACTGGGGCTGCTGGCAGTGGTGCTGCTGGTGGTGGGGCATGCGGCGGTGCATGTGGCGGTGCTGGCCGTGGTGCAGGTGGCAGTGCTGGCAGTGGTGGTGGTAGCCTCCAGGCCTTCACCTGCAGCTTCGGACGGCTGAAGTGCAATGGCTGGTGTTGTGTGCCCCTTCCTGCCCTCGGTTGATGGTAGTGCCTCCTTGCTTCTGCCAGTTGGTGTCTTTTTCTTGCCCTTGCTGGCTGGTTGTGCCTCTTTCCCCTTGCTGGCTAGTGTCCCCTTCTTGCCCTTGCTAGGTGGCAGACCCTTCTTGGCCTTGGCAGGTGGTGCTGGCACACTGACTGGGCTGACGGGTGCCTCGTTGGAGCCTCTCACACATGCAGTAGCTGCAGAAACCACAGTGGCCGTGGACTGGGTGGCTGAGGTGCTGGGCTGGGTTCTGGCCACCCTGGCCTGAGGTGAAGGAGAGGGGGGAGGGGTAGGGAATAGGTCAATGTTGGCGACAAAAATCTTCTTAGGGACACTGGGGCGGGAAAAGGGTGAAGGTTTGGGAGTGGAGGAAGAGGGACTGGTTGTAGGAGGTGTCAGTCTGCTGTGTTTGGGTGCAGGTGCATGGGCTGGATGCTGTTGTGATATGGATGGCTGTTGGGTGTCTGTGTGCTTGCGTTTGTGCACTTTGGGAGGAGGGGTTAAAGACACAGTGGGAGAGGACATAGGGGACGTGTGCATGGATGTGGGGATGGTGACCTCCAGCGAGGGGCATGTAGGGATAGGCGTGATGGTGATGGAGGTAGTGTGTGAGGATGTAGTGCATGCAGGTGTGAGTGGAGATGCTACTGGGAGGGAGGTGGACGAGGAGGAGCAGGGGGACACAGTGGAGGCAGTGGATGTTGGTATGTCTGCATGTGGATGGTGCTTGTGTGAGTGCCTGTGAGATGAAGTGTGGTGCCTGTGTTTGCCTGAGCCACTTCTGTGTGTTGATTTGGTTAATTGCTGGTCTGAAGGTGTGCTCGTTATAGGCTGGGGTTGAGGGGATTAGGACTGGGTATTGGAAGTTGGAGGGAGGAGGCTGGAGACAGGGACAATGGCTGCCATCAGTGTGTTGGCCAGAGCCTGGAATGCTCTCTGTTGGGCAGCCACGCCAGAGTGAATGCCCTCCAGGTATGCATTTGTTTGTTGCAAATGCCCTGCTACACCCTGGATGGCATTCAATATGGTTGACTTCCCAACAGAGAGGAATCTCAGAAGGTCAATAGCCTCCTCACTGAGGGCAGCAGGGCTGACTGGGGCAGGGCCTGAGGTGCCTGGGGCGAAGGAGATGCCCACCCTCCTGGGTGAGCGGGCACGGGAAACACACTGAGGGGCTAATGTGAGGGCGGTGCTGGTACGGGGGTGGCGGCTGTACCTGTAGTTCCGTCCACAAGCACGCCATCGAGCTTTGGGACCTACTCTCCACAAACTCTCCCGACATCGCCTTCCTCACTGAAACATGGATGAACTCCTCATCAGAACCCGACATCCCCAAAGCCATCCCAGAAGAATACAAAATTACCCATAGAGACCACACCAACAAACCAGGAAGAGGAATCGCCATAATACACAGAAACTCCATCAAGATTTCCACCAACACCAACAACACCATAGACGCCGCAGAGCACCTACACTTTCAGGTACACATCAACACCAAAACCACCATAAGAGGAACCCTCATCTACAGACCACCAGGACCCTGCCCCCCATTCTGTGACACCATCGCCGACACTATCAGCTCCCATGCCCTCACCTCCACAGACTACCTACTCCTTGGTGACCTTAACTTTCACCTGGAAAGCACCCACGACTGCAACTCGACGGCCCTGCTGGACAACCTCGCAAACCTCAGCCTCAAGCAACTGGTCACCTCGCCCACCCACTCAGCCGGACACACGCTAGACGCCATCTTCACCTCCAGCAGCCACATTGCCTTCACTTACACCACCGAACTCCACTGGACTGACCACCACTGCGTCCATTTCTCCTTCCTGAAACCCACCACCAACAACATCCTACCCCCTACCGCAAGTGGAACAAGATTCCCAAAGAACAACTGATCTCCTACCTCGCACAAACTCCACCTCCCAATACCAACAACCCCAACGTCGCCGTCCTCAACCTCACACGATGGCTAGAAACATGCACAGACTCCCTCGCCCCATTCAAAATAACCAACAAAACCTGCACCATCAAGATCGCCCCATGGTTCACCACAGAACTTTAGTCTTCCAAACGAGAATACCGAAAAATTGAGAAAGCCTGGTGTCAAGAACCCTCAGTGAGCAACTTCTCCGCCCTGAATTCAGCCATGCGCAAACATCACCAACTCATCCAGACCACCAAACGATCCTTCTACAAAGAACGCATAGACGACAACACACATAACAGCAAAGAACTTTTTGCCATCATCAAAGAACTCACCAAACCCAAATCCTGCACCATCAACCCTTCAAACTCCCAAGACCTCTGCAACTCTCTCTCAAACTACTTCCACCGCAAGATCGGTCGTCTTGATTGATTGTAGTTGGGGTGGGCACAGAGGTGTCCGCCACCACCAGGGAGCTTCCATCGGAGGAGGTGTCGCTGTCAGAACTGTCCCCTCCTATCTCCGTCGTGGTGCTCTCCTCGCCCTCCGTCCCACTGGTGCCCTCACCGTCGGTGGATTCGGCCTCCAGGCCCATGTGGGATGCAGCTCCCTCCGTCGCCGGTGCCTCACCTCCTCCGCCAGATTATGCTAATGCACACAAAGACAGGGTGACAAAACAAAAAGGGGGGGGGGAGACAGAGGATACACTTGGTCAATGCCAGCAACAACACTACCATTGGCGTATACAACTCAAAGGGAACAGCCCTATGCACTAGGCCATGCACTACCAGTTACACTGCTAGTCACCAGCCCATGGGGTATAATGCCTAATGCCATTAGCTGCACACCAGAAACCCACAGGACCCTGCCCAGTAGTAGATGCCCACTAACAATATTGGGATTGGAGTGCATCTGAGCTTGCCCATCATTGAACATACCCTGGCTTGTTCGCCCTGGCATAGGGGCACCCACAGCCCACATCCCCCACCCAGGTAATACCTTAACGCGCGCAAAGTCATGATTCTGAATCTGTACTCGCCCCCTTGTGGCTGCTGTGATGCCTTCAAAGGCCCATCCAACTCCGGATAGGCCACCGCCAGGATGCGGAACATCCTGGGGGTCAGGGCACGATGGGCACCCCATCCTCATTGGGAGGCCAGCCCCAGATGGGCCTTCGCCATCTTCCTTGCCCAGCGGTGCAGGCCCTCCCACTGTTTGCAGCAGTGGGTGCTCTGCCTGTCAAATACCCCCAAGGTTTGCACCTCCTTGGCGATGGCACACCAAATACTCTTTTTCTGATGGGCGCTGACCTGCAGAAAAAATACAGCAGAAAAGGCATTAGTCATACCGTCCGGACTGTTATACTCATGGCCCACCATATCCCCCATCCATTTACGCACATACATTGCCCACCATATATGCATCACTCTGCCCAGGACCCCTCAGACCCCCCCTACACAGGGCTTACTCACACAGCAATCCATACATTCATGGCCCACGCATCATGCTCACAGTGTACTCACCTGTTTGTCTGGAGGACCATAGAGTAAAGTGTACTGGGGTAGCACCCCATCTACCAGTCTCTCCAACTCCTCCGAAGTGAAGGCAGGGGCCCTTTCCCCCAGACACTCGATCCATTGTCGCTTCCAGACACACGTCACAGCTGCACTTGCAGTGTAGGTCCTCTCCTGTTGACGGTCAGGTAGCAAGTGAGTGCAAAGATAGAAAATGGCGGTCACTTCCGCAGCGGTGCTTACCGTCACCGCCGGCGTACATCGCCATTGGCTCCTGGAACCCATAGGGCCCAATGATAACCAATGCGATGTTGCGCGGTGTTCGCTGACCGCAGACCGCAACGGCACACAACGCCAGCGGAATTACCTCATTTCCACTTGTCTCTCCTCACAGGGGAGGCAGCCGCCATTTCAGGGGGGCACAGGCCATGGCCCCTAACTGTGTCACAGCAGACATTGGCACATCAACTGACTCATGAGTTCACATACTGTTTCTGTAAAGGAAAAATTGCATATTAATTTTGACATATGTGTAAATATGACCTTCTGCTCACCGTTTTTCACCCAAGAGTTCAACCACTGAGGATGAATAGGAGATGGAGATATCCCCAGTGTAGAGACCCCTGGTGGACCTGGTGACAATGGAGGACAGGCACATTATCCTGACCTACAGACTTGATATGGCCACAATCCAAGAACTGTGTACCCAATTGGAGCCAGACCAGATTTCAGCTATCCACCACCCCACAGGCATCCCCCCTCTAGTGCAGGTACTGTCAGTGCTCCATTTCCTGGCAAGTGGTTCCTTCCAAGTGACAGTGGCCATGGCATCAGGGATGTCACAGCCTATGTTCCCAAACGTGCTGACCAGAGTGTTGTCTGCCCTGCTGAAACACATGCGCAGCTACATCGTCTTCCCCTAGGTGGAGGATTTGGCCACAGTGAAGGCTAACTTCTATGCACTGGGACATATCCCCATCATCATTGGTGCCATTGATGGTACACATATTGCATTTGTCCCCCCCACCACCGGAGAAATGAACAAGTGTTCAGAAATAGGAAAAGCTTTCACTCTCTGAATGTGCAGATGGTGTGTTTGGCTGACCAGTACATCTCCCATGTTAATGCCAAGTATACTGGCTCTGTGCATGATGCCTTTATCTTTAGGAATAGCAGCATCCCATATGTGATGTCTCAACTCCAGAGGCACTGGGTGGGGCTAATAGGTGAGCCCATGGTCCCCACCCAGTTAATGTAGGTATATGGGTGTGAGTTTGGCCCTAAGGGTGAGTGTGTGGCTAACAGGTATCCCTTGAATATTTGCAGGTGACTCTGGCTACCCCAACCTCTCATGGCTACTGACCCCAGTGAGGAATGCCAGGACAAGGGCAGAGGAACGTTACAATGAGGCACATGGGCGAACAAGAAGGATCATTGAGAGAACCTTTGGCCTCCTGAAGGCCAGATTCCAGTGCCTCCATCTTACAGGTGGATCCCTGTACTACTCACCCAAGAAGGTGTGCCAGATCATCGTTGCATGTTGCATATTGCACAACCTGGCCACGAGACGCCAGGTGCCTTTTCTGCAGGAGGATGAGTCTGGGGATGGTCGTGTGGCAGCGGTGGAGCCTGTGGACAGTGACGAAGAGGAGGCAGAGGAAGAAGATGTGGACAACATAACTACACTAATTCAACAGTACTTCCAGTGACACACAGGTAAGACACTGTAACTTCACCTTCCATTGCAGTTTTATCTTTGACATTGAACATGGCAGCCTGATTTCCCTATTTCTATGGCCACTTACTGTACCCTTTGGCATCTCTATTTTCAGATCTCTGTTCCCCGCTCTGGCTCCTGGTGTGTTTACTGCTGCCCACTATAGGTCATACCTATGTAAATATTACAGTACATTTGAATTGCAATCTTTACAGTTTGTGAAACTAGTACATTTGTCAAACAATTGACAGACTCCATATTTGATTTTTTTCCAATGGTGTTTATTTCTGTGATAATAAGTGTATGGGGTATTGCAATGGGCTGGGTTGGGGATGGAGGAAAGTCCAGGGTAGAGTCCATTATTTTTGTATCACAGGTGCATTGTCCAAGGGGGCATAGGAAGGGGAGCAATGGCAGTTCAAGGTGGACAGGGTGACAGAGTGGGACAGAAGGTTGCCAATCAGGAGAGTCTTATTTCCTGGCGGGGGTCTTGTCAATGTTCTCTGGCTTCTGCCTAGATCGCAGGGACCGTTTGCGGGGTGGTTCTCCTTCTGCAGGGGGTGGGGTGCTGGTGGCCTGTTGCTCCTGTGGTGGGGCTTCCTCTCCACTAGCGTCGGCAGAGTTGGAGGGCTGTTCTTCGGTGTGGCTAGTGTCAGGGGCCCGTTGGTGTGCCACTGCCTTCCTCATGGTGTTTGCCATGTCTGCCAGCACCCCTGCAATGGTGACCAGTGTGGTGTGGATGTCCCTCAGGTCCTCCATGATCCCCAGGTACTGTCCCTCCTGCAGCCGCTGGGTCTCATGCAGCTTGGCCAGTATCTGGCCCATGGTCTCCTGGGAATGGTGGTATGCTCCCAGGACATTGGTGAGTGCCTCGTGGAGAGTCGGTTCCCTGGGCCTGTCCTCCCCCTTTCGCACAGCAGTGCTCCCAGCTTCCCTGTTGTCCTGTGCCTCTGTCCCCTGAACCGTGTGCCCACTGCCACTGACCTCAGGTCCCTGATCGTCCTGTGTTTGTGGGGTTGTCTGGGGTCCCAGTAGTGGTGGGCACACTGCTGATTGACGTGTCCTGGGGACAGAAGGATGGGCCCACTAGGTGGGAGCTGTGGTGGTGTTTCCTGAGGGGGGAGGATCTGTGGTGGGTTGGGACTGTTGCTGTGTCACCGATTGTCCAGAGGTCCCTGATGGGCCAGGTTGGTCATCGTGATCCAGGCATGCAGAGCTGCTGTCATAACTGTGGGCATCTTCAGGTTGGGGACTGGATGTGGCTGGCACCTCCTCTCCGGTGACGTTGACTGGGGGTCCTGTGGGGATGTAAATGCAGTGTTATTGTATCTGCGTGTGCCATCTTGTGCATGGATATGTTTCCCTCTATGGTTGTTATTAGCAAGGCAGCTTTGGCTTGTGTGAGTTGTGCTTGGTTTGGCTAAGTGATTGTCACTAGTGTGCATGCTGTGGTGATGGGTGTCCATGCAGGTCTGTGATGGGGGTCCATGCATTGGTGTGGCATGCAGGGCTTGGTATTGGGATGGGTGGGGAATATTTGAGGTGGTGGGGTGATGGGGGTGAGGGTAGGGGTTGTTGTTTGTAATGGCATGCAGGTAGGGTGGGGTATAAAGTAGTAAAGATTTGACTTACCAGAGTCCAGACCTCCTGCTACTCCTGCCAGGCCCTCAGGATGCATGATCGCCAAGACTTGCTCCTCCCATGTTGTTAGTTGTGGGGGAGGTGGTGGGGGTCCACCGCCAGTTCTCTGTACTGCTATCTGGTGTCTTGCTACCACGAAACGTACCTTCCCCTGTAGGTCATTGCACCACTTCCTGATGTCATTCCTTGTTCTTGGGTGCGTCCCACGGTGTTGACCCTGTTCACGACTCTCCGCCATAGCTCCATCTTCCTTGCAATAGATGTCTGCTGCACCTGTGATCCAAATAGCTGTGGCTCTACCCAGATGATTTCCTCCACCATGACCCTTAGCTCCTCCTCTGAGAACCTGGGGTGTCTTTGTGGTGCCATGGGTGTAGTGTGAGTGGTATGTGTGAGGGTGTGTGGGGTGATGTGTTGGGGTGTGTCCTGTGAGGTGCGTGGATGGTGTATTGGTGATGGTGTTTTGTGGCTCAGATTCAGTGGGTGCTCCTGGCTTGTCTCTCTCACTTGCCAAAATCTTTGGGTCGTAAAGGGTTGTTGGTAGTGTGTGTGTGTGTTTTATAGTGTTGTGGGTGTGTGGGTGTGGTGTGTGTATGTGTGTCAGGTGTGTGTAGTTTGAATTGTCCAATGTGGTGTTGTTTTGTATGAGTGTGTGTATTTTGAGCGCGGTGATTCGTGGGTCATGATGCTGTGGGCGTATTTCTGTTGCCGTAACGGTGTAGGTTTTGGTACTGCCATTTTATCACTGACCTTTGGGCTGGCGGACTTGTGTGTGTCTGTATAGTCACAAGCACACAGACACAGCTGCACACACCCACCTCAACACACACAAGCAGCACACATTAACACAAACACCACAAGACACACTGGCATGCAGGTATTCAATATACACCCACAAACACAACATCAGCCACCACGTCACCAGACACCCCCCACTGACACACACACACACACCATGTCCAGTATACCCTACCCACAGCCACCACACCAACCATACCCACAGACACCACCTCAAAAGACACACAAACATCCACAACATCCATCATACCCGCAGACACCACCCCAACAGACACACACACATCTACCATGCCCGCATCACTCAGCAACTCCCAGCCCCCCAAGACATACAAGCACCCACACTTACACATGCAACACACACCACCCAAACAGAAGCATACCTCACACACGCACACACCCGAGACATCTACACCGACACACCAGACAACCACTCCCTCAACCTCCAAATCCCCAACCCCTTCTGATGACCTGTGTTCCAAAGGAGAGTTTCTTTTCTATCTTGACCATTCCTCTGTTACATCTAAACCTGCTCCCAAACCCAAGAGGCCCCTACCTACATCCCAACCCATCACTTCTGCATCAAAGTACTCTTCTCTCACACCTGCCCCCCCTGCAAACATCTATACCCCTCCTCCCCAAGTAAAAGCCCACCCCTGCAAAGAAACAGCCTACCCCTCCCAAACCTGTCCATCCCAAATCTGACCCCACCCCACCCAAGGATGATCCCTGAGGTACCTGCCTGCCCATTTGATGCCCCTTTCGGTGGAGGTTCCCTGGCAATAAATGGAGTCAAGTGTGGGCACAACCATGTGCATGGACATTAATGGGATTGGCCAATGGTCTTTGATCTTCTTCATTTCAATTCAATAAACCCAAGTTGTTGTTTTTTTTGGGTACACATTTGTCCTGCAATCCTGAGTAAATTGTGTTGTATGTCTGGAGTTGTGTGTGTTTAAGCCTGCTTGCTGATCCATTTGCTGTTGTTTGCAACATCTGACCATGTGGGCAGTGCTGGTTTCACCCAAGTCAAAAGTAGATGTTGATTGCATGGATATGTAAGTGCTACTCTAAATGGGGTGTCATTGCATTGTGTTCTGTTTGGTATGGTAAGTACTTCATCTTGTGTGTTTCAATGTCAGCATGTACGGTGTTAGACCTGTCCCCTAGATATGGATTTTAGATTCATCTCATGTGTGGCAGCTTGAATTTCTTTGTACAGAAATGGAGGGTGTTCAAATGTGCTAGCTTCCTTTGCATTAGACTGTGATGTGTCAATTTTGTTGTGTGTACCTTGCAGCTACTTCACCTAGATGTATGGCTCATGCTGTTGCAGTTGTATGTGCTTTCTTGACTTGCACTTCCACATTATGCAGATCGACATGTCACTTGGCTCTAGTATTGTTTGTCCCTGAGATACCTGAATGGCCAGTTCCTGTGCAAATTTTGTTTTAAGGGCATGTGCAAAGTGTGATGTGTCCCAGGACAGCATCCTTCCATGAGTGCTCCTGGTGCCCCCATCCCCATTGTGCAGGTATTGTTTGCATAGTGAGCTTTGGATATTTGTTTCTCTGACTATTGTGCATCCCATTGTCCTTCCATTGTGCTGCATTATGGGTGATGTGTGGGTCCACTGCAGGACTGTTTCATGGGAGGGTTGTTTGTGTTCCATGACACATCCATACACATGTGTGTTGAATCTGACGATGGACCCTGGCATTTGTGCAATGTGAGGGTGTCAGATCTATTGGCAGATGTGCTATGTTTTTGCTGTTGTGTGACACAATGTCCTTTACACTTCACTGTCCCTAAGATGTGCAGACATGTTCTTTTGTGTAGTGTGGCAGTGCAGTGTGAGTGACCTTTCCAAAGGGGGCGTTTAATGGCTGTGAATATGTCCTTGTGTGAATGACTCCAACATAATGACACGTGTACCTGGTGCCCGTAGTGTGGGGCCCATATCAAATGGACGATGGTGCAATGATCTCTTGTTAAGGTTAATGGTACAGATAGACGGTTGTACTTACTGTCGGTTGCATCCATGGTGGCGTGGATTTTTGGGCTCCATTGATGAGCAACAGCAGCGGCAGGACATGTGTGATGAGGTCCATGGCTGCACAGGATATGTAACACTGCCTGTAGGTGAGTTGCTTCCTTTATACTCTCAGTTTCTGCCAGCTGACATGTGATGGTTGTACCGCCACGGTTACACTGCCGGTGTGCAGCATCATAACGAGTCCGGCGGAAACACTGTCTCTGTTAGCGTGTTTGTCCTGCCTCGTCAACATGGCAGTCTGCGCTGCCTGGGGTTGCCAGCGGAACCGCAGTGGTCTTTGCCAAGATACCCACCAGGATTGTAATATAATGGTCCGACCGCCAAGCCAATGGTGGTTACAGCCACCAAGGCGGTGCACGAACCGCCAAACTCATGATCAGGCCCAGTGTCTGATATATCCCTTCCTTCCAATGTCTGGAGGTCTGTACCTGTAAATTTGATCATTTGATCATAAAATCATGTATGATTTGCTATGGTTCAGACATATTGACAGCCTGTGAGCTGAACAATGTAATAAAATTTCTTCTTTGACAAGACACTTGTATGTAAGTGTTTGTGTGGAATAGTTGTAATCCTGAGCTGGACACTGTGTACATGCAACATATCCCTGCTTCCACAAGTAGCTTGATTTTTCATTGTATGGTTCACATGATCTTACATACCTACATTGCTAAAAATGAAATTTAAGACAGCAGACAATGAGTTTGTGACTGGTGAATTTATTACACTGCTAAGGGTGAAAACAAATGTGTGGCAAACTGTAACATAAATGAAAAGTGAAGCGGTCAGTCATGGTGAATAAAATCATAGGAGTAGATGCCATACCATCCGAAGTTCAAAGTCTACACTACTCCACCCATCAGAAATGGAATGGGGCTCAGGATCAGTCCACAGAGTGAATGTGTGACACACAAAGGAGGACATTAAGGATGAGGTTTTTTGCTGGCAGTGGTGCATGTCTTGCCATCCGCACCTCCTCGATTTTTACATAGGCATCCCTGGTTGCAAGTGCGAGGGGGTTAAGCTGCCGTAGAGGGGGTGGGTGTCTGAGGGTGGTTGGTCCTCTGGCAGGGCCTCCCTTCCTGTGTCTGCCACACATTTACTTGAGGTTTATGTAGTTGACCAACAAGAAGGGGTAGATGTTGGGGGAAAAGCCCTGCTCAGGGTTGTATGGATGTCACTCAGCATCCCTGTTCAGTGGCCATGTTAAAATGGTAACCCTCCATTTGTTCGGTCATGTCCCTCTGCAGCTGCTTGATTTCTTGGAATTCTATTAGCACATGGCCCATCACGCCTTGGGACTCCTGATACACCCCCAAGACTTGGTTGATGGTATTCTGGTCGTGAGTGGCCCCAGTAGCCTCACTCTTCTGGCCCACAGCATCCCTCCCATGGACCCTTCCCCCATGAGACTGTGACCTTGGTGTAGGGCACCGTCTCCAACTGGGTCCTGGACACTCTGTGGGGCATTACAACCCTGGCGGACGGTGTTAAAGCGGCGGTAAGACCGCAAACAGGCCGATGGAAAAAAAGGTAATTATGACCGTGGCGGAAACCACCAACAAAGACAGCCACTTTAACACTCCGACCGCCACGCCGGTACAGACAAGCAGCGCGGCGGACACCGCCAACAGACAGGCAGGAGACAAAGTACCGCCCAAAGTATCACAACCTACCAATCCGCCACCTTTTCCGGGGCGGATTCACAGTGGATAAAAACACGGCGGAAACAGCCATTTCAAAAGGAAAACGTTCACCTCAAACACTCCACGAGGAAGGAGGGCACCATGGAGCCAGAACTCCAAATACTCCCTGCGATAGTCTTCCTGCTCCTGTACAATCATCAGCAACGCCGGCACCGAAGACAACGGTGAGTACTGCACCTACGACATAGGGGAGGGGGGAGGCAAAAGACAGGGACACACACACGCAATACCCCCACCCCCACCCTCACCCACTACAACACACACACCAATGCATATCCAAACATCACAGTAACAACCCCCAACCCCCCCCACCCCGGAAGAATGCAAAGACAAAAGGAAATGAGTGCAACCATTGTAATGTATAAAAATACAGTAAGCTAATATATACAGATATATATACACATTCAACAAATATCACGATTAGTAGTGCAGGTATGCACCATTCAATGTCCGTGGACCACTGGCCCCAAAATGCATGGGCGAGGCCCACATCAGATACCTGAGCAAAATGGAGAGAACACTGCTGGGGCATCAGATCGAAATACAACAGGCACCTCAGGGGGAACGGAAGGGGGGGCACCTCAGCCGGATGACAGCACCACGCCAGATCCACGAGGGGGGCTCCATGCCCATTGATGTTTCCTGGGGAGTGCAAAGCCACAGTCTCTCAATTCTCTACAGTGGGTGGTTTGCCCACTGTACCATCCTGGGGAGTGCAAAGCCACAGTCTCTCAAGTCTCTACAGTGGGTGGATTGCCCACTGTACCATCCTGGGGAGTGCAAAGCCACAGTCTCACAAGTCTTTTCAGTGGGTGGTTTGCCCACTGTACCATCCTGGGGAGTGCAAAGCCACAGTCCCACAAGTCTTTTCAGTGGGTGGTTTGCCCACTGCTTTATCCTGGGGAGTGCAAAGCCACAGTCTCTCAAGTTTCTACAATGGGTGGTTTGCCAACTGTACCATCCTGGGGAGTGCAAAGCCTCAGTCTCACAAGTCTTTTCAGTGGGTGGTTTGCCCACTGCTTTATCCTGGGGAGTGCAAAGCCACAGTCTCTCAAGTGGATGACAGTCTCTACTGGTTCTGGAGGGGGACTGGTGCCCAGAGTGCTTCATCCTGTTAAGGACTGAGGTAGTGGATGCTGTTCTCCACTGGTTCTGGAGGGGGACTGGTGCCCAGAGTGCTTCATCCTGTTAAGGACTGAGGTAGTGGATGCTGTTCTCCACTGGTTCTGGAGGGGGACTGGTGCCCAGAGTGCTTCATCCTGTTAAGGACTGAGGTAGTGGATGACAGTCTCCACTGGATCTGGAGGGGGACAGGTGCCCAGAGTGCTTCATCCTGTTAAGGACTGAGGTAGTGGATGCTGTTCTCCACTGGTTCTGGAGGGGGACTGGTGCCCAGAGTCCTTCATCCTGTTAAGGACTGAGGTAGTGGATGACAGTCTTCACTGGTTCTGGAGGGGGACAGGTGCCCAGAGTGCTTCATCCTGTTAAGGACTGAGGTAGTGGATGCTGTTCTCCACTGGTTCTGGAGGGGGACTGGTGCCCAGAGTGCTTCATCCTGTTAAGGACTGAGGTAGTGGATGCTGTTCTCCACTGGTTCTGGAGGGGGACTGGTGCCCAGAGTGCTTCATCCTGTTAAGGACTGAGGTAGTGGATGACAGTCTTCACTGGTTCTGGAGGGGGACAGGTGCCCAGAGTGCTTCATCCTGTTAAGGACTGAGGTAGTGGATGCTGTTCTCCACTGGTTCTGGAGGGGGACTGGTGCCCAGAGTGCTTCATCCTGTTAAGGACTGAGGTAGTGGATGCTGTTCTCCACTGGTTCTGGAGGGAGACTGGTGCCCAGAGTGCATCACTCTCCCTGTGACGGTCCCAGTTGCGTCACTGCCCCTGCCGCACATGGGCTACCGGTGCTTGAGTTGGCGGTGCTTGCCCTGTTCAGCAGTGTTGCCATGGTGGTCTTTGCCCTGTTCAGCGGTGCTTGCCATGGCAGTCTGTGCCCTGTTCAGCGGTGCTTGCCATGGCGGTCTTTGCCCAGTTCAGCGGTGCTTGCCCTGTTCAGCGGTGCTTGACTTTGCAGTTTCTGACCTGTTCAGCGGTGCTTGCCATGGCGATCTTTGCCCTGTTCAGCGGTGCTAGCCCTGTTCAGCGGTGCTTGCCATGGCGGTCTTTGCCCTGTTCAGCGGTGCTTGGCCTGCTCAGCGGTGCTTGACTTTGCAGTTTCTGACCTGTTCAGCGGTGCTTGCCATGGCGGTCTTTGCCCTGTTCAGCGGTCTTTGCCCTGTTCAGCGGTGCTTGCCCTGTTCAGCGGTGCTTGACTTTGCTGTCTCTGACCTGTGCAGCGGTGTTTGCCATGGCGGTCCCTCATTGCCCAGCGGGGCTGTGGCTGTCGGGGCCCTCCTGGGCACTGACTCTGGCGGTGGTCTCCTGACCAGTGACGATGGTCTCCTGATCAGTGACGATGGGAGTGCCCTCCTGGGCACTGACTCTGGCGGTGGCGTTCTGGCCAGTGACGATGGGACTGCCCTCCTGGGCACTGACTCTGGCGGTGGTCTCCTGACCAGTGATGATGGGAGTGCCCTCCTGGGCACTGACTCTGGCGGTGGCGTCCTGGCCAGTGACGATGGGACTGCCCTCCTGGGCACTGACTCTGGCGGTGGTCTCCTGACCAGTGATGATGGGAGTGCCCTCCTGGGCACTGACTCTGGCGGTGGCGTCCTGGCCAGTGACGATCGGGCTGGCGGTGGCCTCCTGGGCAGCGGGGATGATGGCGGCCTTCTCTGCCGTGCTGCTCTTCCCAGACTTTGGCGCTTTCTTCTGCCCCTTCCCCACCTTGGGAGGAGTCACAGCTGAGTCGACACTCCCCTCTGGACCCTTGTGAGCGGCTTTGCCGGCTGGAGTCTTCCACCTATCCCGTCGGGCACTGTCCAACTTCTGGTGCTTCACAGGGGGGGGACTGGCTGTGCTTTGGCTCCGTGTCACACTGGCTGCCCTGGTGCCCGGTGCACTCCACATACCTCTAACAGGCACCACGGGTACCAGAGATTTTTTGGCTGAGGTGCTAGTACGGGACCTATGAATTGGAGGGGGGGGTGGTGGGAAAGAAGTCAACGTTGCTCAGGAAAAGTTTCTGACGAACACTGGGACGGGTAGCTGTAGGGGGTCTTGGAGTGGAGGAAGAGGATGTGGTTGTAGGAGGTGTAACTTTTGATGATTTGGGTGCAGGTGCATGTTCTGGAGGCTGTCGTGAGGTGGATGGATGTTGGGTGTGTGTGTGCCCGCGTTAGTGTACTTTGGGAGGGGGCATCACAGACACACTGGGAGAGGACACCGGGGACGTGTAAATGGTAGTGGGGGTGGTGAGTGCAGGTGAGCGGGGTGTGCTGGTGTGAGTCCTAGTGGCTGTAGTGGTAGTGCATGCAGGTGAGAGTGTAGACGACACTGGGAGGGAGGAGGGAGACGACGAGGAGGTGGACACAGTGGAGGCAGTGGATGTTGCTGTGTCTGTATGTGGGTGATGCTTGTGTGGGTGCCTGTGGGATGTGTGGTGCCTATGTTTGCCTGAGCTTCCCTTGTGTGTTGACGTGTGTGCAGGCTGGTCTGATGGTGTGCTTGGAATAGGCAGAGGTACAGGGGATTGGCTCTGGGTGGAGGAAGTTGGAGGGGGAGGCTAGAGACAGGGACAATGGCTGCCATCAGTGCTGAGGCCAGAGATTGCAGGGTTCGATGATGGGCTGCCTGACCAGAATGAATGCCCTCCAGGAATGCATTAGTGTGTTGCAACTCCCTTTCTACACCCTGGATGGCATTCACAATGGTAGACTGCCCAACAGTGAGTGACCTGAGGAGGTCAATGGCCTCCTCGCTGAGGGCAGCAGAGGTGACAGGGGCAGGGGCTGAGGTGCCTGGGGCGAAGGTGATGCCCACCCTCCTGGGTGAGCGGGCACGGGGAAAAGGCTGAGGGGCTGCTGGGAGGGCGGTGATGGTAGGGGGGGGTGGCGGCTGTACCTGTAGAAGTGGGGGGCACATATGTTGCCGCCACCACAAGGGAGCTCCCATCGGAGGACGAGTCTATGTCACTGGTTGCTGATCCGGTGACCGCCGTGAAGCTCCCCTCGCCCTCTGTCCCACTGGTGTATTCAGAGTCCGTGGTGTGGCCCTCTATGGACATGTGGGATGCAGCCCCCTCGTGCTCTGGTGCCACTGTACCTCCGCCTGATGATTCTGATGCACAAAAGAACAGGAAGAGCACAAAAAGGGGGGCGGCGACAGAAGAAAGAAAGTTTGAGTGCATGGCTTACCGCTACCGTTGGCGGACAATACAGACCCAGCAGCCCCCTGCACTACGCTGCGCTGTTGGGCTCTACAGATGCAGTTCCTGGGATATGGCCTACATGGCTATGGTGGACATATGCACACATAGATGACACAGGGGCATGTATACCTGTACTTGGCACTCTACAGAGGTGGGGTGGAGTGCCACATGGCCTGCATTAAGGAGGGGCCTAGCCTACGGAACTCGCCCTGGCCTAGGGAAACCCACAGCCCTCCTCCCCCACCCAGACCCCTCCACTGCGCGCAAAGTCAGCTGAATGAGAGTGTACTCACCCCCATGTGTCTGCTGTGATGCCCTCAAGCGCCCATCCAACTCAGGGTAGGCCACCGCCAGGATCCGGAACATCAGGGGGGTAATGGTGCGACGGCACCCCTCCCACATTGGGAGGACATCCCCAGCTGAGCCTCCGCCGTCTTCTTGCTCCAGCTGCGAATGTCCTCCCATCTTTTACGGCAGTGGATGCTCCGTCTCTGGTGGACCCCCAGGGTCCGGACGTCCTTGGCGATGGCACACCAAATATCCTTCTTCTGGTGGGCGCTGACCTACATGACATGTACAGGGGAAGAAGAGAAGTCATTACCAACTGCACCCTCGAAGTGAGTGGCCCACATCCCTGCCCTTGCCATGTGACACATGCATTCACAGTCCTTCATGCTCGCAGAACTCTGCCCCCTTCCTTCTTACAACCAGCCCTCTCCACCCAGGCATAGCCCATACAACTTGCACCCTATGTACTCACCTGTTGGTCTAGAGGACCGTAGAGTAGCGTGTACTGGGGGAGGACCCCGTCCATGAGCTTCTCCAACTCCTGTGCAGTGAAGGCAGGGGCCCTTTCCCCAGACGCACGTGCCATTGTCTCTTCCAGACCGAGGTCACAGCAGCACTTGCAGCATAGGTACTCTCCTCTCGAAGATCAGGTATTGAGTGATTCAACAGATAGAAAATGGTGGTGACGTCCGCGGCGGTGACGTCCGCGGCGGTGCGTATCATCACCGCCGGCGCACTTCGTCATTGGCTCCTGGGACCCATAGGGTCCAATGTTAACCATTGCAGCATTGCGCAGCGGTCTTCGACCGCCTACCGCAACGGTGTACAACGCCAGCGCAGTTACCTCACATCCAGTTGTCCCAGTTTAGAGGTCAGGCAGCCGCCATTTCAGGGGGCCACATGGCTTCATTTTCAACTGCGTCACACATACCTAGGCCTGGACTTAACACACTTTCAGACAACTTTTTGGATTATGTTTTGTGTTCTGTGTAGCTGTGGGTACATACCTCTGAGTTGCTTGACTCTGTTGTCGCTTTTGTCCTTCCTAGGCACCGTCAGCTGGGACATGTGAGGAGATGGCGGAATCCTCCGGTGTACCGACCGCTGGTGGACCTGTTGACAATGGAGGAGCGACATTTAATCATCACCTACAGGTTTGACCGTGCCACAATCCAGGAACTGTGTACCCAGTTGGAGCCAGACCTGATGTCAGCAATCCGCCATCCCACAGGAATCCCCCCTCAAGTGCAGGTGCTTTCAGTGCTCCATTTCCTTGCAAGTGGGTCATTTCAAACAACAGTGGCCATGGCATCAGGGATGTCCCAGCCTATGTTTTCCAACGTGTTGTCCAGAGTGTTGTCTGCCCTGCTGAAACACATGAGGAGCTACATCGTTTTCCCTCAGGTGGAGGATTTGGCTACTGTTAAAGGTGACTTCTATGCCATTGGACATATCCCTAACATCATAGGTGCCATTGATGGGACCCATGTAGCTCTGGTCCCACCCCACAGGAGTGAACAGGTGTACAGGAACCGGAAGAGTTATCATTCGATGAATGTACAGATGGTATGTTTGGCAGACCAGTACATCTCCCAGGTAAATGCTATGTTCCCTGGCTCTGTGCATGACGCCTACATCCTGCGGAATAGCACCATCCCTTATGTGATGGGTCAACTCCAGTGGCACCGTGTGTGGCTATTTGGGGACTCTGGTTACCCCAACCTGTCATGGCTATTGACCCCAGTGAGGAATCCCAGGACAAGGGCAGAGGAACGCTACAATGAGGCCCATGGGCGGACTAGGAGGGTGATCGAACGCACCTTCGGCCTCCTGAAGGCCAGGTTCAGGTGCCTCCATATGACAGGTGGTTCCCTATTCTACTCACCAAGGAAGGTGTGCCAGATCATCATCGCCTGTTGTATGCTTCATAATCTTGCTTTGCGACGCCAGGTGCCTTTTCTGCAGGAGGATGGTCCAGATGACGGTGTTGTGGCAGCTGTGGAACCTGTGGACAGTGATGAGGAGGAAGCAGAGGAAGAAGACATTGACAACAGGGACTCAGTCATACTGCAATATTTCCAGTGACACACAGGTGAGAACACTTTCTTGACTACTACAAGTACTTTCACACTTCTACCTCTATCCTGTCTGTCAATTTCAACCTGTATTTGGTAACTGAGTTGTACATTTCCATTATGGTTTCACAGGTGTGGTTACCAACGTGTGTCATCTTCTTGCATCCTTCATGGACTTGTGATGTGTGACATAGGTATGTTGACATTACTATTGAGAACGGATTTTGTCTCTGTCATAGCTAATACACATTTTCTAAATCACAGACTGACTCCAGATCGTTTTGTGCTTCAAGGGTGTTTATTGAAGTGCTAATTATTGGAGGGGGTGGTAAAATGGTGAGGGGTGAGGGTGGAGGAATGTCCATGGCAGAGTCCAGTCTATTAGTCTCACAGGTGCACTGCCCATTTGGGCATAGGAAGTGGAGCTGGGGCAGTTCCAATATGGACAGGGTTACAAAGTGGGACAGTGGGATGACAATCAAGGTGGTCTCATTTCTTGGCGGGGATCTTGCCATCGTGCTCTGTCCTGTTGCTGGATCTCAGGGACCGCTTACGGGGTGGTTCCCCATCTGCAGGGGTTGGGGTGCTGGTGTGGTGGTCCTGTGGCGGAGCGTCCTGTCCACTAGCGCCGGCGGAGGTGGTGGGCAGTTCATCGTCCAAGCTCGTGTCAGGGGCCTCTTGGAGTGCCATGGTGTCCCTCATGGTGTTCTGTATGTCCTTCAGCACCCCTACGATGGTGCCCAGGGCGGAGCTGATGGTTCTGAGTTCCTCCCTGAAGCCCAAATACTGTTCCTCCTGCAGGCGCTGGGTCTCCTGAAACTTGGCCAGGACCGTAGCCATCGTCTCCTGGGAGTGGTGGTATGCTCCCATGATGGAGGAGAGGGCCTCGTGGAGAGTGGGTTCCCTTGGCCTGTCCGCCCCCTGTCGCACGGCAGCCCTCCCAGTTCCCCTGTGTTCCTGGACCTCCGTCCCCTGGACCGTGTGCCCACTACCACTGTCCCCAGGTCCCTGTTGTTGTTGGGGTGGTGGGTTATCCTGGGTTCCCTGTAGTGGTGGACACACAGCTGATTGACGTGTCCTGGGGACGGAGGTATGGGCCCGCTGGGTGGGTGCTGTGCTGGTGTTTCCAGAGGGTGGAAGGTCTGTGTTGGGCTGTGCCTGTGCGAGGGGAACCGACTGTCCTGAGGCCCACGATGGTCCGGGCTGGTCATCTGGATCCAGTTGGCCAGAGCTGCTGTCATCACTGTGGGCCTCTTCTGTGGGTGGGGTAGAGATGTCTGGACCCTCCTGTCTGGTGACGTTAGGTAGTGGTCCTGCAGGGGTGTAAAAGTATGATTATTGCATGTGTGTGTCATGGTGTGCAATGGGTGGGTGAGCGTGTACCCCAGTGTTAGCATTCCTGTGTGGGGGATTGTGTGATGATGGTTGGGGGGGTGTTATGGGTATGTGCAGTGGGCATGCTTTAGTGAGGGGTGTCCATGCTTTGTTGTGTCATGCAGGGCTTGGTTTTGGGATGGGTGGTTTGTGTTATTAGTACATTAGTGAGGCGTTGGAGTGATAGGGGAGGGGGTGAGGGTGGGGGTGTGTGATAGCATGCAGGTAGGGTCGGGGATATGATAGTTAAGATTTGACTTACCAGTATCCATTCCTCCACCGACTCCTCCGAGGCCCTCAGGATGTCTAATGGTCAAGACCTGCTCCTCCCATGTTGTTAGTTGTGGGGGAGGAGGTGGGGATCCGCCGCCAGTCCGCTGTACCGCGATGTTGTGCCTGGAGACCACGGAACGCACGTTCCACCTCTACCTGATGTCGTCCCGATTTCTTGGGTGCTGTACCACTGCGTTGACCCTGTTGACTATTCTTCGCCATAGCTCCATCTTCCTAGCTATGGAGGTGTGCTGCACCTGTGATCCAAATAGCTGTGGCTCTACCGTACGATTTCCTCCACCATGACCCTGAGCTCCTCCTCGGAGAACCTGGGGTGTCTTTGCCGTGCCATGGGGTGGTGTAGGTGATGTGTGGGGTGGTGTATGTGGTGATGAGTGTGGGGATGTGTAGTGGTGTGTGGTGTTTTGTGCGTGGATGTTGTGTGGGTGATGGTGTTGGGTGCCTCTGTGTGGTGGGGTTGTCTATTCTGTGCTCTCTTTCTGGCCTTCGTCAATCAGTTTTGGTTGTAGGGGTTTGTGGGTGATGTGGGTGTGTGTTTTATATTGTGTTGGGTGTGTGGGAGTGGTGTTTGTATGTGTATCAGGTGTGTGTAATTCGAATTGTCCAATGTGGCAGTGTTTTGGAGATGTGTGTGTATTTTGAGAGCGGCGGTGTGTACCGCCAATGGAATACCGCAGTTGAAAGACCGCTGCGTGGATTCGTGGGTCGTGATAGCATGGGCGTGTTTCTGTTGGCGTGACGGTGGAGGATTTGTTTTCGCCAGTTTATCACTGACCTTTGGTGTGGCGGACTTGTGTGGGTGTCTGAATTTCGTCGGATTCCGAGATGTGGGTCATAATAGCTGTGGTGGATTTCCTCGGCCGCGGCGGTATATTGACGGTCTTCTGCACGGCGGTAAGCGGCTTTTACCGCCAATATAGTAATGACCCCCTCTGTGTCATGATTACTGATTTGCACCTCAAGGTCCAGGACTGGGGGGGGGCAAAAGATGGTAGCAACTGTGCTAGGTCCACAGGTTGAGGGGGGGCGTTGTCTGTGATGTAGAAGCAACTGGGATGGGAGGTGTTGTTGTGGGCACAGTGAGACTCACTGTTGCCGTCTGACCCGGCTGCCCAGATGGGTCAGGACCTTCATCCACGAACACATGTCCTGGACTGTCGTCATCCCTGAGGGCTTCATCCAGAGGTGGGTTGGGAGTCTGATCAGTAGACAATGTCTGGCCAGGTGCTGTGCCAGCTCGACCTGTTGAGAAATAGAGTAAGTTGTTATTGGTTGAAGTGTGGAATCTACATCCAAAGGTTTGTGTGAACTGTAAGTAGAGACTTTGGACAATCTTAAGTGGTAGGTTTGCTGATTGTGCTATGTTACCATAGTATTGGAGTTGTTGACATGACATATGTGAAGCTTGCAGTAACTATTAGACTCAAGCAGCTCTTTAGATGTGGTGATCAGTTGCACGTTAGATGAGGGAATGAACATGACATCTTAGAAACAAATAAGCTAACACAGTGGCGAGGAAACATATGTATTTGACCATTCCAAGGCCTAGATGTGTAAGATAAAGGTGAACACACAACTTTGTGGTATGTGTAGCTGTAGCCATCATATGCGCAGTGCTGAGTTAATGTGTTAGTTGCCACTAGCAATCTGAAGAAGCAGCTTAATGCCTTAGGAATACTTGATGTACACACTTGGTAATGTGCCATTCATGTCCTCAATAGTTTCATTTTGGGATACCATATCTCTGAGTTGAACATGACATGTAGATTGCTCACTCCCATGTCAGTGAACTTCAGTTATGGGATGGCAAGCAGGTGTGTTGGTTTGAGATACAGAAACAGGGCCTCCTGGTAGTTGTAGTCATGTCACCTGCTGACTCCCCACACTACACAAATGCTAAACTCCCAGGGGAGGGCACACCATTTGCAAAATGGCACACAGTTATATTTGGGCAAGTGCAGAATGGTCTATTGGTCTGAGTTACAGAAACAGGGCCTCCTGGCAGTTGCAGTCATGTCACTTTCTCTACGTCCCAGCACTTGACAAATGTTTAATCTTACATGTCTGTTTCCACACTGCAGTTACATTGGCCCATACGTTTACATGCTGACACATACCATGGGTCCTGGGACGGTCTTTTGATATTGAAACACTTACAGACACCATTCCAACATATGGCACGTAATGGGGATTGATAGGTGACGATATGTACAACAAAACACACTGACAAGCTTACATCTCTGCTACTTTAGGTATTGCATGTTGGGAAAGTAGATGAACAATGCAGTGGCAAAAGGTGAGATGTGAGCATGCAGGACATTGAAGATTTGTGACAGTTGTTTTGTTCTACCTTACCAGACTCCGCTTCCCCAGGTGTTCCTGTCAAGCCCTTGGGATGCAGGAGGCCCAAGACTTTCTCCTACCAGGGAAAGAGTTGTAATGGCACACTTGGAGGACCACCATCAGTCTTTAGGGACTCCATATATTGCCTGGAGGCCAGGGAACGCACCTTTGCCCTCAGGTTGTTCCACTTCTTCCTAATGCCCTCCTTTGTGCACAGGGTGGTGCCAGCAGCATTCACTCTGTCGACTATCCTTTGCGCATTTCCATTTTCCTACTGAGAGGAGTATGCTGGACCTGGGCTTCTAACAATTGTGGCTCTACTCTTATAATTTCACCCACCATGACTCTCAACTCATCAGAAAAACAGGGTTTTTTGGGATGTGAAATGGATGGTAAATTAAAGTGGGTGACAGGGACTTACTATGAAAAGTAATATAGGGAGTAATTGGACAAAAGTGTGTGAAAGGTGTTAAATGGAACGCTGACAAAAAGGGATGTCTTATTTATCAATAAAAAAACGGTGGTCTCTTTCTTGTAGTGCTGTAGTGAAGAGGTAAAGAATCATGGTCTGGGAAGGGGTGTGTTTTATTGTGAGATTTGCAGGTGTGTCCACTGGGCCAATAGATGTCAGCTGTGTTGTTTTTGAATCCATCCAATAGGCACTTGTCTGTTGCTTTGCTGAATGCATACCACGGCGGTCGACAATCGTCAGCTAACCACCATAAGGAGACCGCCACGTCGACTGTGTTTTTGTAAATAGGCTCGGCGGTTCCCCGCAATAATGACGGCAACAGAGTGCGCACCGCCAAGATTGCAGGCTGCCATGTAGCTGCCGAGCCTACATTTGTCTTGGCAGGCAGCGGTTCAGCCTGCATACATCATAATACAGGAGACTGCAGCCACAGTGGTCTTCTGGAACTGCCACTGCAGCAATCTGGCAGTCCGACCTCCAAACTCATAATTGGGTCTTGAATTTAAAATAAAATATTTACTTTTTAATAGTCTCCCCATCCTTATCCCCTAAAACTCATCATCATGTTGCTAAAAAGAAATACATATGAATTATTTTTACACATTAATACAACTAAAATTAATTTCAAACATTTCATACTTAATAAATAATCTTACTAAGCACGCAAATAAAACTTGTATAAAACATATAAAATCAAACACACTACAATAAAATATCTACAAAGTAACACAAACAATTTAGTTACAATTATATTATCTAATTCAATATTTTTTACAACGATATTCAAAACAAAACTTAGCACAATATTCTTAACTTAGATATTCCTGTCGATGATATTTTTTACATCTGGATATTCTTGACATGATATTTTTGTGTTACAAACTTTTTTATTTAATGGTTTGTCCAAACACTGATTGGGTTGGGTAGGTCTATTCCAGGTTATTGTGCCTGCTGAAGACTTGCACAAACTTAGCACCTAGCATTGCTAACATTGACTTTTAACACCAAACTTAGACTTTGTCACATCGTGACTAGTGTGGGCCACATCTTGAAGTTGCTTCCATTATCAAATGGGGAATAACCAACTCCAATAAATGGGAAAGAGGGACTATGAGATTCCACTCAGTACGATGCTAGCTTTGAGCTTAGGAGACTGTGGGGAAAATTTAGTGTGTTGTTTCTGTGGTTTGTGTACTTACATTAAAATACTTTTTCTTTCATGAAAGCAAATATTTGACTGGACCATCTGCTTTTTGCCATTACTGTTTGTACTTTCAGTCTGTGTCTTTTTATGCCTTGCACCTACCTTTCCCTTGAAGACTCTTGGATTGCTCAGTTGCGCTACCACTGAGCGCCTAGTGGTGAAAGGGTAGTACTTAGCTAAATTACTCAGGTCCCATAGTAGGTTGGGCCCTTGGACATTTTAAGTAAAAGGCCACAACCCCCATGGTTGGGCCCAGTAGCCCCTGCTTGCTCCAAAGCCCTCTGAAAGGAGTTCTGACATTTGGTGGCAACTGGTGGGGTGCTTAACATTTAGAAGCTCAGTGTGTAAGCACCGTAGAGACCATTTTCAATTTAGACCAGTAGCACAATGATTCCAGTTTTTCTTTCACCCAAAGTCTGCACACATAAATAGACGAGAACACAAGGTTGGGAATAGACCTTTGTATCATGTGTATAGATCAGCTGAAGGCTCTATGTAGGGACAGAGGGTAGAGGACTCCCAGAAGGAGAGACACAGCAGTCCTTGTTAATTTCAATAAGGAGTACTTTGAGAGACTAGGTGAAAGGGAGTAGGCTGTAGGAAGGGAACCATGTTAGGAACCCACGGGGTGTGCTGTGAAGTCAGCCTCTCATGTTCCCTAGCACAGATCTATACCAGACACATGCCTAGTGTGTCCCCCTAATGCACTTCCCAGAATTTCCGCAAAACACACACCACCTCTAATATCTAGGGTACCACTGTCACCAATTCCATCAGTAAATCCTTTGGTGGTTTGAGTCTAGCAGAGACCCTGAACTTCCAGTTGGCTCCCCAGAAAGATAACGCTGAGAAGGAGGAGAAGAACAGGGAGTTTGAGAGTGAGAAGCTGAGTTAGTCAGAAACAAGAGGAGAGGAAATTGGAGAGACAGAAGGAATGGATTTGGGAAGAGAAAGTGAGAGAGTTGGAAGAGAAATTAAGAGCTTGGGAAGAGAGGAAGAAGGAAAGGGAAAAAAGCTGGAGAGGGAAAAGGTTGCTTTTGAGAAGGAGAAGCTTAGGATGGCAGCAGGAATGGCTCAATATGGCAGACACAACTTCACGTCCTGTTCAGGCCAGGTAGAGACCAAAATGCCTAGAAACTTGTACAAATGTATGTGGAGGGACAGGATGTCTTGGAATGGTTTGTGAGCTTTGAGGTAGCTTGTAAGGCTCAGGACTTGAAACGATTCACTAAGACTACTTCCTTAATGAATCACTTGCCTTTAAAAAGGGATAGCCATCATTGGTAGCAAGAGCTCTCCTGGGGATCTTTTCTAGGGTTGAATTTTCAAGAACAGTGTTATCTGACCGGGGAACCAACTTTATCTCTTCATACATAAGAGAGATGTGAGAGCAAGCTGGTATTGACCTACCACTTCTCCATGATGGACCACCCACAAACTAACGGTTTGGTGGAGCGGTTCAAAAAGACACTCAAAAGCATGATGAGAACTCTGTCAGAGGACCTAAAGAGAAAGTCGATCTTCTCCTGCCATGTCTCTTGTTTGCCACAGAGAGATTTTGCAGAAGAAAGTTGGCAACAGGCCCTTTGAACGTCTGTATAGTCACAAGGTGTGGGACCCACTCACTTTAGTCAGAGATGAGCAGGACGAAATCTAGAAGTTTCCACAGAGGGATGTGCCGGACTATGTGACTGGCCTCTGGAAGCTGATGGTGCAATTCATGAGTCAGGTGAAGGAAAACCTTCATGCAGGTCAAGTGTCTATGAAGGGTTGGTCTGAGCAGAAAGCTACACTGACTTGGTATCAGGAAAGTCAGGAGGTATTGGTGCTGATGCCACTTTCTCTCAGGACTTTGAACCTTTGAAAGACTGATGGTGTGGCCATACAAGGTAGTTCAGAAAATTTCTGTGGTTAGCTACTTGGTGGACACCAAGAGAACCAAGGATAATGTTCCATGTGAACCAGATGAAGCTTTACCATCATAGAGACTACACAGTGAATGTCATGCCTAAAGCATAGGAGATTGAGGAAGACAATAAGGGCCTGATTAAGATTTTGGCAGGGGGGAATACACTGTTGCAAATGTGACAGATATCCTGTCTGCTGTTTTCACAATCCCAAAAAATCCTATGGAGATCCTAATACAGCAGACGGGATATCTGTCACGTTTGTGATGGAGCATTCCCTCTGCCAAGATCTAAATCAAGTACTAAGGCGGTCATTACAACATTGGCGGTAAAAGGCGCTTACCGCTGTGCAGAAGAGCGCCAACACACCGCTGCAGCCGCGGAAATCCGCCACAGCTATTATGACCTACAGCTCGGAATCCGCCAAAATTCAGACACCCACACAAGTCCGCCACACCAAAGGTCAGTGATAAACTGGCGAAAACGAATCCTCCACCGTCACGCCAACAGTAATACGCCCACACTATCACGAAACACGAATCCACGTGGCGGTCTTTCAACTGCGGTATTCCATTGGCGGTACACACTGCCGCGCTCAAAATACACACACATCTACAAAACACATCCACATTCGACAAATCGAAATACACACACCTGATACACATATACACACCACTCCCACACACCCAATCCAATATAAAACACACACCCACATCACCCAAAAAACCCTACGACCAGAATTACCAAGAGAAGGCCAGAGAGAGACACCACAAACAACTACCAAGCATCCACAGGCACACAATACCATCACCCACATAACTTCCACGCACCTCACACAACACACCACTAAATATCACCACACTTATCAGTACACACACCACCCCACACATCACCCACACCACCCCATGGCACGGCAAAGACACCCCAGGTTCTCTCAGAAGGAGCTCAGGGTCATGGTGGAGGAAATCGTCCGGGTAGAGCCACAGCTATTCGGATCACAGGTGCAACACACTTCCATAGCAAGGAAGATGGAGCTATGGTGCAGAATAGTGGACAGGGTCAACGCAGTGGGACAGCACCCAAGAAATAGGGATGACATCAGGAAGAGGTGGAACGACCTACGGGGGAAGGTGCGTTCCGTGGTCTCAAGACACCACCTTGCGGTTTAGCAGGCTGGCAGCGGACCCCCACCTCCTCCCCCACAACTAACAACATGGGAGGAGCAAGTCTTGGCGATTCTGCATCCTGAGGGCCTCGCAGGAGTAGATAGATTAATGGACTCTGGTAAGTCAAATCTTTACTATTACATCCCCCACCCTACATGCATGCTATCACATACCCCCACCCTCACACTCACCCCCATCACTCAAACTCCTCACAAATGTCACAACATCACAAACCACACATCCTAACACCAAGCCCTGCAAGCAACAACAAAGCATGGACACCCATCACCAAAGCATGGCCACTGCACATACCCATACACACCCAAACCACCATCACACAAGGACCCACACAGGAATGCAAGCACTGGGGTACACAGTCACCCACCTATTGCACACCATAGCACACGCAGATGTAATAAACATCCTTTTATACCCCTGCAGGACCCCTACCCAACATCACCGGACAGGAGGGTCCACACATATCCACACCACCAACAGAAGAGGCCCACAGTGATGACAGCAGCTCTGTCCAAGTGGATCTAGATGACCAGCCCGGCCCATCGGGGGCCTCGGGACAGGGACAGTCGGTTCCCCTCACACAGTCACAGGCCACCACAGAGCTTCCCCCCTCTGGAAACACCAGCATAGCACCCACCCAGCGGGCCCATACCTCTGTCCCCAGGACACGTCAATCAGCAGTGTGTCCACCACTACAGGGAACCCAGGCTAACCCACCACCCCAACAACAACAGGGACCTGGGGGCAGTGGTAGTGGGCACACCGTTCAGGTGACAGAGGCCCAGGGAAACAGGGGAACTGGGAGGGCTGCTGTGCGACAGGGGGCGGACAGGCCAAGGGAAACCACTCTCCACGAGGCCCTCTCCAACATCATGGGAGCCTACCACCACTCCCAGGAAACGATGGCAACGGTACTGGCCAAGTTTCAGGAGACCCAGCGCCTGCAGGAGGATCAGTATTTGGGCTTCAGGGAGGAACTCAGACCCATCAATTCCACCCTGGGCACCATTGTAGGGGTGCTGAAGGAAGTACTCAACACCAGGAAGGACACTGTGACACAACAAGGGGCCCCTGACACCAGCCTGGACGATGAACTGCCCACCTCCTCCGCCGGCGCTAGTGGACAGGAGGCACTGCCACAGGACCACCACACCAGCAACCCACCCCCTGCAGAGGGAGAACCACCCTGCAAACGGGCCCTGAGATCCAGGACAAAGACAGAGAACGATGCCAAGACCCCCGCCAAGAAATAAGACCACCTGAATGTCATCCTTCTGTCCCACTTTGTGACCCTGTCCATCCTCAAACTGCCCCAGCTACACTTCCTATGCCCCTTTGGACAATGCACCTGTGAGACTAATAGACTGGACTCTGCCATGGACATTCCTCCACCATCACCCCTCACCATTTTACAACCCCCTCCAATATTGAGCCCTTAAATAAACACCCTTGAACCACTAAACAATCTGGAGTCAGTCTGTGATTTCGAAATAGTGTATTAGCAATTACAGTGTCAAAATGCCCTTTCAAATGTAATGTCAACATACCTCTGTCACACAGCTCTAGTCCATGAGGAAACAAAGCAGATGTCACACAGTGGGACCCACATCTGTAAAATCAAAAGGGAAAGTGACAACTCAGTGACCATACACTGGGTGAAAACGACAGACAGTAGAGAGGTAGTAGTGTTAAAGTACATGTAGTAGGCAGGTTTGTATTCTTACCTGTGTCTCACTGGAAATATTGCAGAATCACCAAGTTCCTGTTGTCGATGTCCTCTTCTTCTGCTTCCTCGTCTTCACTGTCCACAGGCTCCACAGCTGCCACAACACCTCCATCCGGACCATCCTCCTGCAGAAAAGGCACCTGTCGTCGCAAAGCTAAGTTGTGAAGCACACAGCAGGCCACGATGATCTGGCACACCTTCTTTGGTGAGTAGAATAGGGATCCACCTGTCATATGTAGGCACCTGAACCTGGCCTTCAGGAGGCCGAAGGTCCGCTCTATTATCCGCTGAGTTCACCCATGGGCCTCATTGTAGCGTTCCTCTGCCCTTGTCCTGGGATTCCTCGCTGGGGTCAGTAGCCATGACAGGCTGGGGTAACCAGAGTCACCTGCAAATGGCGAGGGACTACTGTTAGACACACACTAACCTGTAGGGATATCCCCAGACCCAGTTAACCATTCCCACTGACTTGCTTCCAGGTGCTCACCTAATAGCCACACACGGTGCCTCTGGAGTTGACTCATCACATAAGGGATGCTGCTATTCCGCAGGATGTAAGCGTCATGCACTGAGCCAGGGAATTTGGCATTCACACAGGAGATGTACTGGTCTGCCAAACACACCATCTGCACATTCATGGAATGATAACTCTTCTGGTTTCTGTACACTTGTTCACTTCTGCGGGGGTACCAAAGCCTCATGTGTCCCATCAATGGCGCCTATGATGTTGGGGATATGTCCCAGGGTATAGAAGTCACCTTTCACTGTAGGCAAATCCTCCACCTGCGGGAACACGATGTAGCTCTGCATGTGTCTCAGCAGGGCAGACAACACTCTGGACAACACGTTGGAAAACATAGACTGGGACATCCCTGATGCTATGGCCACTATTGTTTGAAATGACCCACTTGCAAGGAAATGGAGTACTGACAGCACCTGCACTTGAGGGGGGATTCCTGTGGGATGGCAGATAGCTGACATCAGGTCTGGCTCCAACTGGGCACTCAGTTCCAGGATTGTGGCACGATCAAGCCTGTAGGTGATGATCACATGTCTTTCCTCCATTGTCGACAGGTCCACCAGCGGTCTGTACACCAGAGGATGCCGCCATCTCCTCATATGTCCCAGCGGACGGTGCCTATCTGGACAACAGCGAGCACAGAGTCAACCAACTCAGAGGTACGTACCCACAGCTTACACAGAACACAAATCCTAATCTGAAATTTGCCCTGTATGAGTGTTGAGGCAAGGCCTTGCTATGTGTGACGCAGTTAAAAATTAAGCCATGTGGGCCCCTGAAATGGTGGCTGCCTGACCTGTAAAGTGGGACAATGGGATGTGAGGTAACTGCGCTGGCGAAAGACCGCGGCGCAATTCTGCATTGGTTAACATTGGACCCTATGGGTCCCAGGAGCCAATGACGATGTACGCCGGCGGTGATGGTAGGCACTGCCGCGGACGTGACAGGCATTTTCTATCTGTTCAATCACTCGATACCTGATCTTCGACAGGAGAGGACCTACACTGCAAGTGCTGCTGTGACCTCGGTCTGGAAGAGACAATAGCTTGTGTGTCTGGGGAAAGGGCCCCTGCCTTCACCACGGAGGAGTTGGAGAAACTCGTGAATGGGGTCCTCCCCCAGTACACGCTATCCTAAGTTCCTCCAGACAAACGGGTAAGTACACTGGGAGCATGCTGTATGGGCTATGCGTGTGTGGAGTGGGGTGGATGAAAGATGGGGGGGTGAGATTGAGGCATGCATGAAACAACGGTGATTGCATGTGCCGCATGGCAAGGGTAGGGATGGGGGCCAATGACTGTGATGGTGCAGTTGGTAATAACTTTTCTTTTCCCCCTGTACAATTCATGTAGGTCAGCGCCCACCAGAAAAGGGATATTTGGCGTGCCATCGCCAAGGACGTCCGGACCCTGGGGGTCTACCACGGACGGAGCACCCACTGGCGTAAGAGATGGGAGGACATTCACCGCTGGAGCAAGAAGACGGCGGAGGCCCAGCTGGGGATGGCCTCCCAACGTGGGAGGGGTGCCTGTTGCACCATGACCCCCCTGATGTTCAGGATCCTGGCGGTGGCGTACCCGGAGTTGGATGGGTGCTTGAGGGCATCACAGCAGCCACAAGGGGGTGAGTACACTCTTATTCTGCTGATTTTGCACGCAGTGGAGGTGTCTGGGTGGGGGAGGTGGGCTGTGGGTTTCCCTAGGCCAGGGCGAGTGTGCTAGTTAGGTCCCCTTCTTCTGGCAGACCCTGTGGAACCCCACCCCGCCTGTGTACAGTGGCAAGTACACCTAGTCAGGCTCCTGTGTCATCCATGTGTGCAGATGTCGGCCATAGCATTGTAGGCCATGTCCCGGGAATTGAACAGTGGACCCCAAGTGCGCGGCGTAGTGCAGGGGTCTTCTGTGTCTGTCGTGTCCACCAACGGTAGCAGTAATCCATGCACTCAACATGTCTTTCTTCTGTCGTCCCCCCCTTTTTGTGGTCTCCCTGTTCTTGTGTGCATTAGCATAATCAGGCGGAGGAGCAGTGGCACCGGAGCAGGAGGGAGCTCCATCCCACATGGCCCTGGAGGGCGAGACAACGGACTCGGAGTTCACCAGTGGGACAGAGGGCGAGGGAAGCTCCACAGTGGGGACAGGAGCTGACACCAGTGACACGGACTTGTCCTCTGATGGGAGCTCCCTTGTGGTGGTGGCAACAACTGTGCCCCCCACATCTACAGGTACAGCCGCCACCCCCCTACCAGCACCGCCCTCCCAGCAGCCCCTCAGCCTTTGCCCCGTGCCCGCTCAACCAGGAGGGTGGGCATCACCTTCGCCCCAGGCACCTCAGGCCCTGCCCCAGTCACCCCTGCTGCCCTCAGTGAGGAGGCCATTGACCTCCTCAGGTCCATCACTGTTGGGCAGTCTACCATTTTGAATGCCATCGAGGGTGTAGAAAGGCAGTTGCAACAAACAAATGCAATCCTGGAGGGCATTCATTCTGGTCAGGCGGCCCTTCAGTGAGCTTTTCAGACTCTGGCCTCAGCACTGATGGCAGCCATTGTTCCTGTGTCTAGCCTCCCCCCTCCAACTTGCTCCTCCCAGACCCAATCCCCTCTACCTCAGCCTATCCCAAGCACACCTTCAGACCAGTATGCACACACCTCAACACACAAGGGAAGCTCAGGCAAACATAAGCACCACACATCCCACAGGCACTCACGCAAGCATCAGACACATGCAGACACACCAACATCCACTGCCTCCACTGTGTCCCCCTCCTCCTCGTCTCCCTCCTCCCTCCCAGTCTCGTCTCCACTCCGACCTGCCTGCACTACATCTACAGCCACTACTTCCATCACCAGCGCCCACACCACCACACCCCGCTCACGTGCAGTCACCACCCCCACTGCCATTCACACGTCCCGTGTCCTCTCCCAGTGTGGCTGTGACACCACCTCCCAAGATACACAAACGCAGGCACACACCCACCCAACAGCCATCCACCTCACGACAGCATCCAGCGCATGCACCTTCACCCAAAGTCACCAAACGAACACCTCCTACAACCACAACCTCTTCCTCCACTCCCAAACACCCACCAGCTACCCGTCCCAGTGTTCCCAAGAAACGTTTCCTGGCCAACCTTGACCTCTTTCCCTCACCTCCCCCACCCTGCCCGTCTCCTCGGGCCCGACTCTCCAAGTCCCAACCTAACACCTCAGCCACAACATCTCCGGGACCAGTGGTGCCTGTAGTCACCAGAATCTGGAGTGCACCGGGCAGCAGGGCAGCCAGTGTGGCACGAAGCCACAGCACAGACAGTCCCCCACCTGTGAAGCATCAAAAATAGGCCAGTGCCTGGAGGGAGAGGGGGAAGACTCCAACCACCAAAGCCGCTCCCAGGGGTACAGGTGGGAGTGTGGAGTCAGCTGCGACACCTTCTAGGTGGGGAAGGGTCACGAGAAAGTCAGCAAGGCTGGGAAGAGCAGCACGGCGGAGAAGACCGCCATTATCCCTGCTGCCCAGGAGCCCACTGCCAGCCGCCCAGCTGCCCAGGAGGCCACCGCCAGCACCAGCCCTGCTGGCCAGGAGGCCACCACCAGCACCAGCCCTGCTGCCCAGGAGGCCACCACCAGCACCAGCCCTGCTGGCCAGGAGGCTACCGCCAGCACAAACCCTGCTGCCCAGGAGGCCACCACCAGCACCAGCCCTGCTGGCCAGGAGGCCACCGCCAGCACCAGCCCTGCTGCCCAGGAGGCCACCACCAGCACCAGCACCAACCCAAACCTGCTGCCCAGGAAAGGACTGCCAGCACCAGCCCCGCTGGGCCAGACAGGACCGCCAGCACCAGCCCTGGTACCCAGGACAGGACCGCCAGCACCAGCCCCGCTGGGCCAGACAGGACCACCAGCACCAGCCCTGCTGCCCAGGACAGGACCGCCAGCCAGCACCAGCCCCGCTGGGCCAGACAGGACCGCCAGCACCAGCCCCGCTGGGCCAGACAGGACCACCAGCACCATCCCCACTGGGCCATGAAGGACCGCCAGCACCAGCTCCGCTGGGCCATGAAGGACTGCCAGCACCAGCCCCTCTGAGCCAGACAGGACCGCCAGCAGCTGAGTCACTGCAAAGGACCCCTCCGCCACAAGCACCGCTGAACAGGGCGCTGCCACCACAAGCACCGCTGAACAGGGCACCACCACCACAAGCACTGCTGAACAGGGCACAGCCGCCACAAGCACCGCTGAACAGGGCACCGCCGCCACAAGCACCGCTGCCAATGACACCGCCGCAGCAAGCACCGATGGCCCATGAGCGCCAAGGGCACTGACGCTACTGAGTCCGTCACGAGCAGGATGTAGCACTCTGGGCACAAAGCCCCCTCCAGAACCAGTGGAGAGATACAACCACTACCTCTGTCCTTGGCAGGATGAAGCACTCTGGGCACAAAGCCCCCTCCAGAACCAGTGGAGTATCACATCCACTACCTCTGTCCTTGGCAGGATGAAGCACTCTGGGCACAAAGCCCCCTCCAGAACCAGTGGAGAATAAACATCCACTATCTCTGTCCTTGGCAGGATGAAGCACTCTGGGCACAAAGCCCCCTCCAGAACCAGTGGAGTATCACATCCACTACCTCTGTCCTTGGCAGGATGAAGCACTCTGGGCACAAAGCCCCCCCCCAAAACCAGTGGAGTATCACATCAACTACCTCTGTCCTTGGCAGGATGGATGAAGCACTCTGGGCAGAAAGCCCCCTCCAGAACCAGTGGAGACAAACATCCACTACCTCTGTCCTTGGCAGGATGAAGCAGTCTGGGCTCAAAGCCCCCTCCAGAACCAGTGGAGTATCATATCCACTACCTTTGTCCTTGGCAGGATGAAGCACTCTGGGCACAAAGCCCCCTCCAGAACCAGTGGAGTGTCACATCCATTACCGCTTTCGCTGGCAGGATGAAGCACTCTGGGCACAAAGCCCCCTCCAGAACCAGTGGAGACTATTATCCACTTGAGAGACTGTGGCTTTGCACTCCCCAGGATGGAACAGTGGGCAAACCACCCACTTGTGAGACTTGAGAGACTGTGGCTTTGCATTCCCCAGGATGGAACAGTAGGCAAACCACCCACTTATGAGACTTGAGAGACTGTGGCTTTGCACTCCCCAGGATGGAACAGTGGGCAAATCACCCACTGTAGAGACTTGACAGACTGTGGCTTTGCACTCCCCCGGATGGAACAGTGGGCAACCCACCCACTGTAGAGACTTGAGAGACTGTGGCTTTGCACTCCCCAGGATGGAACAGTGGCCATGTGGCCCCCTCGTGGACTTGGCGTTGTGCACTCAACCGGCTGAGGTGCCCCCCCTTTCCCTTCCCCTGAGGTGCCTGTTTTATTGCTATCTGATGCCCCTGCAGTGTTCTTTCCGTCATTTCCGGGATTGAGTGTGGGCCTCGCCCATACCGTGTGGGCCCAGTGTTCCACGGACTTCAATGGAGCACTACCTGGACTACTATTCTTGGTGTATATTTTTTTTATAGTGTGCGTAATGGATTTTAATATATTACAATGTTACACTCATTCCATTTTGTCCTTGCATTCTTCCCAGGGGGGTTGGGATGTATAACGGTTATGTATCATGCTGTATTAGTGTGTGTGTTGTTGTGGGTGAGGGTGGGGGTGTTGCGTGTGTGTGTCCCTGTTTTTTCCCTCCCCTGTGTCGTAGGTGCAGTACTCACCGTGGTCTTCGCCGCCGGTGTTCGTGCTCCTGGTAGAGGAGCAAGAAGATAAGGGCTGGCAGGATGTGGAGTTCGGGTTCCATGGCGTCCTGGTTCCTCGTGGGGTGTGTAGAGGTAAGCGTTTTCCCTTCGAAGTTCTGTTTCCGCCGTGTTTTTGTTCGTGGTGAATCCGCCCCGGAAAAGGAGGCGGATTGGTAGGTTGTGATACTGGGGGCGGTACATTGTCCTCCGCCTGTCTGTTGGCGGTGACCGTCAAGCTGTTTGTTTGTACCGCCGTGGCGGTCGGAGTGTTAAAGTGTCTGTCTTTGTTGGCGGTTTCCGCCACGGTCGTAATTCCATTTTTTTTTTCGCCGGCCTGTTGGCGGTCTTACCGCCACTTTAACACCGACCGCCAGGGTTGTAATGACCACCTAAGTCTATTCCTGACTTGCTGTATGATGACATGAAAGATGGTACTGTGGAAGGGGTTCAGTTAGCCCCTGAGTTGACACGTGAGCAGCATACAGAGTGTACAGAGGTGTTGGAACGGTTTTCCAGCCTCTTCTCACTGACTCCAGGGTTGACACCTATCTGTGTCCAAGACATAGACACAGGTGGCAGTCTGCCAGATGGCAGAATGTACAGAATGTCTGATCATTTCAAGGATGCATTAAGGCAGAAGTTGCTAAGATGTTTGACCTGAGGGTCATTAAGAGATCTCAGTCTCTGGGCTAGTCCTGTCGTAATGTTACCAAACAAAAGGTACACAGACTTGGGGTTCTGTGTAGACTACTGTTAGGGGTACATAAAGCGAGCGTGCAGAACTAAAAGTTTAACCCATGTTCTGCTGGCTTAGTGGTAATAATGCACATGGTTTTGCCACCTATGCCCTCTAGCATACTATGGAATGAGAGGAATATACAGGTTCTACAAGATGGCAATAAGAGAAAAAATAAAATAGGAATAAGAAACAATAAAAACTGGTTTGTATTGCTTCACACAGGAGTTACCTCATTGTGTTGCTTCACACTGTTTGGCCTCCTAATGTGCAAACTGACCCTGGGTCGCTCTCAAGTCAGTTTAGTAGCTTCTGAAGGGATGAATATAACAGGTGTTCATAGGTTTACTCACAAATTCTCTTTAACAAGTAACAAGACTATCACAGCTCTGAGATTAAGTTTACAGTATGAACATAGCGGCCCTTCTGTAATCTCTCATAAATGGGGTACATAGTGCCCATGAGGGGATTGAAGAAAAGGAATAGAAGGTGTGACGGTCCATGCACTAAAACAACTACTTAATCACATGTCAACTGATTGGATTTGGGGCTCAAAAGTCTTGTCTCAACAGCAAACTATAGGGATTTGCTTCAGGGGTGACTTTTAGTCATGCAGGGTTGTCTCGCTTGAGGAACTACATTACATGCGTATAATAGTCTAAGCCTTTTCCTTTCTAGGCCATGAACTTGCAACCTGCAAGAGTAGTTGCAACTAGAGTGCAACCTTGGAGGTCAAGCACTGCACTGTCATGTAATAATTAGTGTCATTTATGCATAGTACTAGACTTGTACACCTTTGCAGGTTGCTAGGATCAGTTGTTGTTGCTGCTGAAGAAACGAAGCCCACGTAGCTGATGAAATCACTGCAGGCTGGCCCAAGCTCTGTGATGGTGCGCAGGTAGGTTCCGGAACGATGCAGCCTCTCCTTCTTCCGGGAAGTCAATTGCCAACAAGGCGTATCATCAATGTGCATTTTATATTGTAGAGCCTCCTGTTGTGAAGGTTCTGGAAGAGCTGAGTCATGCACATTGTAGAAGTCTCTGGAGGAAGGGCTGAATCAAGCACAGTGTGGGGCATGAAGGACCACAGTGGATGTGCTTCCCTTCACAGGTTTGGGGCCTAATAACAGATCTACATACTGCTTGATGAATATTAAACTGGTGTGCATGTATTTGGATGGTGTTGACAAAAAGGGATTGACTGTGAGCTTGGTTGCGTATGTAGGCATGCTGGTGACCTGACCATTACAGTGGAAAGACTTCTCCATGGCTGCACTCACTGGACCAGGTTGGGGACAAAACCACTGTTAGGTGTTTATGGGAGAACCTCTAAACCCTATGTTTTATGGTGTTTGGTCTAGTGGCCATGATGACAACTGAGCCTTTGATGTGGCAGGGATCCAGCAGGGAACTAGCAGCGTGATCGTCAGAGGACTAGCTGGGTGAGACTGGGACAAGACTGGATACTGGGTTTGTGTGTGGTATATGAAGGGAATATAAACAAGAAAGTTACAGAAAGCTGTAAGGGAAGCATGAAAGAAGCAGTGGACTGAAGCTGGTGGAAATAGGCTGAGAATAGGGCACTGGAAGTCTGCAGGGAGAACACAAGTGCACGCAACAGGAATATAAAGCAGGGAAATGATAAACAAATTATCATAAGTGATAGTTTGTCTGCTCCTCAGAAATGATCTCTCTGTAGGTGAAAAGATCTTAAACCAAAGCAAGGAGCAGATTAACCTCTCTGAGATCAGGGAGATGCCTAGCACCTCCTATGGAGAAGGTGCGCTGGGTGTTTCTCAGTGCCAAAGGCACATGCCTTGGAATCGAACTGGGACCCTTGAAAGTAATGAAAATATGGATCACAATACACTACAGAACATCAGTCAACAGAACAAGAACACCAAAACAGAAACTGGGCTCAGGGAAAGCAGGACTGGATTCAGGGTCAGGAATAGGACTGAAATTGTGAGAACAAGGCTAGGAAAGTTCTGGACTCAAACAAGGCAAGACGGAAATATGCAGACAAACAGGAACACAGAATACAAGGCAGGGAGTCTGCATATAAAGGGGCAAATCCAGAAGAGTACAGACAGAAGACTATGAACTATGGCTAACACAGGAACAGACATGCAGGAAAACAAGGAACAGAAACAGGAGACTAAAAACTATGGCTAACACTGGAACACAGATGTAGGACAACAAGGAACAGAAACAGGAGACTATGAACTATGACTAACACAGGAACAGAGATGCAGGAAAACTGGGTGCAGAAAAAGATATTACAATCAGCCAAAGAACAGGGAAATAGGTACAGGGACAAAAGGAATCAGAATCAAAGGACAAGTCTGTAGTAACTGCAGCAAAAACACAGAGCACAAGGAGTCTCAAAAGAAGACAGCTGCAAGCCAGAGAACTCTGCGCTCACAGGGCTGAAAAAAGCTAGATGCTCATGGGAGGAGCACAGGTACAGGACGAGCACCAGATGCAAGGAATTAACCTAATGTAGGGAATCAGGGAACCTCCAATGAAGGGAAAGCTGAACTGGGGCTCATACGAAGGAAGACCAAGGAGACCAGTAGACATAAAACAGGGAACAGGAAAACCTGGAACACAGTGTGGATCAGAGCAAACATAATGACAGGTCCCGAATACAGACATAAAAGGTTCAAAATAACTGTAGGTTCCAGGAACAAAATCTAGCGAACAAGAAACCACCAACAGGACATGATCTAGCAAGGAGCGGAAGACAGAGGGAACTACAAGACCCATGATGCATCAGGACAATAGAATGGAAGCCTGGACTGGAATGCCAGGTGTAGAATTGTATAACCTTATATTTAGTGATAAAGGTAGGAGTCCTGAAGGCCTTCGAGAGTGCCGCTTAGTTGGCGGATGACAGAATCCTGACATGATGAGGTAACCAAGATTGATGCCAATTCAGTCCTAAGAGTGGATGAGCTTGTGGATCGGTTAGGTGCTGCAAAATACTTGAGCACCTTTAACTTGATCAGAAAGTACTAGAAGATTGCCTTAGCACCTAGTGCCAAGAAGAAGACTGCATTTTCTATGCCAGAGGAGTTATATCAGTTTAAGCTCAGGCCCTTTGGATTGAAGAATGCGCCTGCCAGTTTTCAGTGCCTGGTGAATCATATTCTTGCAAGGCTGCAATACCTAAGACAGGTGTTAGCTGTGATGCACAAGGGGAAGCTTACTGTCAAGGGACCTAGGGGCATATTTATACTCTGTTTGCGCCGGAATTGCGTCGTTTTTTTTAACGCAAATCCGACGCAAAGCTAACTCCATATTTATACTTTGGCGTTAGACCCGTCTAGCGCCAAAGATCTTGGAGTTTGCGTCATTTTTTTAGCGTGGACACCTACCTTGCGTTAATGATATGCAAGGTAGGCGTTCCTGTCTAAAAAATGACTCCAAGGCATGTGCGCCTTATTTAAACTCCTGTGCAAAAATGACGCACAGGAGTGGGCGGGTCCAAAAAAATGACGTCCAGCCGATTTTGCGTCATTTTTTAACACCTGGTCAGGGCAGGCGTTAAGGGACCTGTGGGCTCGGAAGGAGCCCAGAGGTGCCCTCCCATGCCCCCAGGGACACCCCCTGCCACCCTTGCCCACCCCAGGAGGACGCCCAAGGATGGAGGGACCCATCCCAGGGAACTTAAGGTAAGTTCAGGTAAGTATTTTTTATTTTATTTTATTGTGGCATAGGGTGCTCTGATTTGTGCCCCCCTACATGCCACTATGCCCAATGACCATGCCCAGGGGACATAGAGCCCCTGGGCATGGCCATTGGGCAAGGGGGCATGACTCCTGTCTGTGCTAAGACAGGAGTCATTTCAATGGGGGTTGGGAGTAAAACAAAATGGCGCAAATCGGGTTGAGGCCAATATTTTGCCTCAGCCCTGACTTGCCCCATTTTTTGACGCCCAAGCTCCATTTTCCCCTACGCCGGCGCTGCCTGGTGTGGGTCATTTTTTTTGACGCACACCAGTCAGCTGCGCCGGCTAACGTCATTCCATAAATAAGGCGCCCGCATGGCGCTTTGGAATGGCGTTAAAATTTTTGACGCACAAGTGCGTTGGCGCAGTTGTGCGTCAAAAAGTATAAATATGGCCCCTAGTGTCAAGTGGGAGGTGTTTGTAGTCTTACTGGGGCATGAGGTGGGTAATGGGCGAGTTAATCCGTTGGATACCAGGATACATTTTGTGATGAAGTAGGAGGTACCTAGTGCCCAGGCGGAGGTGAGGGTCTTTTTAGGACTCACTGGGTATTATATGAACTTTCTGGCTACCTATGAGAGTATAGTTGATTGCGTTCACCTTCAAGAAACGGTGCACGAAAGCACTGTGGACTAAGGAGTGTCAAAGGGCATTTGAGGTGCTGAAGAAGGCACTAGTCTGTGCACTATTGAAGTGTACATTCCGAATAAGTGCTCAGTGTGCTTGACTACAGTTAGCTTTTTATTGTACAGATGGGTGCCCCTGACCAGGGAGTTATTTTTGTGTTAGCTCAATTGGATGCCAAAGGTAGAGAGCATCCAGGAACCTTTATTGGTAAGCGTTCATTAGCCAGGGAAGGAACTATGCGGCTATAGAGAAGGCATGCTTTGTGATAGTGTGGCATTGCAGAAGTTCTGCCCTTACTTGTTTGGCACTCAGTTTGTAGTGCAATCAGATCATAACTCATTGATTGAAGTGGTAGATGACTATGAAGGGAGAGAATCCCAAGTTGAGATGGTCTATTTGATTACAATGGTTATATTTATGTGGTGGGGAACAAGCCAGATTGAGCCATGGGAATGCAGATGGACAGTTTGGAAATTAGCAGGGGACAGGAGACCCATACATCAGCCCATTTGATGTTATCCTGACCTATCAGGGAAACCTCAGCTGGGAATGTGGGGTCTTGCCACCCACCATTCAACCAATTGTTTAGTGCTAAGATTTGTGATGTCTAGTACAGGCACCTATCTGCCATGCCCATCCCACCGTCATGGGTGGATTGCATACATTTATTAAATGTGATGCTGGGGTTTGTTTATCCCACGTGAAGGAACGCACCATGCTCAGTAACTCATACAACCAACTTTGGGGGATCATTTATGGCAAATTTATATGACATTTAGCAATCGTGGCAGGACCATCGTCTTGAACAGAGTTACTCTGACCAGGATGTTGAGCAGGGGCTTGGCCCATCTATTGAGGTCTTTCTTCATCTTAGACACAAAGGAGGTGAGATTGCTGCTCCACATGACATTGGGCAACAGAGCAATGTGAATCGTTGGGTACTGAAAACTGAGCCTGCTTTTTTGGAGCGCAAACTGCAAGTCCATAACCTCTCTGTTCCTTTTAATGTGAACTAGGAGGGATTTGGGCCACTTAACTGGAAGCCTCCACATATAGGTCTAGCATTTGATTAGCCTGGGGCTTGTAAAGTGGAGACAGGAGAGGGACAAGAAAACATCATCTGCATATAGAGCAAACTGGTCCTCCATGCCCTTGTCCCAGTGAAATTGTTGGACTTGAGCATCACATCTGACCCATACTGCTAATGGTTCTATGGCCAGGGCAAACAGGAGGGGAGATAAAGGACATCACTGCCTGGTGCCCCTACAGATTGGGAATGGGGGGAATAGAATACCATTCACATTCATTGTACTATGGGTTGGTTGGATATAGAGGGCATGAATGCAAATTGAGGGCCAAATCCCATTCACATCAGCACCTCATTAAGGAGACCCCAATCCAATTATTCAAATTATTTTCGAAGTCTATAAGCATGAGGGCATTAGGGTCTTTGAGCTGATGCAGGTGTGCAAGAGCAGTGTGAGGTCTATGTATACAGTGCAGGGTACTACATTGTGGTATAAAGCTGCAATGGTCCGGCTGAACCCACAGCATTATCACCCGCAGGTGCCTGTTGGCTAGGGCTTTAGCATAGATGTTAATTTCAGTGTTTGTGAGGGAAATAGGACAGTAGGAAGCACATTGGTCAAGTGGGCATCCCAGTCTCTGTAAAGCAACAATGATGGCCTAGTCTAGATTGTAGAGAAAGCAGCCCTTCTTAATAGTTTCATTGTACATGTCTTATAAGGAGCAATTGAAATTTACAATAATACCACAGGTGTTTGCCTAGGATTGATTCCATCAGGGCTTGCTAAATCTCTGCTAAATCTCTGCCCCAGTAATGGGTTGGTCTAGGTCAGACCAATTAAACACATTCAGTGTTGGTAGAGGGAGGGTTTATAACAAGAGGAGCTGAAGATTCTCATATGGAATGCTTCCATGTTGCATATAAGGACTGATAGCAGTCTGCAAAGGTGGATGCAATTTTCAGAGCACTAACCACCCATTTGCCACTCATATCTATTAGATTGGGAATCACCCTAAAGGTAGTGTCTCTAGTTGCTAACCAATACAGCAATTTGCCGGATTTGTCCCCCCATTTGTAGAGTGACCTGGCAGGGGTAATCCAGGATTTACCTACCTCGGCGAGACAGAGTGGCCTCAGAGATCTCTCGGCCAATCCTTGGCTATAAATATTGAAACTAAACTTGAAATTCAAAGGGTTACGATTGTGAAGCTCATAGGAAAAGTGTATATTTCATAAAGAGTTGCTGGCATAACAGATTGTTAAGGGTTTGTAGTCATTCATCAGTTAGGCTCCACAGCAATAATCACATCTGCTCTGCAACTTTGAGGCATCAGCGATCCTCGTGAAGGACTTAGTCTTTGGCTCCAGTCAGCTCCAGGGCAGATGCTTTCTGTTTCTAAGGAGTCTGGTGTTCCCTGGGTTGGCTCACACCACTTGTGGAACCTCTTGCATATCCATAGTTTACCAATGTTAATGCTGTTTCGTGCCTTGGTTTTTTGTCTGGGCAATCCCTGTGGTGGATCAGGATTGCATCTGAGAGTCTTCTGCTTTGTTGCCCAGTCCAAGGCTGCCTCTGGGAAGCCTTTGAATAAGTAGTTGCTCCTGCAGGCTCAACGTTCAGAATTCTTCACTCACTCTTCCAGGATTTTAGACATTGCTGTCAGGTGTGAGACAGTAGATTTGAGCTCCTGGACTACATCTTCTAGTTTGCCTATAGTCTCTTCAGTCTCAGAGACTCTGTTGACCACATTGAGGAGATTCTGACAACCCCACTTTGCCAATTTTGGTTTCCAATGCCTGTTCTTTGGCCCTGAATAGCTTGTAGAATGTCACCAGTGTCAAGGGCTTCCGGGAGATGATGGAGTGAACTTCCTTCCCAAGTCGCCTCTGGTATTCAGCCATTGGGACTGTGACTTGTCAATTATTGGCTGCACCTACAAGGAAGAAAGTTTGTCTCGCTCATGTTCTCGTATTTTAGGTTGAGCTTTATTTACATTTGTTGGTTGGTCTGGTAATACAGCCTCTCACATCGCCAGAAATTTGTTTGGTAGTGTTCTGTCTGTATGGTCCAGGGTCCCAAGCCAGCGGAAAGGCATTAATTTACAGCTTAGAGTCTCCGCTGTATCATAGTCACTGGAGAGGGCCTCACAATGTCAGCAAGCTCTGGCCTGTTAGGCTCTTCATCTCATGCAAAGAACTCGAACCAATTGTTGAAGAGTGATTCCACCTCTGCAGTTGACCATGCCTCACCTGATTCCTAATAGCTCATTCCTGGGCCAATGACTCTCCTGTGGTGTGCAGCCAGCTGCAGAGCAAGGCGTCCGCTTGCACCACAAGACTCCTGGACAATTGTGGGCAGCGTGTGTAGCCAGGGCCACTCTTCACACCTCCCATGGGGTACAAAATTTACTGCTAGTCACGAGCCAGTAGCTAGAGGTTCATGAGAGAGGGAGACAGGACAGTGGTAAGGGTTCAGTCCACTACTTTCTGGCCAGCTCAATGCAGTCCAGGTACATTTCTGTATGTCTGTTCCTTGGCGTCCTCCAGTGTCTTCTAGCAGAGTCTGATGCCCTTGGTTTACAATGGATGCCGGCATTCCCCAGAAGGACTGAAAGAGATGTCAAAGCTCTTCTTCGGGGTGCTCTGCTCCTGGGACCACCAGGGCTAGGCAAATGCATGCCCAGCCCCAGTACATTGCTTTGTTGTTTGAAGCTCATTTACTCTTCTTGTGGGATCAGGCCGTCACCATATTAGCCATATCACCCTTGAGGTTCTCACTGCACACTAGGCTTCTTCAGACCAGCTGCATATGGTCATAGAGCAATCTTCTCTCTGCCACTCTCCCACGTCGCACCTGATGTTAGCTGAACTGAAGAACGCTTGGGGGAGTTAGCCTCCAACAGGTCCTTCCTTATCCTGTCCCTCAATGTGCCTTTCTCACTTACAGCATCCGGGTGCACCTCCTCATCTTCCCAGGGCCCACAAGAAAGGTGGGTTCAAGCCCCTGGCGCTCCTTCGTGGCCAACTAGCTCTCCTCCCCAGGCTCCCAAGGTAAGCCAAGGGACGTATGTGGTTCAGAGACACAGGCCCATAAGGCAGCCAGTTTCTCAGACCACCTGAGGATTGAGTGCCCAAGTCAAGTGGGACCCTGAGAACCGGCATTTGCCCTTTTACAAATGAACCAGAGTGCGAGCCGCAGTTCGGGAATGCCATCCTTGGACATCCAGCACAAATGGAGGGGCACTCCGTTGCTACTCTGGGGGACCAGTCCAATCACCAGCTGAGGTGGTCCATGGGGGCCTCGCCTTTAGTTCATGGACCTGTGAGTTGCCAGCCCCTGAAGGTCCACTAAGGGGGCAGCCTCCAATCCGCAAGGCACCTCGGTGGTGGATCACTGCCTCCTCCAAGACTTCTAGGTGAGCAAATTCTAGCGTTCAAGTCAGGGCCTGGCACCACACAGGGCACACACACTCCATGAATCCTGTACACTGGGCATCTAGGCCGCATCTTCTTCATGCATAGGCAACTGCCGTTTTACAACATACATAGGATGGAGGCCACTGGCCAAAGGACCCCTCTGTGCTGGGTGATCACCCTGAAATGTCCACAAGTCAACAGTCAAGGTGCCCTTAGATATTCAATTGACTCTGAGGGGCCCCTTAGGGTATCCTAGCAACCAGAGCAACTGGTAATGCACTTCAGGATGTCCACTATTTTTGCCCCAGGGCATAGTATTATGCTGTATGTGCATTAATGTTATTTTCCTTTTTAAAGAAAAAGCACTGATTTGACATTGATTTTATGTGTTTTTGTGCATTGCTGAGGTCTATGTTTTTAGCCCAGAGCACTTTCTTGAGTTATCATTGGACTGCTCTACCCAATTACCCTGAGAGTCAAGTGCTAAAAGGGGTTCTTGTTTCCCAGTTTGAGGGCTTATGGTACTGGGCCCCAGGACCCCAAAGGTGGAACTGTAACTTCTAAATGGCCTGGGGCCTCTCTAACTGGATTTCTCAAATACAATAGGAGAGTGTTTTAGATTGCAAACTCACTGAAACATGAATTGTGAACTCAGTGGCAAACAACATAGGAAGGGTGACAGTCTGACAAATACAATAAGACAGGGTTTGACTTTGTGTACTGGCAAATATTACATTGTGAATTCTCGAACAAATGCAAGGGAAGTGGTTTTACACTCAAGGCCTGAGTGGCTGACTGACCAGCATCTGACCTTTCCCTGGAAGGAGGGGGGGGGGGGCGGTTGCTTTTGTTACTGGGGGGTGTTTTTTTATCAGTGCAGCTGTTTTAAAAGTACTGCAGAGTCCCTTGTATAGCCAACAATTTTCAGGCAACTATAAAAGTGCAAAGATAACTCTGGTGACTAATGTACCTGCTAGAGAGAGAAACTGGGGTTTTGTCTAGTGGCAGTTTTGACTCATCTAAAGTAGCGCAGAGGGTTAGTATGCCCGCTGCAAAGAACATGTATTATGGAGATCACAGAGCAGTATTTTATGTGCAATGCTCAGTGGGTTACTGCTTTTGCCACAGATCTCCTTTTTTACTGTGCAGTTCATAAGTCACAATCATAACCTAGCACAGTGAGCTATAAACTGCCATCAAAGACCTGCACGCAAACTGCATGGTACAGGTTAGAAAGTTATGTTTTTTCTCAGTCTTCGATTGTCCTAATTTTGCTAAAAGTGTTTTACGTAGCAATACATTTGTTATTAGTAAAGTTAAACCTAACTACTGTGTTACATTCTGAAACCTGAGTTTATGCTTCCCCAGACCAAGCACTATTATAAAATGCCTACCAGTATGGATGACGTGAATCCTACACCTTGTAGTCCCCTTTGTCTTATGTAACTTTTTCTATGCACTGATTTACACATGTATGATTCATTGTCTCTGTATGTGTGTGTAATCTAAAGTTCTCCAACACTCTATGCTGGTAAGAGTCGTGCTATAAAACAAATGGAATACATGTGAGCAAGGGGATATGGAGAGATGAGAGGCACTGTTAGAGTGCGATGGTGAGGGAATCATTGAAGAGTCACAGTAAAGATTGCTGTATTCTGGTGCACTGTAATGTTATCATTTACTATGCTTTAAAAGCTGATGCAATTGTATATATAACAATAAACAATGTGTTGTAGAATGCTCAATTTTTGCCATTTTTTCTCATCTTTTCTTGGGGGTTGGGGAGAACCCCCCACACCTCATTGGTATGGTCAAGCTCGCTCACTATGCACCCTTTGGGGTCTGCTGTGACAAAATTTAGCAGGACTGCTTTGGGTTCCCAGTCCGGTCCTGTTTATATTTTGAACTCCATGACAAACACCTGTTAGTTAATTTACGTCAAAGCATTTCCATTAAATCCCAGTTGGATTTACTCCACAAGTTACAAAGGAGTAAAGGGATCTTGTTTAAGACACAGTGCACTGTGCACAAGACACTTACCTTAAGTATCTCAGCTGTAGCCTCACCTAACCTCTCACGTGCTTTATTTATGCGCTCTTGGATGTACCCATGTTCGATCACACCCGAGCACATAGAAGCTCCTTCTCTGTTCTTGATTCTATTTCTAGTACACTAGCGTTAAAAGACTGTGCCCATTTAGGTGCAAGTTGAGCCATGTGAGAGCAAGTTGCAACACATTAAAGCCAGACCTATGCACATTGCCAATGTTTGTTTTTAGCTTTATTTACTTTTTGTTCTTTCTGCTGCCGCCGTGGTCCTGAGGCTTAGAGTAGCAAATGCTATACAAAGTGGCAAGGAGGAAGAAGAGACAGAAAGAGAGATTCCATCCAATCGTGGAGCTGCTTGTTATGTGCAACCCTCCTGGATACTCAGTAGATTCCCTGCATTATGCGAGCTGTTGAATGGCGGGAAAGTTGTCTGTTGCCAATCAAGGTTAAAGGGCGAACCTGTCCCGAAAAGATGACAGGTATGCTTTCTGTTGAATCACCCAGATCTGTTGCCTCATCCATAACCAAATCAATCTGCTGCCACCCGAGCACCAGACACTTTAAACTCTAATTATACTGAGTGGCCTTTGTCAAACAACAGTGTCTCTGCTGGCACATACAGAACAATTGGAACATGAAGATGCCATTGGTGGCCACAATATAAGAGAACTTAATGTAATTTGCTCACCTGAAGCAACTAGGTGAAAGATGCCTGTAACACTGAACAAGAGAAAATATAACTAGAGATGATGAAATTCATAATACTTGTGATACGAACAACATAAACAGAAGACACTATGGGCCTGATTCTAACTTTGGAGGACGGTGTTAAACCGTCCCAAAAGTGGCGGATATACCACCTACCGTATTACGAGTTCCATAGGATATAATGGACTCGTAATACGGTAGGTGGTATATCCGCCACTTTTGGGACGGTTTAACACCGTCCTCCAAAGTTAGAATCAGGCCCTATGTAATTATAAAAGTGCGGTAGAGTATTTTCACTGCAAACAGTATTTAGATGTGTACCTTCCTGCTATGAGAAAAGTGTATAAAAAGTGTATACATGTTTGATATGAATGATTCTGTCCTTTGCATCAGTCACTTCCTAATTGAAAGAGAGAGACTGTAGGAAGTTGGCTCTGTATATACTATCTCAAAGTGAGAGATAGTGTGCACAGAGTCCAAGGGTTCCCCTTAGAGGCTGATAGTGGCAAAATTAGATAATACTAATGCTCTATTTTGTGGTAGTGTGGTCGAGCAGTAGGCTTATCAGAGGGTAGTGTTAAGCATTTGTTGTACACACACAGGCAATAAATGAGGAACACACACTCAAAGACTTAATTCCAGGCCAATAGTTTTTATATAGAAAAATATATTTTCTTAATTTATTTTAGAACCACAAGATTCAAGATTAGAGGTAAGTGCATAAAATGCAAGGAACTTCACACAGGTAAGTATAGAACTTTGATTTAAAACAGTAATACACACAGTTTTGATTAATAAGCTGTTTTAAAAGTGGCCACAGTGCAAAAATCAACAGTTCCTTGGGGAGGTAAGTTTGGTTAGGTTTCTCAGGTAAGTAAAGCACTTACACAGTCAGTCTCCTGGGCATAGGCTGCCCCACCGTTGGGGGTTCAAGGCAACCCCAAAGCCACAGCACCAGCAACACAGGGCCGGTCAGGTGCAGAGGTCAAACGAGGGCCCAAAACACATAGGCGCCTATGAAGAACAGGGGTGCTCCGGTCGTAGTCTGCTTACAGGTAAGTACCTGCGTCCTCGGTGAGACCAGGGGTTTTTTGTAGAGCACGGGGACACACACACACAAGCCCACAAAACACACCCTCAGCGGCACAGGGGCGGCCAGGTGCAGTAGGCAAAGTAGGCATCAGGTTTGCTATTGAAAGCAATGAAGGGACCGAGGGGTCACTTAGGCGATGCAGGCAGGGCACAGGGGGGCTTCTCAGGCCAGCCACCGACTGGGCTAGGATGAGGGCCGCCTGCTGGTCACTCCTGCACTGGTAGGTGGTTTCTCTCGGTCCTGGGGGCTGTGGGTGCAGTGCTTGGTCCAGGCATCAGGTTCCTTTATTACCAGGCAGTCGCTGTCAGGGGGAGCCTCTGGATCCTCTCTGCAGGCATCGCTGTGGGGTGTAGGGGGGTTGACTCAGGGTGTCCACGTCATTGGAGTCGCCTGGGAGTCCTCTCTGCAGTGTTAGTTCTCCTGAACTCGAGCCGGGGGCATCGGGTGCAGAGTGTGAAGTCTCAAGATTCCGGCGGGAAGGGAGAGTTTCTTTAAAAGTTGCTTTTTTGTTGCAAAGTTGTTGCAGGTTCTGAACAGTGCCGCTGTTCTCTGGAGTTTCTTGGTCCTTTAGGTTCACGGCAGTCCTCTGAGTCCTCAGACATCGCTGGTCCCCGTCGGATGCGTTGCTGTGCAGGTTCTTTCAGTCTGAAGACAGACCAGTAGGGCTGCAGCCAAGTCAGTTGGTGTCTCCATCGTCTCTGCGGGGCTTTCAGGTCAGCAGTCTTTCTTCTTTCTTCAGGTTGCAGGAATCTGATGTCCTGGGTTCAGGGTTGCCCCTAAATACTACATTTAGGGGTTGTGTTTAGGTCTGGGGGGCAGTAGCCAATGGCTACTGTCCTTGAGGGTGGCTACACCCTCCTTGTGCCTCCTCCCTGAAGGGAGGGGGGCACACCCCTATTCCTATTGGGGGAATCCTCCAAAACCAAGATGGAGGATTTCTAAAGGCAGGGGTCACCTCAGCTCAGGGCACCTTAGGGGCTGTCCTGACTGGTAGGTGACTCCTCCTTGTTTTTCTCATTATTTCCTTTGGACTTGCCGCCAAAAGTGGGGGCTGTGTCTAGGGGGCAGGCATCTCCACTAGCTGGAGTGCCCTGGGGCATTGTAACACGAAGCCTGAGCCTTCGAGGCTCACTGCTAGGTGTTACAGTTCCTGCAGGTGGGAGGTGTTAAACACCTCCACCCAGTGCAGGCTTTGTTTTGGCCTCAGAGAGCACAAAGGCTCTCACCCCAGGGGGTCAGAAACTCGTCTCAGTGGCAGGCTGGCACAGACCAGTCAGTCCTGCACCGAAGGATTGGGTAAAATACAGGGGACATCTTCTAAGATGCCGTCTGTGTGCATTTTTTAAATAAATCCAGCACTGGCATCAGTGTGGGTTTATTATTCTGAGAAGTTTGATATCAAACTTCCCAGTATTCAGTGTAGCCATTATGGAGCTGTGGAGTTCGTTTTGACAAACTCCCAGACCATATACTTAATATGGCCACACTGTACTTACAATGTCTAAGAACAGACTTAGACACTGTAGGGGCATTTTGCTCATGCAGCTATGCCATCACCTGTGGTATAGTGCACCCTGCCTTAGGGCTGTAAGGCCTGCTAGCGGGGTGCCTTACCTATGCCACAGGCAGTATTTTGTGTGCATGGCATCCTGAGGGGGATGCCATGTCGACTTTGCCTTTTTCTCCCTACCAACACACACAATCTGCAATGGCAGTGTGCATGTGTTAGGTGAGGGGTCCCTTAGGGTGGCACAACACATGCTGCAGCCCTTAGGGACCTTCCTTGGTCACAGGGCCCTTGGTACCACTGGTACCTTTTACAAGGGATTTATCTGTGTGCCAGGGATGTGCCAATTTTGGAACAATTGTACCAATTTTTAAGTGAAAGAACACTGGTGCTGGGGCCTGGTTAGCAGGGTCTCAGCACACTTCTCATTCTAGTCAGCATCAATATCAGGCAAAAAGTGGGGGGTAACTGTAACAGGGAGCCATTTTCCTACAGAGTCCATCAAAGTTGTCCTATTCAACTGACTGATATAACATCACACATGCAATAGTTGTTAATTTGTTTCCATTTGCCCCGGCTATACTATCAAAAGAAAGCATTGACTTAAATCAGTGTTTATTGTCAAAGGTAACAGAATGGCTAGAGCTACTTAGTACCTGAAATGTTCCACTAGTAACAAGTCATAGCCGATTGCTATTGCAAAGCTCTTACAGAGAAGGTGAGGACAAATGAAGGCGCTGAATGAAGTAGACTGCATAATATTGTAAGTAAAGCATAACAGGTGTAAGGTGCTGTTTAATTTGTATAACTGGGGCCTGAATTGTACTTTAGATTAGGGTTGCTTGAACTTGGCAAACTATTTTTATATTATCTATTTTAGTTCTCATCTAGAGACAGCTTTAGATGTTTCTTGTTGAAGATCCATGGGGAACAATACAATACATGGACGGGACTTTGGGGGAACTCCTTACTCGTGGTTGGATATCTTTATTGTCTGTGTTGCTGCCCTCCTCCTGATTCAATAGCTTTCCTCCCTAATCTTTTGTTTGTCCCACCCAGAAGCATTTCGGTTTCACAGTGTTTTTGATTTTTTGGCATGTATCCTTCCACTGCTGCCATCAGATTTTGCATTACATTGTGTAAAGCACCATTTTCTCTCCCTCTCCATCTCTTCCTCGTCTTTATTAACCCCTTCAGCCCACAACCAATGGCCGCTGGACCACAGCCCTTTAAGTTCCCCGCGCATTGAGCACCACCTTAAGAGCAGGTAGCCATCTTTAAATTATTTTTTATCCATTCTAAGATAGTCACCTATCCTGGCACACTTATACGCAGTGGGCATCTTTAAATTATTTTGTTATATTTAAGGAAATCCCATTTTACGATGGGAGCCAAGCTTGCACATGCATACTCAACAACGGTCTTTCAATAGACTTTTCTTAAAAATAAGAAAGGGCAGTTTTACATAATAGCCCTGTATAAGCAGTGAAAACATTCAGCACAGCCCCTCCCATTGGCCTGTGTTTGCCTTTTACCAAGCATTTGACTACGATGTAAAAAAATGCATTTTATTCAAAATGTCTAGCGTTTCTGTTAGAAACTGTTGACAGCTTATGAGATTTCGACCCCAGTCATTCAGTATAGCTGCAGACTATCATAAGAATGGCTCATATCAGACCCTGCCTGCCAATCACCAACAGGGCATCAGAAACTCTAGATGATGGTATGAAGAGGGCTCAACCACTTGTTTAGCCTCTGTTTTTTGCATCAATAAAAACGTATTGGGGCGAAGCCTGAGCATTGACTGGTTGTTGGAAAGCGCATATGAAACCAAACTCCACCTGATTGTCAGTCTTGGAATCTCCCTGCTGCACGCGGTGGCCATTTTGATGGTTTTTTCCTTTTTGCCCGAGAAGTCAGGGTGATTCGTCAATTTGTCAAGACAATTGCACCAACTTTAGTAACCACTGAAACGTGTTTGAGAAATAATAGAGGCTCTGTTATGAGTAGATAAGCGAAGAAAATGTGTTACATTTACATTTTTTTCTTGACAATAACAAAAATAATGGAGCTTCTTGGCAAAGGGTTATAAAAAAAATGACGGCTGGCTGAGAATGAATTTACCATGACAACCTCGCCATATTAACTTGGCCTTTTGCTCAGAAGGCATGCACAGGTCCACTGGAATTATGTGATTCTGCAGCTGCAGCTTTTTTTGCCACATAATCTTTACCAAGATAGTATTACCATTTCTAAAAATTACAAAATAATGAAGTAATCGTTAAAAAAAATATGCTGCTTCATGCTGCATAATTTGCCTTTTCTTGGAGCGTAATTTAGTCAACCCTGCTGCATAATTTGGTGCCCCACTCCCGCTTAATTCTAGTGGCCCTGGGCATGGGGATGCGTCTTTGTTTCATTAGCCAGGTTTCAGCATCTGCCCTCCATCCCCTTGCTGCAGGCAGACTGAAGTGTTCTACAGTCGCCTGTTACTCATAGGAATAGAACTCAGAGCCAATAGTGTATCACCTTGGCCTCAAGTTCATGGGCAAAAGGCGGCACGTTTTTGGTCCTCATGCTTAGCGTGTAGTGAGGAGTCTTCTCCCATACTGTTCAGTGTGTATGGCTGGAGTGTTGTTTCTTGTTTCATGTGGAGTGCTGGCCTGAAAAGGTAGAGAGCAAAGTATGAGAATGTGGAGGAGAGGGAGGTTGTCAAATATGAGGTTCTCTTCAGGCTTAGTTCTGTTTCTGATGCCTGGAAGACACCATTCTCCTAAACATTTAGTCGTGGCTAACCTTAAATCTATTCCTATCCAAGATGGTCCCCTTTCCAGTGTGTATCTGAAATTCTCAATCCATGGTGCCATTAACTGATTTTCCTGTGATGTAATTTCCTACCTAAACAATATATAAGGAGGTCTTTGTTGCAAAACATTTCTTCCCTTATTTTAAGTTGCTCTTGTTGTGCCCTTTGTCTATGATTGTATCCTTAGGTTTTCTGAAGCTGGATTCCACTTTGGATTTTATAGTTCAGATAGATTTTATTTCTGGCTCTTTTTAAACCACGATTCAGGGTACATTGCTGCCCACTTATCAACTTCAATACCTGCCATTATCTACAATCAATAACTACTAATATTACCAAGGAGGTTTTCGCTCTTGTGGGTTTTTTCGTGAAATCTGGGACCGTGGGTCTGTTAGGTTGGAGCCAACTCTTAACCATAAATGATTTGATCTTGTGAGAGCAGGCCAGTATGTGCGTGTTTGTGAACATGTAGGCCCTCATTACGACCCTGGTGGTCGGTGATAAAGTGGCGGTAATACCGGCAACAGGCCAGCGGTAAGTACTGCCAAATTATGACCATGGCGGAAAGATCTCTGAAAGACAGCCAATGTACCACACCGACCGCCAGGGCAGAAACAATAGCCACCACGGCGGTAGCTGCATACAGCCAGGCGGATGTCAATGTTCCGCCCACCATATTAAGACCCTGCAAACCACCACCTTTCCCAGGGCGGTACTAACGTCATCAAAAGCCAGGCAGAAACAGAGCTCAGAAGTGAAAGGACTGACCATTGGAGACACAGGGAACACAGGGAGCAATGCCATGGAACCCGAATTGCATGTGTTTCCGATGATATTCTACGTTCTGCTCCACCATGAACACCAACGCCGGCGAAGGCGACGACGGTGAGTACAGCCGTCTGGCACACAAGGGAGGGGGGAAACGACAGTGACACACACACGCACCACACACCCCCCGTACACACACACCCTACACACAACCAGATGCACAAGAAAGCAAGTTAATCCCCCTAACTTGGCTGAATAATGCAAGGACAAAAATAATTTACTAAAGTGAGTGTAATAATATCAACACAGTATAAAAATAACTTAGCCAATATTACAGATATCTACAAGTGTACAGAAAAGGGGACACTGCCCAGTCCTTAGTTTACGTGGCCCACATGGCCACAGAGCAAACTCCAAGGCCCCACTTGTCACCCGCATCAATACGGAGAGAACACTGCAGGGGCATCAGTTGGCAAATAGGCAGGCACCTCAGCGGGAGGGGGGCACCTCAGCTGGATGCAGAAACAAGACCACTGGTTCTGGAGGGGACAACATGCCCTGTGCTTGGTCCTGAGAGTGTAAGGCCACAGTCTCTCAGGTGGGTGACTTGCCCACTGGTTCTGGAGGAGGCAACATACCCTGTGCTTGGTCCTGGAGAGTGCAAGGCCACAGTCTCTCAGGTGGGTGTCTCCCACACTGGTTCTGGAGGGGGCAACATGCCCTGTGCTTGGTCCTGGGGAGTGCAAGGCCACAGTCTCTCAGGTGGGTGTCTCCCACACTGGTTCTGGAGGGGGCAACATGCTGTGTGCTTGGTCCTGGGAAGTGATGGGTCACAGTCTCTCAAGTGGGTGTCTCCCACACTGGTTCTGGAGGGGCAGCCCGCACAACAGCCCATGGAGGCAGGATCACATTGCGTCCACCGAGGTGACCGCTTTACTGTGGTGGTGCTGGTGGTGGTGGTGGGAGGCTCCTGCACATCCCCTGCACCCTCGGATGGATGCACTGTGGTGGTGCTGGAACTGGTGGTGGGAGGCTCCTGCACATCCCCTGCACCCTCAGATGGTTGCACAACCATGCTTGGTGGTGGGGGCTCTGTGACAGCTGCTGGTGCATGCTCCTGGCCCTTCTTGCCTGCTAGTGCAGGCTCCTGGTCCTTCTTGCCTGCTGGTGCAGGCTCTTGGTTCTTCTTGGCCTGCTGGTGCAGGCTCCTTGCCCTTCTTGCCTGCTGGCAGACTCCTTGCCCTTCTTGCCTGCTGGTGCAGGCTCCTTCCCCTTCAGTATAGGTGGCCTGGAATCCTTTCCACCACAAATAGTTGTGGATGAAACTGGGGCCGTGAACTGTGTGGCTGAGGTACTTGGCTGGGTTCGTGATAGCCTGGCTATACGTGCAGGTCGGGGGGAGGGTAGGTTTAGGGAAGAGGTCAATGATGGATATGAAAAGTTTCTTAGGGACATTGGGGCGGAAGGAGGGAGAAGGAATGGAAGTGGAGGATGAGGGAGTGGTTGTAGGTGCATGGGTTGTATGCTGTTGTGAGGTGGCAGGCTGTTGAGTGTCTGAGTGCTTGTGTTTGTGTACTTTAGGAGGGGGGACAGACAGAGTGGGAGAAGACACAGGGGATGGGTGCATGGATGTTGTGGAGGTGTCTGCCAGTGTGGTGTGTGTTTCTGCTTGGTGTGGTGAAGATGCTGGTAGTCGATGATTATTTAGTGCATGCAGGTGTGAGTGTGGACGTGACTGGGAGGGAGGTGGTGGGGGGAGGGGAGACAGTGGAGGCAGTGGATGTTGTAGTGTCTGCAACTGTATATTGTTTGCGTGAGTGCTTGTAGGATGCAGTGTGGTGCTTGTGTTTGTCTGTGACACTCTTGGGTGTTGTCCTGTGTGCATGCTCGTCTGGCTGTGTGTTTAGGATGGGGTGGGGTAGAGGAGAATGGGACTGGGAAGAGGAGGTTGGAGGGGGGACGGTAGAAACAAGGACAATGGCTGTCATCAGAGAGGATGCCAGAGCCTGGATCGATCTCTGTTGGGCCGCCAATCCAGTGTGAATGCCCTCCAGGAATGCATTAGATTGTTGCATCTGGGCTGCCAGCCCTTGAATGGCATTCTCAATGGTTGACTGCCCTACAGAGATGGATTTCAGGAGGTCAAAAGCCTCCTCACTCAGGGCAGAAGGGCTAACTGGGGCAGGGCCTGAGGTGCTTGGGGCAAAGGAGATGCCCACCCTCCTGGGTGAGCGGGCACCGGCAACTCAATGAGGGGCTGCTGGGAGCGCGGTGCTGGTACGGGGGTGGCAGGTGGACCTGTAGCTGGGGTGGTCCCAGAACTGTCCACCACCACCAAGGAGCTGCCATTGGAGGAGGTATCTGTGTCTGAATTGTCCCCTCCAGTCTCTGCTCTGGTGCTCCCCCGCCCTCTATCCCACTGGTGCCCTCAGCATCGGTGGACTCTGCCTCCTGGGTCCTGTGGGATGCAGCTCCCTCCGTTGCCGGTGCCTCTGCTCCTCCGCCAGATGATGCTAATGCACATAAGAGCCGGATGACAAAACAAGAAAGGGTGGGAGAGAGACAAAGGATACACTGGGTCAATGGCTGCACCAACACCACCGTTGGCATACACAGCACCCTCACATACAGGGAACAGGCCTACGCATTATGCATTGCACCACCACTGATATTGCTAGCCACCAAGGCATGAGCTGGGGTACACAATGCCAAATGCAGCACACCAAGGACTCATGCAGCCCTTACCAGTAGTGGATGCTTACAAGCTAGGTAGGCAGGATTATCCCTTCAGAACCCTAGCCACTAGAGGACCTACACTGCTATGTCAGGCCTGGCCTACGGGCACCCACTGACACACATCCACCACCCGGATACCACCCCACCAGCTGTGAGTTGTAATGATAGCCACTGTACTCACCCCCTTGTGGCTGCTGTGATGCCCTCCAGTGCCCATCAAGCTCTAGATAGGCCACCACCAGTATGCGGGCCATCGGGGGGGTCAGGGTTCAACAGGCACCCCTTCCTCATTGGGAGGCCATCCCCAGCTGGGCCTCTGCCATCCTCCATTCCCAGCGTCTCAGGTCTTCCCACTGTTTCCAAGACAGTGGGTGCTCCGCCTGCCATAGACCCCCAGGGCGGCAAGCCATATACCCTTCTTTTGATGGGCGCTGACCTGCAGAGGCAATACACACAGGTAAACACCATTAGACAAACAGTCCAGCCTGTTACACATATGGCCCACCATACCCGTTTCCATCACCATTGGCACACACATAGCCAAGCACACAGCGTGTACACCGCAAAGAAGACATCCATTCCCTCTTACATCGAGGCCTTCACAAATCAAATCAAATCATTAACATTTATAAAGCGCGCTACTCACCCGTGCGGGTCTCAAGGCGCTAGGGGAAAGGGGGGGGTTACTGCTGCTCGAAAAGCCAGGTTTTTAGGAGTCTCCGGAATGCGGAGTGGTCCTGGGTGGTCCTGAGGCTGGTGGGGAGGGAGTTCCAGGTCTTGGCTGCCAGGAAGGAGAAAGACCTCCCACCCGCCGTGAAGCGGCGGGTGCGAGGGACGGCAGCGAGCGCGAGGCCAGAGGAACGGAGGAGGCGGGTGGGGACGTAGAAGCTGAGGCGTCGGTTGAGGTATTCCGGTCCCTTGTTGTGGAGGGCTTTGTGTGTGTGGGTGAGAAGTCAAAAGGTGATCCTTTTGCTGACTGGGAGCCAATGCAGGTGTCTCAGGTGTGCGGAGATGTGGCTGTTGCGGGGTACGTCGAGGATGAGGCGGACCGAGGCGTTTTGAATGCGTTGCAGCCGATTTTGGAGTTTGGTGGTGATCCCAGCGTAGATGGTGTTGCCGTAGTCCAGGCGGCTCGTGACGAGGGCGTGGGTCACGGTTTTTCTAGTGTCGGTGGGGATCCAGCGGAAGATCTTGCGGAGCATGTGGAGGGTGAGGAAGCAGGCGGAGGACACGGCGTTGACTTGCTTGGTCATGGTGAGAAGGGAGTCCAAGATGAAGCCGAGGTTGCGGGCGTGGTCTGTGGGGGTCGGTGCGGTGCCGAGGGCCGTGGGCCACCAGGAGTCGTCCCAGGCGGACGGGGTGTTGCCGAGGATGAGGACTTCTGTTTTGTCAGAGTTCAGCTTTAGGCAGCTGAGCCTCATCCAATCTGCAACGTCCTTCATACCCTCTTGTAGGTTGGTCTTGGCGCTGGCGGGGACCTTGGTGAGGGAGAGTATAAGTTGGGTGTCATCGGCGTAGGAGGTGATGATGATGTCGTGCTTGCGTACGATGTTGGCGAGGGGGCTCATGTAGACATTGAAGAGTGTCGGGCTGAGCGATGAACCTTGAGGTACGCCGCAGATGATCTCGGTGGGGTCTGAGCGAAACAGTGGGAGGTAAACTCTTTGGGAACGGTTTGAGAGGAAGGAGGCGATCCAGTCCAGGGCCTGGCCTTGGATCCCGGTGGAGCGGAGGCGGGTGATTAGGGTGCGGTGGCAGACGGTGTCGAAGGCCGCCGAGAGGTCGAGGAGGATGAGGGCGACTGTTTCACCGTTGTCCATCAGGGTTCTGATGTTGTCTGTGACTGAGATGAGGGCGGTTTCCGTGCTGTGGTTGGTTCGGAATCCGGTTTGTGAAGGGTCGAGCAGGTTGTTGTTTTCCAGGAAGGAGGTCAGCTGTTTGTTGACGGTCTTCTCTATTACCTTGGCTGGGAAAGGCAGGAGAGAGATGGGGCGGAAGTTTTTCAGGTCGCTCGGGTCAGCCGTAGGTTTCTTTAGGAGGGCGTTGACTTCGGCGTGTTTCCAGCATTCGGGGAAGGTAGCAGAAGAAAAAGAAGAGTTGATGACGGCTTGGAGGTGCGGGGCGATGATGTCGTCGGCTTTATTAAAGATGAAGTGAGGGCAGGGGACCGATGGGGCGCCGGAGTGGATAGAGTTCATGATGGACATGGTTTCTTCAGTGTTGATGTGGGTCCAGTTGTTGAGGGTGAAGGCCGGGGGTGCGGGTTCGGTGATGTTAGGTTGGGTCTGGTGTCCGAAGCTGTCGTGGAGGTCGCTGATCTTGCGGTGGAAGAAGGTGGCGAGGGATTCGCACAAATCCTGTGAGGGCGTGACGGCGTTTGCGTTGGCGTTGGGGTTGGAGAACTCCTTGACGATGCTGAAAAGTTCTCTGCTGTTGTGGCTGTTTTTGTCCAGTCTGTCGGTGAAAAAGTTCCTTTTGGCAGCACGGATCAGGTGGTGGTGTTCGCGGGTAGCGTTCTTGAGGGCGGTCATGTTGTCAGCGGTGTGGTCCTTGCCAGGCCTTCTCGAGGGTGCGACAAGTTTTCTTTGATTCTTTGAGGGTGTCAGAGAAATAGAGAGGTTTTTTGGTGTTGGTCTGTCGATGCCACGTTTGAGGGGAGCAAGGTTGTCTGCGCAGTTGGAGATCCAGTTTGTGAGGCTGAGGGCTGCGTCGTTGGGGTCGGTGGTGAGGGTGGGTTGGTTGGCGGCGAGTGCGGTGAGGAGTTGCTCTTCGGGGATCTTGTTCCACTGTCGACGAGGGATGGGTTGAGTGCGGAGGTGGCGGGTCTCGCGTCGGAATGTGAAGTGGACACAGCTGTGGTCGGTCCAGTGTAGAGCGGATGTGTGGCTGAAGAAGATGTGTTTGCTGGCGGAGAATATAGGGTCGAGCGTGTGTCCGGCGATGTGGGTGGCGGTGTTCACCAGTTGCTTGAGGCCGAGGTTGGCGAGGTTGTCGAGCAGGGCGGTGGTGTTGGGGTCGTTGTTCTGTTCCAGATGGAAGTTGAGGTCGCCTAGGAGGATGTAGTCCGGCGAGGCGAGGGCGTGCGGTGAGATGAAGTCGGCGATGGCGTCTCTGAAAGGGGCGCGCGGTCCGGGGGGACGGTAGACGAGGGATCCTCTGAGGGTGGTCCTGGGGTCGGTGCGAATTTGAAAATGCAGATGTTCAGCGGCGAGAGGGGTGTCTTCGGTGGAGGTGGTGACGCTGATGGAGTCTTTGAAGACGATGGCGATGCCTCCTCCTACTTGGTTGGTGCGGTCTTTTCTGGAGATCTTGTAGCCTTCGGGGATGGCAGTGGCGATGTCTGGAGCTGATGAGGCGTTCATCCAGGTTTCCGTGATGAAGGCGACGTCCGGAGCTGTGGAGTCCAGGAGGTCCCAGAGTTCAATGGCGTGCTTGTGGACAGAGCGAGCGTTGACCAGGATGCACTTGATGTGGTTGATGGCGCGTGGGCTAGTGGTCGTGGTGGTTGTGTGGTGGAAGATGCGCTTGCAGGAGTCACAGGCGAAGGGTCCATGGGTGCGCTTGGGGTGGGCTTGGAGTACACAACACTGGACGCTAAACTAGGGGAAACCCTATAACCCTGACCTACCTAGGGTAAATACAACATGAAGAAGAGAAAAATGGCAGGGAGGGATGAATTTAGTGCTAAGTTATAAGAACAGTCCTTAATTCTGTTACTTTTGAATTTATTTCTTTTTCATGTTTATTTCCAAAAAGATTTAAATATAGCAAAAAGGATTTAAGGTGATATCATACACAACTTAAAACATATTACATCAATACGTGTGCAAAACAAGATATATTATTCACAATACACATAACATAGTTTACATATAAAACATTTACAAAAAAGAGGAAAAGAAAACATCTTGAGGTGGTGCCCTACGTATTAGGGATGTGGTCACTATTATGTCACTCCTATTGTGATCCACTTTTATTTGCTAAGGCAATGGGCTTTTCGTGCACTAAACTATCAAAAACTTGTGTATTTCTTTCACACAAGCGTGATAGTGTGCATCTCAAAAAATTTTCTAATAATATAGTCCAATAATTAACAAGCCCAATCCGCTTGCAGTACATAAAGGTCCTTTAATTTTTGAGATGCACACTATCACGCTTGTGTGAAAGAAATACACAAGTTTTTGATAGTTTAGTGCACGAAAAGCCCATTGCATTCGCGCAACGGCCGCCATAAGAGGGAGGAGGGGGGGAGGGGTCAGCTGGGGGGCGAATGGGAGTTGGGGGCGTGCAGGAGGTCATGGCGGGAAAGCGCGAGGGGGGGACAGGTAGAGTGAGAAGAGCTGGGGGAGGGTGGTTTAAGGGTGGAGGGGGGTGAGTGTTAGAGTTTTAGGAGAATAGGGAGATAGATAGGAGTAGGGTTGAAAAGATAGGGGAGGGGGTGGTAGAGGTGGGTGAGGGTGAGAGGTAGAGTGAGAGGATAGGGAGATAGGTAACAGAGGGGGTGTCGGGACGGGGGGAGAGATAGGGAAATAGATAGATGGAGAGATAGGAGGAGGGGGTGAGTGATGGAGTTAGGTGGAGAGATAGGTAGAGGAGTGAGGGAGGCAGGTAGCGAAAGGGTAGATGTGGGTGATAGTGAGGGATAGGTGGAGAGATAGAGGGGGGTGAGGCAGGAGCAGGAGGGCAGAGACAGGGGCGGGAAGAGACAGGAGTCGGAGAGGACCGAAGAACAGAAGAACCGAAGAACACAGAAGAACACAACTCCATGCATTCATGCCACATGCATCGTGCCCACAGTGTACTCAGCTGTTGGTCTGAAGGCCCATACAGCAGTCCGTATTGGGTTAGGACCCCATCCACCAATCTCTCCAACTCCTCCGAAGTGAAGGCTGGGGCTCTTTCCCCGGTCACACAGGCCATGGTAGGTTCCAGACACAGGTCACAGCAGCACATGCAGTGTAGGTCCTCTCCTATGGAAGGTCAGGTAGCAAGTGAGGAATATGATAGAAAATGGCGGTCATGTTTGCAGCAGTGCATACCGTCACCGCCGGTGTAGATCACCATTGGCCACTGTACCCCATAGGGCCCAACTTTAACCAATTAGGAGTTGCACTGCGGTTCCTGACCGCCTCCGCCACGGCGCACAATGTCAGCAGAATTACCTCACTACCACCTGTCCCTCCACACAGGACAGGCGGACGCCACTTCAGGGGGGGCAGCCCTATGGATTCATGCTGCGTCACAGGAGAAATAGGCACATACAGGACAATTCACACTGACCCATTACAAGTTTAAGGATTTGAAACTACTGTTGTGGCTCCAATGTTCAGTTTGTGACAGCCTCCTCACTCTTGTGTCCCTTAGATACCTACCGATGCAGATGAATAGGAGATGGAGACATACCCCCATGTACAAACCCCTGGTGGACTTGGCAACACTGGAGGACAGGCACATTATCCTCACCTATAGACTTGACAGGGCCACAATCACAGAGCTGTGTGCCCAATTGGAGCCTGACCTGATATTTGCTATCCGTCACCACACTGGTATCCCCCTCTTGTGCAAGTGCTATCTGTACTCCATTTCCTGGCAACTGTTTCTTTCCAAGTGACAGTGGGCTTGGCAGCAGGAATGTCACAGCCAATGTTTTCAATAGTGCTGAAAAGAGTCTTATCTGCCCTGGTAAAACACATGTACAGCTACATTGTTTTCCCCCAGGTTGAGGATTTGGCCACAGTGAAGGCTAAGTTTTATGCAATGGGACATATCCCCAGCATAATTGGGGTGATTGATGGTACACAAATTGCATTTATTCTCCCCCGGCAGAATGAACAGGCGTTCAGGAATCGTAAGGGTTTCCACTCCATGAATGTTCAGATGGTGTGGTTGGCGGACCAGTACATCTCCCACGTCAATGCTAAGTATCCTGGGTCAGTGCATTATGCCTTTGTCCTAAGGAATAGCACCATACCAAATGTGATGGGCCAACTACAGAGACAAAGGGTGTGGCTAATAGGTGAGCCCTGGTTCCCACCCAGTAGATGTTGGTGTATGGGTATGGTGTGGGCCATATAGGATAGTGTGTGGCTAAATGTTGTCCCTCAATATTTGCAGGTGACTCTGGTTACCCAAACCTATCATTGCTGCTGACCCCTGTGAGGAATGCCAGGACAAGGGCAGAAGAACGTTATAATGAGGCACATGGGCGAACCAGAAAGATCACTGAAAAGACCTTTGGCCTCCTGAGGGCCAGGTTCCGGTGCCTCCATCTAACAGGTGGATCCCTGTGCTACTCACCCAAGAAGGTCTGGCAGATAGTAGTGGCATGCTGCATGTTGCACAACCTGGCCCTCAGATGCCAGGTCCCTTTTCTGCAGGAGGAGGAGACTGGAGATGCCCCTGTGGCAGCAGTAGACCCTGTGGAGAGTGAGGATGAGGAGGCAGAGGATGAGGACAACAGAAGATCAGTTACACGACAATACTTCCACTGACACACAGGTAGGACAGTGTAACTTTACATTTCAATGACTTTGGTTGTAATCTGTGTGGCAATGGCATGCTGATATTTCCCACTTTTATGCCCACTTACTGTTCCCTCTGGCAATTCATTTTGCAGATGTTGGTGACTTGACATATACTCCTGTGTGATCACAACAGCCAGCTACAGGTCATTAATCTATGTTCATTCTATGTACAGTTAATTTGCAATGTTTGTACCTGTTTCAAATAATACATATTTGATATACATGACATACTCCAAATTGTTTTTTTTCAAAGGGTGTTTATTGAAGTGCTAACATATAAGGGGCAAGTGCAATGGGATTGGGTGATGATGGAGGAAAGTCCAGGGTATTGTTCCAGTCTGTTTGTAGCACAGGAGCATTTTTCAAGGGGACATAGGAAGGGGAGCAATGGGAGTTCAAGGTGGACAGGGTGACTGAGTGGGATACAAGGGTGACAATCAGGAGAGTCTCATTTCCTGGCGGGGGTCTTGGCAGGTGTCTGTGGCTTCTGTCTGAATCGCAGGGAACGTTTTCGGAGTGGTTCACCTTCTGCAGGGGGAGGGGTGCTGGTGGCCTGTGAGTCCTGTGGCAGGGCCTCCTGAGCACTAGTGGCAGCGGAAGTGGAAGGCTGTTCAGATGTCTGGCTAGTGGCAGGGGCCTGCTGGTGTGAGTCTGCGTCCCTCATAATGTTGGCCATGTCAGCCAGCACCCCTGCTATGGAGATCAGGGTGTTGTTAATGGCCTGCAAGTTCTCCTTGATCCCCTGGTTCTGTCCCTCCTGCAGCCACCTGTTCTCCTGCACGTTGTCCAGGATCTGCCCATAGTGTCCTGGGAATGTTGATAGGCTCCAAGGATCTCGGAGAGTGCCTCCTGGAGAGTCGGTTCCCTGGGCCTGTCCTTCCCCTGGCGCACAGCACTCCTCACAGTTTCCCTGTTGGCCTGTGCCTCTGAACCCTGAATGGAGTGCCCACTGCCACTGACCCCAGGTCCCTGATTGTCTTGTGTGCGAGGTGTGGCCTGGGGTTCCCTGTAGAGGTGGGCACACTGCTGATTGACATGTCCTGGGGACAGAGGTGTGGGTACGCTGGGTGGGTGCTGTGGTGTTCGATCCTGATCGGGGAGGCTCTCTGGGGGTGTGTGACAAGGCTTGGGTAACCGGCTGTCTAGTGGTCCCTGATGGGCCAGGTAGGTCGTCCAGATCCTGAAGAACATAGTTACTGTCATCACTGTGGGCCTCTTCTGTTGGGGGACTGGGTATTGCTGGCACCTCCTCTCTGGTAACATTGGCTGGGGTACCTGTGGGGATGTAAATGATGTGTTATGGTTAATGAGTCTGACATATTGTACAACATTGGCTTCCCCTCTATGGGTGGATTTGCCCTGCCAACTTTCACTTGTGTATGTTAGTGTATGGTGGGAATGTTAGTTCTCTTTGGTGTGCATGCTTTATTGATGAGTGTCCATACAGGGCTGTGAGGGGTGTCCATGTATTGGTACAGCATGCAGGGCTTGGCATTGGGATGAGTGAGATGTGAGGGTGGAATGTGTGGGATGTAGTGGAGTGATGAGAGTGAGGGTAAGATGGCATGCAGGTATAGGGGGTGATAATAGTAGAGAGTTGACTTACCAGAGTCCAGTCCTCCTCCAACTCCGGCCAGGCCCTCAGGATGCAGTATTGCCAAAGCTTGCTCCTCCCATTCTGTGAGTTGTGGGGGAGGAGGTGGGGATCCACCGCCAGTCCTCTGAATAGCAAGCTGGTTTCTTGCTGCTATGGAACGTACCTTCCCCTGTAGGTCGTTCTGCCTCTTCCTGATGTCATCCCTAGTTCTTGGGTGCTGTCCCACAGCATTCACCCTGTCCACGATTCTCCGCCATAGCTCCATCTTCCTAGCTATAGATATCTGTTGCACCTGTGCTCCAAATAGCTGTAGCTCTACCCTGACAATTTCCTCCACCATGACCCTTAGCTCCTCCTCTGGGTGTAATGTGAGGTGTGTTGGTGAGCGTGTGTTGGGTAATGTGTTGGGTGTGTTATGTGGAGTGCGTGAGTGGTGTATAGATGTGAGTAGTGTGTGGCTCTAGTTGTTTCAGTATTCTTTGTGTCTCTCTCTTGGCAATGAATTGTAATTTAAAAGGGTTCTGGGTAATGTGGGTGTGTGTTTTATAGTGGTGTGGTTGTGTGGGTGACTGGGTGTGGTGTGTGTATGGGTGTCAGGTGTGTGTTGTTTGAATTGTCCAATGTGGTGTTGTTTTGTCTGTGGGTGTTCATTGTGAGCGCTGCGGTATGTACCGCCAATGGTTTACCGCCTTTGAATGTCCGCTGTGGTAATTTGTGGATCATAATGTGGTGGGCGTAGTTCTGTTGGCGTAACAGTGTGGGTTTTGATACCGCCAGTTTATCACTGACCTTTGGTCTGGCGGATTTGTGTGTGTGGCTGAATTCTGTCAGATTGGTGTGTATGTGTTATAATACGGTGAGTGGATATCCGCTGCAGCGGCTGTAAATTGGCAGCCGTCAGTGTGGCGGTAAGTGGGATTTACCGCCAATGTTGTAATGAGCCACATAATTGCTTTAAAAGCTAACGCAGAAATAACAATATTGATTGACAGATAATTAAACAGATTGAAATATAGCTAAAAGTTGAATACACAAGGAAATGTGTGAAGTTTTAAGCAAAATGACAACTGGAGTCATTCATAATCACTTTATGAAACACTCCCTACAAAAGGGGTCCCAGTTATGTCTAGCTGAAAGGAATGGTTCACACATATCTGGTTTGTTGAGCACTGAACCACCCAACTCCTGATGCACGCTTATAATTGTAATAACATTTCAATAAAACTGCCCCTGAAGCAGGCAGTGGGTCTTTTCCTATTTGAGGTTGTTTTGCTGTCGACATGCATGAGAAGCATAAACAAAAGGTAGTGGAATCCTAGCTCTATATTGTATTAATCACATGGTGATTTAGCACCATGAAACCATGTACAGATGGGGGACAGGTAGACAGTTATATAACGAACAACTTATTTAAAGGCAGCAGAGTGTGCCTTACATAAGATAATATAATGACAATTTGGAAGATACTCAGAGGTATACTTTTACTTTCAAGAATACACGCGAAGTGCAGACGACCTCTCGAAAATACGTTATTAACATAATTAGGGGACAGCACACAAGGGGTAACCAACCTAACTAAGGGGATGTTGAATAATGAGCAACACTGAACAGTAGCAAATGTATGTTTATTTGTCCTTGCTTTGCCCCCTTCACTCCATCTTCCTGTCGCAGTTCCTTTTCTAGCTCTCTAGCTCATACTCTAGCCCCATCCACTTCTTTTTCATCTGATCATCTGGTCCTCTTTCCTCTGCCTCTTTATCTCAAACGTCAGCCACGTTCCGCTGGAGCTGTTGCATCTACTTCATAATACCCACTTGCATATGTTAAGGTTTTACTCACTTCCAGTGAATAGATACAAGCAAGCACATTTTTGGGGGAATTGTATGGTGAGTACCTAGTTTTTCTTTTTTTCTGATCTTCAGGACCAGGGTATTGGACCTTTTTCACAATCATTAAGCAAAACGTTGTCTCCAGGAGCTACAAGGAACGCCTGCTCCACACAGTCATTTCCAATTCCTCTGTCATGATGCCTTTCTTGTGATATCCCAACTGAAGGATTTCTTTCATGCAGGTCACTTGGACAACTATCTCCCTTTCACTGCTGAATGTTTGAGTGACCAGCACTGTTTCCTTTCCTATATGTGTGCTTCATAGCAGTCCTTCCATAGTGATGAGGATGTCTCCATTGGGGCAATCTGACTTCAGATTTCTCATTTGCAACTCCTGTCTCTGTGGAGGTTTCTTTCGGGGACTAAATGATCTTTGATCACTTCTTTGCTACGAGCAGGTCTACCAATTTTCCACCTGTGACACTCTCATTAACCACACACTGAGTTCCTCTGGATCCTTTGAGGCAGACTGAATTCTCAAAAGGACCAATAACCTTTTCAAGCTAACTCTTTGTTTTGGCAATGTTGATGGTCATCTTGCAAAGTGGGCCAAAAAGATGACTGTAGCCAGATGTTGGCAGTTTTGGCATGCATTACCAGGCTATTGTGCCTTGGAGTTTGTCTTTGTAAGGGTAATGGTTGTGGTTGGCATGAACATGTCATGTCTTGCCATTGAATAGATCAGGATTCTCCAAGAAGTAGCTTGTGAGCTACTGAGGCTTTCCAGCAACCTGTGAGTAGCTCTGTGGTGTGCAGCCTAGCCTACTAAATTAGAACCTTTTGTTTGTTTGAATTGATATATGTAAACCAAAATTGACAAGAAGTATTCAAGTCAAAAACGATTTTAATTTCAAAACTCATAAGTTACTGTTTGACGAAAAAAGAATGAATTTCCAAAATATATTTAAGGCTGATATTTTTATGATAAATCATGCAGCTTGGGAATACTTATTACTAATGTTATTACATTGGTGCCAGGAGCGCCACAGCTATGACTGTTGTGTATTACATATATAGAGTCATTGCAAATTCATAAAATCATTTGTACATTACTGCTGGCAGTCCTTCCTGATGCACTGCTGGTAATCTTGCACATGGTGGCCACTAAAATAGCCTTGACTAACGGGGTCACTATTACAATAATAATAATATTAGTAGCCCAGAATTATTGTCATTGAACATAAGCAGCTCTTATTACAGAAAAGATTGGAAGATTGGAGACCCCTGGAATAGGTAACCCACGCTGCATCCATCTTGGTGTGTTTCTCCATGTCAGAACTGGAGCAGGTAGCATAACACTCTGACAATGTCGGATCTGAAAGCTGGATGAAAACTGCAAGCATCTAAACTTCTGATGTGTACATGTAAGGATCCACATACAAGCCATAGCATGATTTCAGTCACATCTCTCATAAAAGAGGATCTTTGGGCCAGTCTTGCCCAATTCCTGTAGTTCATTTTCTGCTTTTATTGTCCCTTACCTTTTTTTGGTTTTCCTTCACTGTTCCCTGACATTACTTACCCTTTACAATGTGGCTTAATTTTCTCCCTTCTTGATTCCTCGTCCTCTTTGCTGTCTGTTGCTGCTGAATCGAGTGCTTGTCTCAATGTCCTAGGCTGAGTTCCTGGTTACTTTGAGACTTATTGTTAATCCGGTTCTTACTATAAGAGACTGGTAAGCCACGACCTGAATACACCTATAAAAAGTTGATGTCTGAAAATTGCTATAAATTTTATTGATAATATTCCTACGTTATACTTGATTGTTAAATGTAGCCAATTGATAACACAGTCTAAAATAGGTTCTGAGTACACGCACAGGAAGACTCCAATCCAGTATGCAACAGACTCCACTCCGCGCTTTGCTCCTACTCTTTTCTTACTTACTTTTTCACTGTTATCCCCTGATTAATTTCGTAGATGTCCTGTGCACCTCTTCCACAGACATATGGATTTAGGGATAATAACGGTTATGAGTGGATCCAAATATCAAAATCTGACTGCACTCTCAGAAGTCGGGAGAAAGTCGAGAGGTAGAGCTCAACTGGCTGGAGATGCAGACTCTGAAACAAGGCAGATCATTGGTTGGTTCTCACAGCAGGTAACCTGAAGCTGTTACTTGTTCCCAGCAGACCTTCAATACACATCTAGCTCAATTTCAAGTGTTCTTACGTGACTTACTTGGTTACGAATTGGTTTAAAACCTCCATGCATCTGAAGGACAGTTAATTATATAATACTTGTCCCAAGATATTGTCCACCCTCCCAGCCTCTTCTATCCTGAACCTTGCCCCTTTTTTCCCCATCATAACATGAGACCCACTGAACAATATATACCTACTATGGACCAACTATTCTGAGCAGGTATTTAAGCAAAGGGGAGATGCTCTCACATCGCATTCTCTGATGCATAAGTGGTGACATCTTCTGTCGCTCCTATTCTTTAGAATGTGCAGCTCTGAAAACTGCAGACATAAGCCACTGAGAGACTACAGTGGCTCTGAGAGCATCTAACCTGATGCTGTAACTTGTTAGTGGATCTGATAGCCAGTCAATGTAGATAGTGCAAAATCAATAAATAAATACTTCTCATTAAATAGACTTGCATGTCACAGAGAGAAAGAGGCGTGGGTGATTACGGGGGGAGTGGTTCCAGTGGCTCCTGTCAACTGTCAGGTCAAGTTACAGAATAAAACCCCATCCGAACATCCTATCCTTTCGATAGGTGCCAGGAGGGGCGAGAGCAGTATTGGTTTGCCCTGTGCCTCACATAAGTTTTCCTGTTAGTTTTCCCACCAAGCAAGCATGATTTGTTGTTGAAACCATGCTTCCAGGCGTACTCACGACACACAGTAGAACAGGTGATAGGTGTGGATGTTCTAATTAAAAACAAGCCTTGGCTAAGATATGAGAGCTGATATATGTTCCAAAGCATGTAAAAAATGGCATTCATAAATGCTGTTTACTTGTGTAGCATACACAACTGCTGTTTATCATATTAAAGCCTGTTCTATTGACTCTGCCAAAGCTCGGGGAAAAAGTACCAAAAAAGATTGCTTTCTGTATAGAATGCAACTAGGGGAAAAAGAAGTGAGCGTGGAAAGCAATGTGATGATTGAGTCCATTTTTCAGATGTATAATAGTCACATGTGCATTCCACTGAAAGCAATATCTGGAAAGCAGAATGATACGCCAAATAGCCATTAGAATGAGGTGAGAGAGTTGTACTCCTCAGGGTGCAGCCAAAGCCCACTCTGCATATTTAAAACAAGCATTTGCTATGCAATTGGTCTCGCATTACATCGAGTTAGAGCTATTAGTGTTGTAAAGTCCTAATCGGACTTTTCTTGCCATGTTAAATGAAGAAAAAAAAATGAGCGCGATCGCATCGCGCAGCAAAATAAAGAGACAAAGTAGTCCAGAAACCATGCGGAAAAGATGGAGCCTTGTATGTTTCCAGTAGTTTACCAGTGTTCTCGAGGAGGCTAAACACCGGAAAAGGCATGACGTATGCATGCCTTTCACGAATGAAAACAAGCAGATTTTAAAAGGCAAGCCCACGAACCAATGAAAGTGACTGATGTAACATGGGAGTGGTTAAAATCCCCCTAAAGAGAGATTAGAAGAGGGATGGAGCTCATTGCGCTCACCCCTAAAAAATGGCACAATATCTCTTGCAGGTATCTGTGCTGTCAAGCAACGCCTAAAAAGAGGTGTTGGGCACTAAAATCATGAAAACTTACTTTTAAGGCCACCTCGAGATACTATTGCATACTTGTCAACCCAATGATTTAGGCAGATGGGCGGATGCTTTTACACTAGACCAGCAAACTACCGATTTATCTCTGACTTCCTAGGGCTTTTTTAGACATAGGCAGGACCAAAATTGCTGCCCATGTGAACTGCATTACAAAAATTCAAACAATCCCCAATATACCTTTAAAACTAAAAATAAGAATCCTGAGCATGCGGCTGCTTAAAGGAGCTTGCGTGAATAAAAACAGCTGCTGCTACCCAGTGATCACAGACGTTTAGAGGTGGGACTGGGAATCTTAGACCTTTCCTTTAAAAAGTCTGTGAGAACTCTGTAAAGGGTTGAGGGCAGTGTGAGAGTGTGATAACCTGTAAATTAGCCCACAATTCTCTGGTTGATGACAGAGGCCAGGAATGTCTCATTTAAGGGGGATCATGCGGGGGTCATGCTCCAGACATCCATCATTCTGCAGGATGTAGGTAAAGACGTAGCCAGACTGACATTTTTAGGGTCGAGCCTGCGTCGCATGCGCTTGCTCATGCGTTTCACTTGCGAGACGCTTTAGTAGTTGGAACCCCATCCATATCACGTCAGGGTCTTTCATTGGTTCGTAGGCTTGCCTGTTAAAATCTGCTTGCTTTCATTAGTGGAAGGCATACATGCCTTTTCCTGTGGTTAGCCCTCCTCGAGCACAGCAACCAAATACTGAAAACATGCGAGACTCGCTGTTTTTGCATCTGACTTGTGGACTACTTTTTATCTTTTTTCACAGCGCGATCTCGCTTGGCAGAAGCAAAGCGCTTTCCATGACATCGACCCTGTTACATAGTTAATTGCACTTTTGCCAGTTATGTAGATAATTGCACTTTTGCTGATAGGATTCACTACGAGGGAACTGTAGCAGCGCAATTGCGCTCTGTTTTTCCATTTAATGTGGCAAGAAAAGTCCGGTTGGGAGTTTACAACTGCTAATAGCTCTAACTCGGAGAAATGCGAGACCCGTTGCATTGCAAATGTTTGTTCCATGTTGCAGATCACTGTAGTGTCGGCGATGGCCGGCACTACAGGATAAATGAAGAGTGCAGACACGCTTGTATTTTTAAACACGGGACAAGGCCCGAAACGTGCGCACAGCTCACGCATGTAGACGCAAGTCACTCTCGTGTCTACCGCGGATCCACTCTGTTCACGCCCCCAGCCCTCCAACGTTTATTACCTGGGTCACATGACCAGGGGTTAACTCATTAGCACCCCATCAGGAGGGGAAAACACCACGAGGTGCTGAGGAGCAAACACACCCCTTCAGCACCACACAACATAGGTAGTGCCCGGCGCACAGTTCCGTCACTGGTGCGACACTACAATCACTAGCTCAGCTGATGTGAGACACAGTAATAGCCAGATGAACAGAAAAGTCTCTTGAGGGTTTTGCTTTCAGAGCAACAGAATTACAGTTTTACGTTTATTGTACATGCTTTATTTAACTAATGTTTGATCTTAATTCCAAATGCCCACTTAGTTTGCTGTTTAGAAAGTATTGATATAGGAGGAACTTTCACGTATATTTAAGACTTTTCGGTTTCACGGAATACAAGCCTTTTGGAAAAAAATCACTGACACAATTGTCCAGATCATACATTCCAACACACCGGATTCAGGCAGGAGACTCCTGATTTTTAAAGCTAAAAATCACTCTATTTTAGCTTTCTTTTGTCTGAAATTGCTTCCACTTCAGTGAAGCCACTGGTGAGTTATGTATCAACCTGCGTGGCTATAGATCAGGGCTCTCTCTGTCTGAGGACTGTCCCTCTCGGAATGTCTAGATTTCTCTCTTGGTATTTGTGGAATGCACAAAGAGCTAAAAGGGATAATTGGTCTTATAGATGATTGCATAGATAGGGAAAGTGTCAGGAGTCAGGAGAAATGGAAGGTGTAAGGAGGCTGGAGAATGGAAAAATAAAGATTATGAGGGGCGGGGACATTAGACCCCTGACTTTAATATAACACTTGTTGTTCACTACCTGGGTGAAGAGAGGTGGAGCACTATTTAGAGCAGGCGGGATATTTAGGCTTCCTCATGCTATGTGTTACATAGTTGCAGTGGCTTTCCACTCATGTATTAGTTCACACCCATTCTTGCCTACCCTCACTTTTGTTTTCATTCCATTTTCTGTTCCCCAGGTTTTCGCAGCTTGGTTCACTATAGCCTTGCCCTGTGTTGTGCTGTGTCCCATTCTTGGTAGAATCTTACCAGTATGTCGCAGTAGCGTCCTTTGGCTTTCTGTGTGTCTCCTAGTCAGCTTTGGTCTTTGTTGGTAAATAGCTGGACCTTTACTGACCATCTTGCCTATGTTTTCCAGCGGGTGAAGATCTACCCTATATGTAACATGGAAAAAGAGGGTGTCTTCCCTTTGGATAGACTAACTTTGAAGGAATGTGAATGCCAATTGTATATAACCGCTTATCCGTGTCCCTGTTTTGCCCAATTATTAGGTCTGGTAATGTGCCTCCTTTCACTCACCAAGATACGTATTCATGGACGGCAGGGGCTTGATTGGGTCTACAGCCTTGAAACTTGACAGAGAGACCAAGTGGTGAAATAGATGTCTGGTGTAGTGGGGGTTGATTGGTACTCTGGCCCAGGTTTGTGAAATCCCTTCTCCACTGAGGTAACATAATGCAGGCCATGCAGAAAAAGGATGGGCAGACACGGCTATGCTCGGTCTTAGGGGGATAACTCTCTGCTCAGGAATCAAATCTATGGTGAACATCCTCAGTGGTACCTGACAGAGGTGGATCCCTCGAGCCATAATTACTCATCTTACCTCATGTCATACTCCATTTGGACATCATGGTGTTAGGCTGTATGAAATCAGAGATTACCAAGGAGTATGGGTGAGTGTACACAGGGAACAGAGGTATGACTCAGCTTGCAAAGTAGGGGAGGATCTCTCCTGCCTCTGGCTTTTATCTCGAGAGTGAAAGATGTTATCTATGCTTCCTCACAGTACTAGGCCTAAGATGACTTGAACCACATGTGCCATGCTAGGTTGAGGCTGTAAATAATGACTGTTTTTTACTCTCATGTGTGCTTACTTGATTTAATATTCATTGAGTTGGATTTAGAAACATACAATATGTTCTTCCAGAAACCTGCTGTCTGTGTTTATTCTCTATGCACTGAAGTTTGCTTCCTGATCCAGTTTAAAGGAAACTCTCTTGGATGTTGCGTGCTTGGTGACTTCAAGGAACGGTTGAGCAGCGCACAAATCCACCACTCACGGGGAAATCTATGTCATGGGTGAAAATAAATCCCCCCACTTTAATTTAATTTCAAAATCTCCCTTATTTCTGCTACAAAATGTTGATATGTGTGATCTAGATGTACAACTGCTCTACAATGTTAGCTCTTCAAGTATTAAACAGGCATTGTCAGAGGTCTCAGCTTTATACTTTGAGTGCCAAGCCACTGGCTTTGTCAAGTCTTGTTTGTAAATTACTGTTACAAAAAAGGCAAAACAAATCAAAATATTGGATCAAGAGCAAACACAAATTGTACAGTCTCTCAAAGCTGTTAATTGAATTCAGAGTTAATAAATAGCACAGTTTATTTATAAACTACTTTTCAAATAGGAAACTCTGAATAGAATTTAAAAATAATTAGGAAGAGTCATTTTTAAAATGCTATCAAATGTTAAATTATATTCAATGGGTATTGGAATTGAAACAAATACTAGAGCCATTTGGTGCTTAGCAGCAGACAAGGGAGCAGATGAATGGGCATCCAAGAGAAGTGACATCTCCTTTTCAGTCACCTTCTGTCTCGAATGACAGCTGAGCGCAGAAGCCCGTCCTTCATTTGTGTGCCAAGGCCAGGGCCTCAAACAACATCTGAAATACAGGTGTTAAAACAAAATAACTCAACTCAACTCAACTCAACTCAATAAAGTCTGCTCTTTAGTCAAACCATGAGAAAAATATGCCTGTTGCTGTGTTTTTACAGACAAGTTGGGAGACGAGAGGCGCAACACTGAGTATGCGAGGGGTGGGGAATGTGATGGGGAATCAGCACATAAAGGAGAGAGCAATAAAACGCATGCTCTGCCAGGGAGTGCTGAATGAAAATGAACAAGTATGATCAGGACCAATAGAATTATGTGATTCTGCAGCTGCTGCGTTTATCACATAATCATAGATTTGCAGCATCTGCCACATATTCCATCATTTGCTGCATAGTCTGCTGATTTTAACAAAAAAAAAATTCTAGCTCAAACGGATCAAAAGTTACTAAAACATGGCGACACATGTTCCTTCGCACTGAAAGGCCTTTTGCAAAGGTTGACTGGTCATCTTTCAGTTGCTTATTGCTGTATTTGGGTATTTTATTGGTACATATAAGGTGAACTATTTTTCCAGACAGTGTCATCAGGTGTGAAAATTACAAAATAATGAATACTGTTACAAAATGTGCCATGTTATGCGGTATAATCTGCCTTTTCTTGCAGCATAATTTAGTCAACGCTGCCTCATAATTTGGATATCCTTAGCTGCATAATTCCAGTGGCCCTGAGGATGTTTCTCTGAATGTGTGCAATTGAAGGGTACAAGTCATCCAATTAAAAAGATGGCGAACCAGGTATGCTAAAGAAGAAGGGCAAAGAGAAGAAGACGAAGGAAAATCATCAAATAAGAAGCAATCTAAAGGCATCCAATGGTTGAAAATGCACCAGCACAATGCCCTCTCTAAATTATTAGTATGATCCACAAAAGGTCTTGCAACATACAGCAAGACTTAAAAAGTGACCCTTTTGCTAGGGTGACCAGATGTTGTGCTTTTGCCAGGACAGAACTGTTTTTTTAAAAACTGTCCCGGTGCTCCAACACTTTCTGACAAAGATTTCCTGGTTATTGAGAGAGGGTTGGATGAACGTGCACAATAATCACACAGTTGTGTAGGTTCACCTTTCATCCTGCCCTCTTATTACATCAGAGACACAACTTTTACAGAGTCACCTGTTGTGCTGTTTCACCTCATTCAAGCAGCACAGCAGGATTTAATGAGGGGTAATGAGGTCTGCAGAGCCCATAAGCCATGTGTGGACTCACCAACAGTCTGACCCTGGAACTTTTGACTCTCTTCACTGACAGTGATAGGGTGGGGGAGATGGTTATCTTTCATTGTATTATATATACACACACACTCACCTCCACCTCCATGCATCACTGAATGATGTGTCAATATTTAGGCCCTCATTATGAACCTGGCGGTAAACACCGTTGACCGCCGTGGTGACGGCGAACAGAAGACCGCCATTGGCGGTGAACAGAAACCCGCCATATAATGAAACAAAAATCTGAATTTGACAAAAATCACCCTTCCGACCGCCAGGACCTTGTCGGCGGAAATGCTGTACCTCCCACCCCGCCACCGCCGAACACACCAACACCCCGCCCTCCAAATAATGATGCACAAATCACCGCAGTGGTCAGTGGAAGGTGAACAACCATTGGCGGTGCAGACCGCCATGGCCGGCAAATGGACCCAACAGTAAGAAGTGCACACATTGGAAACGTTAGAAACCCACAAACCTGACACACATCCACAACACTATAAAACACTCACAGACACACCCCACAATCCTTTGCAACAAAAGTAGGCCAACGAAGACAGAGAACACCAGAAGCAGACACCGAACGCCACAATACTTACACCCAACCACACAAGAGCACCCTCACCTAGATCCACACAAGACACCATTCACGACTCTCACCATGGCACCCCCCAAATACCCATGCTTCACAAAAAGGGAGCTAAGGATCATGGTGGACGAGATCCTGAAGGTCGAGCCACAATTATTCGGGGCACAGGTGCAGCACACACCCATCGCCAGGAAGATGGAGCTATGGCAGACAATAGTCAACAGGGTCAATGCAGTGGGACACCATCCATGCACCAGGGATGACATCCGCAAGATATGGAACGACCTGCGGGGGAAGGTCAGGGCCATGACATCTAGGCACCACATTGCAGTCCAGAAGACTGGGGGAGGACCCCCACCAACATCACCCGACTACACTGACTGGGAGGAAAAGGCACTGGCCATCCTGCACCCGAGGGCCTCACTGGACTTACTGGAGGAATGGACTCGGGTAAGTTGTCTACAATTACTCCATATCCATCACACCCGTAATCATGCACCACCTCACCCCTCCAACACCCACCAGGACCACTACCCCACCCAGCCCACAAGCACTTAACCCACTCTCCCTGAATGCCCACAAAGCCACTCACAGGCCCACATCCCTCCCCCGTGCACAGCCACCCACCCCTGCAAGAAAACACAATGGCCTATAACACTCACAATGCACCTCTCCATCCTAAGCTAAAAGCAATGCTAACCTCACCAAAGCGCCCTGCATGGCCCCAAAGTGTGTAAGCTGCACAAACCCGCCCAGGCCTCTGCACCCCATCTGACCATGCTAATGTAACAGACATGTCCATTTCCCCCAACAGGCACCACCACCCATGCCACCTTGACGGACAGGACAAGGAGTGGCAGTGCCCCACAGGGAGATAGGGGCACCTCACAGGACACTGGGTGTGGAACCCTCGACACTGACAATCAGGCTTGCCCCTCACACAGTCCTGGACTGTCACCATCCAGCAGCCCCATCCAGGATAGCAGTGACACCCCTACCACCCAGCCACCCAGGGCAACCGTTCCCACACCTGTGTATCCAGGCCACAGACTGGTGGAACACAAGTACAGAGGCCACAGTCACCCCCTACCAACAGACAGGAAGAGGATGGCCCCAGTACAAGTGTTACCGCCAGACCTGTGCAGGGGACACAGGCACAGGGGGATAGGCCCAGTGGGAGGGCATCAGTGGCCCAGGGGGAGGCCACAAGATGGATGCTGCAGCCCAGGACGTGATTTCTGAAGTCCTGGGAGCCTACCACCATACCCAGGACAGATTGGCCCAGATAGTATTCACCCTGGAGCAAAGTCAGAGGATGCAGCAAGCACACCACCAAGAGGCCATAGAGCAGTGGAAACTGCACAATGCCACAATGGCCAGCATAGCAGGTGCGCTGCTGCAGCTTGTCCAAACACAGCCTGAGGCCCACACAGAACAGGAAGCCCCCACTACAGCACAGGATACAGACTGGACAACAAGAGCATCAGCATCAACTTCACATGTACTACCCTCTGAGGACACACAGGGGACATTCATATCAACCCCTACAGGCCAACAACAGGCACCCAAACAGACCCTCAGGCACAGGAACACCTGTCAAGAACAAGGCCCCCTCTAAGAAGTGACTCTGCAAAATACTGTCCACCAAGTGTCCCACTCAATCAACCACCAAACAGTGCCAGAAATGATACAAACTCATGTAAGCATGGCTGGACCTACCAATACTGCCAACAATGCTGCCACCATGTTGCCATTTTGGATAACCACTATTAGCCCACTTCCATCACTGTAATCTGCACGATTTTATCCCTGCACTAAATAAAACACAATTCCACCTGTTACAATGTCTCCTGTCATTAAGTTTGAACAAAGTGAAGTATGGATGCAACTGGTTGATAACTCCTTTATTTGTATCGGAGTAGCATGAAAAGCACCACACGCCTTACATGTCGTTGTGCCTAAAAATGTGTTGAAATAATAGACTAAATTGTAATCTGTCCTATGCAGACCTGGTCACAATGGGAATTAGTATTGACCCAACATCCCCCTAGATGACAAGACACACTGACAGTATGATGCACAGACACTAGTCTCATCCAATTGTCCCACATAGTTACTGGAAGTAGAGTTGTATCAGTTGGGTCCTGAAATGTACATCTTTCCCTTCCCCTTCCTCATCATCACCACCACCACTCTCATCCCCTCTCTGAGGAAGCTGTTTGGATATACAGCACCCTCCTCCTTTCAAGCGGGGGGATAGAATTTCTCACAGCCACGTTGTGCAGCATGCAGCAGGCCACCACTATTCTACACACCTTTTCAGGCCCATAGGTCAGGGAACTGCCAGAGATATGTAGACAACAAAATCTAGCCTTCAGGAAACCTATTGTGCGCTCTATCACCCTCCTAGTACGTCCATGGGCCTCATTGTAATTCCTCTCTGCATCTGTTCCAGGATTCCTCACTGATGTCAGGAGCCAACACAAGTTGGGATAGCCAGAACCACCTAGAAAAAGGTGCACAACACAACTTTAAATGACAAGCCTCAGAGGCAGACAGCCTGGCTGTCTGCTCGGTGGCAATAAGTGACAGAAACACCTACCTATGATCCACCCTCTGTCCTCTTGTAGTTGTTTCATCTTGTGTGGCACACAACCGTTCCTCAGCACAAACAAATCATGGACTGAACCAGGGAACATGGCATTCACATGTGTGATGTGCTGGTCTGCAGTACACACCAATTGAATGTTAATGGAATGAAAGTTCTTCCTGTTTCTGTACACCTGTTCACTGGCTCTTGGGGGAATGATACCTATGTGTGTGCCATTGATGGCACCTATCACATGGGGTATGTTGGCAAAGGCATAGAAATCCGACTTGATGGCAGGGAGGTCAGCACTTTGGGGAAACCTCACATAGGACTGCAGGTGTCGTAAAAATGCATTCAGGAATCTTGACAGTATAATGCTAAACACTGGCTGTGAAAAACCTGCACCCATGCCCACTGTCACTTGAAATGAGCCTGTGGCCAGGAAATGGAGTACAGAAAGCACCTGCACTTCAGTAGGGATGGCATGCTTATTACAATTTGCCAGAGTCAGTGCAGGATCCAGTAATGCACAAATTTCAAGAATAGTTGCACGAGTGAGTCTGTAATTGATAACGATGTGACGCTCCACCATGGTCCGCAAATCCACAAGTGGTCTGTACACCAATGGGGCCCTTCCTCGCCACAAGGGTCTGTATCTAGGAGGAGTAGAAAACACGTGTGAGGAACACACATACATCAGCACACATTGCTAGTCATTCAGCGCTGCTGGCATGATTGTTGTCAACACTAATGCATAGTCAATCAATCAATCAATCACTGCATTTGTAAAGCGCGCTACATACCCGCGAGGGTCGCAAGGCGCTGGGGAGGGGGGGGGTGCTACTGGTCTAAGAGCCAGGTCTTGAGTCTTCTGAAGGCCAGCAGGTCCTGGGTCTGTCGTAGGATGGTGGGGAGAGTGTTCCAGGTCTTGGCGGCTAGGTAGGAGAAGGATCTGCCTCCGCCGGTGGTTTTTCGGATGCGGGGGACTGTGGCGAGGGCGAGGTTGGCTGAGCGGAGGCTTCGGGTGTGGGTGTAGAAGCTGAGTCGGTTGTTGAGGTAGGTGGGTCCGGATTTGTGCAGTGCTTTGTGTGCGTGGATCAGGAGCTTGAAGGTGATCCTTTTGTTGACGGGGAGCCAGTGCAGGCCTCTCAGGTGGAGTGTGATGTGGCTGTGGCGGGGGACATCGAGGATGAGTCGGGCCGAGGCGTTCTGGATGCGTTGGAGTCGTCTCAGGAGCTTGTTTGTAATTCCTGAGTAGAGGGCGTTCCCGTAGTCGAGTCTGTTGGTGATGAGGGCCTGGGTAACGGTTTTTCTCGTGTCAAGGGGGATCCATTTGAAGATCCTGCAGAGCATACGGAGGGTGTTGAAGCAGGACGCGGAGACGGCGTTGACTTGCCTGGTCATGGAGAGAGTGGAGTCGAGGATGACCCCCAGGTTGCGTGCGTGGTCCGTGGGTTCCGGGGCTGTGCCTAGTGACACATAGTGTGTGTAACATAACAGCAACTTGATCACAATGATATGATATGGTAGGTCAGATGAGGTAATGTTAATTGTCACATGCCTATGGGTGTTTGGGGAACAATAGGGCCTGCATTGTGCAGATCGGAGTTTTACAAATGCGTAGTTTTAGCCAAAATGTCTGCCCCATGAAATCCT